>NC_136784.1:6630763-7230763 GCF_947034865.1 Barbatula barbatula
TATTTTACTCACCTGACCTGCTTTTTTAAAGAAAGCAATGCACATGGCACGTGTCTGTTCCCATTGAATGTCATCTGCCCCCATGAAAAAGAGCACCTCTGGTTGCCCTCGAGCTCTAAGACAGGCTGGTCCTGTAAAGTAGCGTCAAAGTTACTACATTTAGATCAAATTAGGGTCAACATTTACTGTAATTGTTGACTAAGTGTAGCAATGGTTGTTGGATATAAAATATCCAATTGAACATGAAATCTAAGCATCACACTATGCAAAACAAAGAATTTCGATTTCTGAATCGCAGGATTCCAAACGCGCAGACACATGCAGGCACAGACAGTAATTTAGCTCATGGCACTGTAGAAATTACAGTAATGACTGTAGAATCGTTTACAGCTCCACTGAAGACCCAGATAACAACCATTATTATCACTTAATTGTTTGAGATAACTAGTTTAATAAATCCAATGATTCCAGTTTGTACCAAATTGTACCTAATAGATTCCATTAGGGGTAAGGCGAGAGTAAAAAAATAACACTAGATTTGAGTACATCACAGTCCAATCTTCATAAAGACACACTCTCCTGTATTAAGTTTTATAAACACACATTTCAAGCAATCCTCAAGACTTTGTGTTTGAGTCAAACTCTCCACACACACACACAAACTCAAGTGTCACTTACAACTAAGTAAGACTTGAGTTGGCTAGCACTTAGCATGTGGGACCGGGCAGTGTTGATCCTCTCTATCGAGGCAACGCTAAACGCCTTCTGACACATGGAGCAGCACACCTCATGGTTATTCCCTGAGCCATGGTTCCAACTCCTTAACGTCCAACCATTTGCACGAAAACTTGCATTTCTACATTAGTCAAAGATGTTGTTTAACAACCAGGTGTAAACGGACCTCCCACTATTCGCCGATGCTAACTTTAGCGTATGACCTCTTTTGACAAATATGAAAAGATGATACACAATGTAATACCTTGTAAAATGGAATTTAAGACTTTTTAATACGTTATTAAGGGCCTTAATTTTCTCTAAATTGATTTATCAACTTTTAATACTTATAAGAGCCAGCGGACACCCTGCTTTAGTGATAACTAAACCGAGAGAGTTACTTAAAGAGATAAGTCACCCAAATATGTTAATTCTGTCATTATTTATTCCACTTGTTATTTCAAACCTGTATTACTGACTTTTTTTCTGCAGAACACAAAATAAGATATTTTGAAGATGGTGGTATCCAATAACCCATTTGCTTGCATTGATTTTGTGTTCATAATCATACAATTTAAGTCAACCACCGTTGTTTGGTTATCAAAATCTGTCTACTTTTTTGTTCTGCAGAAGACAGTCGTAAAGGTTTGAAATGACAAGAGGGTGAGTAAATGACGACAGAATATTCATTTTCGGGTGAACTAGCGCTTTCATATTTGGTACATTTGTATGCTGCCAACAAAATTACATGGAAAATATTAAATGCATTGATAGGTCAGTGTAATCACTAGTAATATTTAGCAACCTTCCCCACAGCTTTTTGGAGTAACTGCTGAAAATAAAAACAAAATCAAGACAAACAATGAGAAAAATAGATGTTGAGAAATGTAACAGCTACGAAAGATTGGAAGAAAATGTCTTTATTTGCTTTATGCTAATAACCACCGTCGTAACTCCCTAAGCACATTTAAAGCCCACCGGGACCAAAATACATTAAGACGAGAGAAAAAAGGAAGAGGAAGAGGAAGTGGGAGGGTGGGGTAAAAAAGCAAGCTAGTGTAAGTGATTATACACAGCGGAGTGCGAAAACGCATCCACCCACCCACCCACACACGCTAATTGATAGCGCAGTTAATGTCATTCTATATACTGTATATCCGAATATATCATCCAACTGACTCTATTAAAACTTGGTGCATAAAATATATCTTTAAAATGTAGGTGATTGGCACCTATACAGGGTGGATTTGTTGACTACACACTTTCCACACACAACCGCATCACGTGGCTCTTCCTCTCTCTCTCCTCCGCCAAGCTGTCATCATTAATATGACCTTTATGGGCTGTCAGTTTATTCTGGGTGACGTCAATCATCCTTTCCTATTAGGAGAACAACTCTATCAGACTCTGTCACCTTCTTCAGTTCCTTGTCTTATCCTGCCCCCCTGCAGCTGTATGTCAAGGGTGTTTTCTCAGAGGGGGAAAGAGGCGGTGTCATAAATAATTCAGATTGACTACAAAAATAAAACAAATATTACGAAGTGATGTAAAGTGGTGCATAGTTAGTAACACAGTGACACCAATAGAGCTATAATAGTATTGTTTTGTCTTTCTTGAGCTCACAGTGTTCTCATTTAGATATTAAAGTGTGGCATCAATGGGTATAATCTGTTTAATAATGCATAAGCGAGACTTTAAGAGCGTGTCGTTATAAGAACACCAAAATTTTGATATTTGTTTGGATTTTTCAGAACCCATGTGAACTTCAAACTGAAGTGAACCAAGAATCAGACTTTAAAATGAAAGTCAAACCCACAGAGGAATCTTCGCCTTTTCGTTTCAGGAGACCAGCGCATGGCATCTCTCCAGTAGGGCCGTGTCCTGTCGCGGGCCTTCTGACGCAGTTTGTAGCCGTTAGGCTGTAAATGCTTCCCTGTATCAGATCACACTGCATCTCAGTTCACCTCCACAGTTCTTGGTGGCAAAACACACTGTTGACGTCTCGCACACACTCGATTGCGCGTCCTGTAGCGCAAACATTTGACAGATGGAAGTGAACGGGAAAAGGAAATGAAAGTGCTAAATGTTCGCTCTGAGCCTGTTTGCAACCAACAGAAGTGGCTTTTCAGTCGTTGCTGCATTATGCCAAGTTTTTAATCTCTAACAAATTAAAAAGGACTGCAAAAATAACAACAGATTATCTGCCAATTACTCATGCTTGTTAACAAGGAGTACAAAGAACAGAGGAAAAATTAAGTATGGGACGAGTGATCGTGTCGGTTCTGTTTTCGCTCACGGCGTGACGAACTGAACAGCTACAGCAGCAGCTGCCTGCGTGTCAAAGATCAGCCATGTTATATCAATCTGGCTGTGTCTGAATTGGTGACTCAGCCAAACATATGTTAGAAGAAACGGAATAGAGTAGCACCTCGAACCTGACGCAGACCGTCTCGTCTCCTGTGGGACTTCTGCACACGCATTCCTGGAATGGAATAGAGAGTCTCGCACGGTACTTATAAAACACACTCAGACACACTTTAAGGACTCTTATATCTTCATGAGATGTACACACACAGATGGGGTTGCACTTCAAAGCCCTTCAGGCCTGACAACTTTGTCTTAGCAGGTCTGGAGCGGCTGCAGTGGGTGATGGGGATCAGAGGCATGATGCTGCACTTGCATCATGAGAGGTGACAGCGCGGGCATGATGGGATTGATAAGAAACAGAACTAGATGCAAAGTGGTTTCAATCAATAAGAGCACGAAAATAACCAAAAGATCAAGGATTGGAAAACCATAGCTAGAATTAGAAATGAGCCGCTTTCGCATGGTGCATTCACATTCAAGATTCAAGTCTTTATTAAAATACAGTTATTTCCTATAAAATATTTATATCAATTATTATAAATATGAATAAAATATGAATAATATTATAATTAAATTGTATTATACAGTATAATCGTATATAAACCACTAGCCAGACCGATCAACAAACACAGACTGGAAGTCAACTTTGGGCCAGGCGTGTGCCGGAATGAAAATGAGAAATGTAGTTTGTTGAAATTAAAATGTTGGTTTATGTTTGCATCTTAGGCCTAGTCCACAAGAGCACGGGTATATTTATAAACAAAGTTTGTACTTCTTCGTTTAAAAAAAGTTTGGTTTCAGTGACCAAGTATTGCGATTGTGTGTTGACGAATGGCCAAACCGCATATAGATAAAACTGCGTTTTGAAAAAACCCATGTTAGTGTGAACCTTAGTCCAAATCTGGTCCTGTGTCTTAGGCCCTACTTCTTTCACACTCTAACTCTTATTCTTCTGCAGGGGTGTCCTGCTTCATACCTCCTTAGCTTGTTTCTACCCTCTTTATCTTCTCATCAATTCACCAGCCTGAGAAATGTAAGTGTGTACGTCCCTATGGGCAAAAGAGCCAAAGAAGGTGAAATCAGGTTGACCCGTTGCTTCATGCCGAGCAGGGGCCTCTTGGGAGCTCAGAGTTAATAAGACAAGTTTTAATTAATTTCCCCCCTAACAGGGAATGAGAAAATGGAGCCAGTGCTCTGAAGGTAATGAGAACCCTGAAACTTTATCCCAGGATGCTTGCCCAGGGCTGCAACCTTGAGTACATGACTTTAACCTGAAAAGCCAATGGTCCATGCGTCTCGCACATGCGCTAACAGAGCAGTGTTTAAACTCACCACTGAAAATAATCACTCCTTACTTTCTGTGTAGTTAACTTGCATAAATTGAATTTGTATATGTGAGTCAACTCAAAGTCTCTTTAAAATTTGTCAATCACTGACTCTCATGTTGTTCCAAACCGGTATTACATCTTTAAAACAGGAAAGAGAAATGTAAGACACGATGTTTTGGATTTAAAAACATATTCCCCATTAACTTTTAATCTACAGTGAAAAAGCACCATAAATCATTACTATAATGCTTATACATTCTCATTCTCCAGTAGAAATAATTGAGGGGGAGAAAATAAGTTTTAATGCATTTAAATCCCATCCTGACCAGTCAAGTGACAATTTTCAGCGCAGAAGCTCTCCCAAGATCTGCTAATTGTGAAGACTTTTATTTATAGAAAGACTTTGGTAAACAACTCCTTCATTACTCGTCCATCACGGCATCGTATAATTCATGTTCATCTTCACGCATTTCTATCTAATGGAAAGAGGAATTGACCCCATGGTGTGCATGCACACATTTAATTGTTTGATAGCGGTGGTTTAAAATTGGAATAAAACGCAAGCTGGAATAAATTAGGGTGTGTTTTACTTCATCAGCTTTTAATTAGATACATCATGTTCGCTCGCGTTCGCCGGCTAATTATCATAGCTGTTTGTCTTCTGCAAGTTTGATGTTTATTTCACAGCGAACAAAAACAAATAGCAACAATTATATTGTGTTATATTTTACTCTCGTCTATAGTGAGAATTGAGACTGTAAAATGCATGTTTTACCTTATTGATGGCTAATTTTGTATCACTACCCAGTTTGCCCTGCAGTCAAACTATTGCTTGATGTTTCCTGTTGCTTCGGAGTTGTTCACAAATGACTACTAACAAGCTCTCACCTAAAGACAGCAGCAAGGCCAAGATCATGGACAGGTTGTCAGGGCTTTAAATCTCGCATAATTACCTAAAATCGCACAAAGAAAGAAACTGAATCCAATTCAATAAATGTACAAAGTCATATAAAAACGAAAAGCTACATTGATTACACGTGATAATTACAATAGAAGAATGAATAAGACTATAGTAAAGAGACACTTTCAACCTGAAACACAGCAGTAAATGGAATATGTATCTATAGTACCAACAATGCAGATGAATGACATTGGTATTTCCTGTCAAGTTTACTCGCCCTTAGATTGTTCCAAACCTGTATACATTTCTTCCTTCTGCTAAGCACAAAGGAAGATATTTGGAAGAATGTGAGTAACAAAACTGACCCCATCCTCCATTGACTCCAATAGTATACATTTTCTCTACTATGACTGTAACTGGTGGATAAGATTTTTTTGATTACTGACATTCTTCCAAATATCTTCTGTTGTGTTAAGCAGAACAAAGAAATGTATACAGGTTTAGAACAAAGTAAGTAAATGAAGACAGAATTTACATTTTTGGGTGAACTGTCCCTTTAAAGGGGAAGTTCAACCAAAAATGTACTTTGTGTGATTTTTTACTCACATGACTTTAGAGAATTAGAGAACTTCCGGCGTCTTCAGAGCACAAATGAAGATATTTAGGTGACATCAGGCCTCCTCATAGATATCATGGTGTCAGTTTCTGCCAAGGTCCAGTAAAGTACAAACGACATTGGAAATTGGTCCATCCTCACACAATGGCTCAGTTAGATTTTTTTGAAGTGCTCTCGTCCAAGAAGAAGACAAATCAGTGTTCTCGTGAACACGCGCCCTACACAAGACAGAGGAGAAAATATCGATAAAAGACAGTGTTTTGTTTTGTTTTTTTTGGATTTCTACATCATTCTAGTGACAGTTCAGGCCATACTATATGGCAGTTTGAAATAAATTGCATTCGTTTTTAGCTATAAACATAAAATATAACAAACTGTACAGCTTGGTGCTATAATTCTCTTGGTCTCAATCTCAAAGTTCTTTTGATGTTTCAAAAGACAATATTATGGATCAGCAATTATCTAATGTAATTGTGTGGTAAAAAAACACCTGTTGAATCTGTGTCCAGTCAGACAGAAAATTGGAACACAACTATGATTATTTAATAAACTGCTCATCTCTTCACCTGTTCTTCTTCCCCTCTTTATTATACTTTTCTACTGTTATGCCTTTGTTGTGAGTAAAAATGTACTCAACTAAGAGTCCGTATGATATAATATTACTATACAGAAGGGTGTACCTTGATCCCACAAGCCTATATTCAATATGTCCTATTGTTCTTCCACAGAGGGTTTTAAAGCATATTACGCATTCACGTTATGTAGTGAAACATATAAGATTAAGAGTCCAATAGATTCAAGAACTATGTTCAAATGTAATCTTTACTGACAAACTGTACGCATTCATAACTCCTTGATTCAAATCCACTGTTCATGTAGCTTTTAATCACCCCCCACGTAAAGCAATATTACCTTACGCAGAATTCTGTGTCCTTAATGTGACCACACTTATTTAACGGGATCCCATCAACTGCATCGCAAAACAGACAAATTAACCAAATCAACACACACACACACACAACTTCATCTTATTCCACTTCTTGTGACACTTTAACCACCTACTTTAATACGGTGTTATCGCTCGTAACATCTGTAGTGGAGGATAAAATCACCTGAGGCGCAGAGATCAGAGGAACCGTAGCGTTGAGACACTGGGTCAAGGAGAGGCTCCTCAGAGAGGTAGCACACCGAACAATCTGCCAGATCAGAGATCACCGGAGCGACTTTCTGACACCCACCTTTTTCATATGAAGTATTGATCTCGGTCTGAGCGGTTAAGAAAGATTGCACAGCTGCAGAACTACACCGGTGTGCCTGAACTTTCAAAAATGTCCTTTTTTGGTGCTGATCTTTTTTTTCATACAGTTTCTCTGTAAAATTGTGTAGAATGATACGTATCCAGAGCTCTTGATTTTTATAGCGTTGGTAGAAATGATCACTGGAGAAGCCGGTGCTTCACATTGTGCTCATTGTCCATTCTTTTATTAATCTAAATTGGATCCAAGCACAGGATTAAAATACTCTGGAGATGGATAACTTAGTCAGCAAATAGCATCATGCCAGAACAACATGGTTTTATTTACCTATTGATGTGCTCAGTGTTCTACACTGCTCCATTCTTCTGACACCACATATTTCATATTTTATTTTAAAAGTTCGTTTATTCGTTTTCGCAAATTAAAACACAGTTAAATCAAAACCACAGTATAAGGGCAACAGCAAAAATCTTTGGGGAAAATACACAAATCTTGTGGCCAATATAATTGATAAGTACTGACTATTAGACTCTGCGTAAGCCATTAACCTTGAATACTTTGGAATACCCAGCAACTATTTCATTTAATCGTACTACTCTAATCGCAAACAAACCCTTTTGTTTTCCAATTAAAAAAAACCCATGCACATCCTTTCTTCAGGAGGCTCCATAGCACCCGGCCAATTAGACTAGAAATGGTGGATTTCTCCACCTACAGCTATTTTTGTTTATGATATGCATTACACAAGCTACGTCTGGGCCACTCGGGGCCAAGATAAGGTGGCGCTCCGCTTTGTGTTTATGACTCTTATGTATCTTCCTTTTCCATTATTGATAATAACTCTGCTAAGTACTACCAGTCCTTCACCCAAACACCCTCTTTTGCGCTCTCCACATCCAGGTCCTTGACAGAAGTCGTAGCTGCGGCTCCTCGGGGGCCTCTGTTCAGTAATTAGTTTCCCTTTAATGGCTGCCGGGAGGGTCAGGGGATTCCTGTAATCCCTGCATCTGCTAACCTCTAACGCAGCTCTTACCGCTAATCTTCCCGGCCTATCTACAGCTGACACTCTCCCAGCGCTGAGCCTACAGGTAGTGATAATTGGCATGCGAACGCTCCTACGCACACTTCTTCCCGGCCCCTTGACTCCTGAACTCTCTCTCAACAGAATTCTCTAGATGGATGCGGTAAGTCAGGTCTGAGGTTCTTACACTTCCCCTTTCCTTGATCTTACAGGCATAAGCAAACGGGTGCACCAAGACTACCGCATTCGCCCACTGCTTGAAGAAGTGATTAAAAACAGAAACATGCACATTCATTTTGGCAAAACACCTACTCTCTTAGCCCAATTTGCTCTGCCGCACACTAATGCTTTGCTTTCTTATGACTAACCTTCTTTTCTCAGCCGTCATTAACTGTAGGGGAGTGAGAGGTACCTAAATGCTCTCTCAATGCTCTCTGGCACACCTGGCTCATTAGGAACCCTAGATTATCTCTAATTAGTCTCTAATTCTGGCCAGCCAGAGCCCCACCCTCCACAGGTGCTGACACTAAACAGCCTCATTAATATTGCTAGCGGGGCAGAATGCGCCAGCGAAGATCAAACAGGCCCTAATTGAAGCTGGCTTAACTTTATAACGTGGAGCAGTTGGGGGGGGACGGAGCTTTCTGTAATCACTCGAAATTGAGGCGAATTCACAAATACTTGCTAGAAACGTCAAGTCTGAACTATAACAGAGATAAGCAGAAGACCGCTCAGACGTGCGGTGGAAAAAACCACAAGCCCGAGGCAGCGCAGTGCCCGTCTTTCTTTTATTGCCCCATTAAGATCGTAATGGGCTTTGAGAGCCGGACTGTCTGCTTCTCTTTCACCCTACGTATATGGTGAACAGGGCTCCATTTTGTCTGTTTTTCCATTGTGCTAATGAGGTTAAAGCAGAAGACTGGCCTTAGAGATCACAACACGTCTGAGTCATCCAAGACAACGTAACATGTCAAGTTCTTTCGTTCTTATGAGTCCATTAATGTCCAAAAGGCATTTGTTCAATAAAAATGATCACATGATTTTGGAAGTTAGTCGTTGTGCATTTTACAGACGTTGAGGTTGGAAATGCAGGATTTGACAGTAGAGGATCCAAACTCTTTACTCTGCCATCAATAACCCTAAATGTTTATGATAATGCTGCAAAATAGGGCTTAAATTAGAATTAAATTCTTAAATTTACATGTATGCATTTGTTTCTGACTATGTGCAATACCCTGGGATCAAACCCATGACCTTGGTGTTGTTAGCGCCATGCTCTAAACTGTGAGCCCCAGAAATGCTTACTAAATCCTAAATACTTGCTTTCTACTTACTGCATACACTAGCTGTACACAAATGTAAGTGAGAGCCATTACAAAACCATTATCAATTTACCTTATGATGTTGTCATCTCATGTTCTCATTACTTTCCATGTTTAATTCAGCCAATTGCATCTGATTGGAAGTAAAGTGCTACTGTTCATCTAAGACACAAACGTCTTGACATTTGGCACTGACGTGAGAGATGTTTTTAGAAATTTCAGAAATGTTCTTACCCATCACACAACCAAATATGGAAGGTCATACAGGTATTCTATGCATACAGAACGCAGTATAAATACTATATACTACAGCAACAGTGAGTAGAATGCTTCTATTCTGAACGCAAGCACAAAGGTCATGGCTGCCTTGTTCATTTTAGCTCCGTAACCTTAAAGATGTGGAACATGAGGTGGAAACTCATAATATGTTAATTACTATTTCAAAATAGCACCACCAGACCGTTCAAAAGGCACATGCAACCTTGAAATGGTCAAGGTTCTATTACAGTGTTGGATTGATAAAAAGAGAGAAAAGGGCTTGGAATATTGTGACCCTTCATCCCCCACAACGCACTTCATGTAATGGTTTTTCTCTCTTTACATCTCCGTCCCCCACCGCCCTGCATTTCAGGTCTATCCATCTTTTTACCTTGAGTGCCCTGAACCCCATGACCCTGCGGGGATGTAGGGCCAAACAGAAAAAGCAAAAAGACATGGGGCAAAATAGATTTAAGCCTAGAGAAATGAAAGGAGCAAAGAAGAGGGCAAAAGATTGAGGGAAAGTTTCTAACAAACTGAGAACTTCTTTGAAAACTAATATAGTGTGGCACAGCCCATAGGTATCTGTCAAAGATAAAATACAATTTAAAGACCATTCCAAATTTTCATTTAATCAGCATTTCAAGATGTATAAGGGCCATTTCAGTCCACTGTCTGTTGACTTTCAACAAAATCAAACCTCATGAGTGACATTATTAGGTTATCACATACAGTTTTTCGAACTTTTCCTAAATACATGTACAAATATTACTGTTGTGTTGCTTAAACGTGAATATGAACATATAAATTTTCTTTGTTTGTTTGTTTGTGTGCAGTATTTGAGGTCTGAACAATACAGAACATCTTTATTTTGTTATTATTTTCATTTCCTGCAAATAAATGCTAATAGAAACAATATTTTAATTTAAAATTTTTGTAAAATATTGTAAGTAGGCTAGTTCACAGAATGAAAGAAAAAACAAACATTTTGTAAATAGTAAATTCAGAAAAACAGAAAATGCTCTATTTGAAAGGGTCTCTATTTTTCCACGGCTGTATATATAATCTGCTATATGTATTCGCATTGATCAGGTACCGCTTATAGGAACTTTATAGACCTATTTTTGTGAAAGACATCGGATATACAGTATACAAGTCTTGGTGTATCAAGTACAGTCTACTCTAAGAAACTTTTTAAATGACCTAAAAACTGTGCACGTGTAAAACATTATTGATAATATTAATATTTCTCAGAGATTCCTAATACAGGATGAGGTCGAAAGCGATCATACGTGCCCTTTCTGAACCCCATCGGACTCCCACGGCCAAATGCCACGTGAGCTCCAATGCTCTTCCCTTCCACCCCACAATCAATTTCCATCTTCCTATCATCCCATCTCAATATGACTTTCCCCAGGCATGGTGCTCTATTGAGCATCGATTACAAAAAAAGAGTTGCGTGCTGAAATTGAAATTGAATGATGCGTTCATTCTAAGAGCCGAAGATCAATGGACAAATGCATGGAGATGCGCGCTACATTAATTAATAAATTCATTGATTGCTTAAGAGCGACAAGATAGGGAGCATTGAAAAGACTCTTTTTCATCCACGAGATGGCGATAATTCAGTTCGACGCAGATGTCCTCTGATGTCTCAGGGGGTCAAGGGCACAGTTCAATAAGTATCGCCCCTCCTCCAATCTTCTGGAATGTGGGATATTTTCAGGACAAGCATATTATCAAGAGGAAAACTAAAAGCTGATGAGAGTTTGAGCTTTTAAGGCGTCCCTGTTGATTTTTACGTTTGGTCCATCTCTGTCGTCTCTCAATTTGTCCAGGCAGAGATCACAAACATAGCGTCAATGTCAGACAGGAAAATGAGAGGACTGGTTTGCGAGGACTGTATGGAAACAGTACGTCTGTGATGTGCAGTGGCCATTCTGTATGTATTTTGAATGCACATAGGGACACAAAGCAAGAAGAAAGTTTTCTCATAATCGGCATAAGGAAGAAGAGAACTTTAAAGACTAGTCCTACACAAGTGCAAATAAATCAAACAGAGACATCCAACTGTCCTCTTCTCTCTTCCTCTCTCCGCCGTTTCTGTTTCCTCTCTCTCTTACTCTGCACATAACCATGTCAGGTGGTGTCATCTGAAAGATAACGTTACTGTCGGATTTGATTGATTTCTAAAAAAATAATCCCTAATCCAGGATTAATTTCAAAAGCGTTTTTTTTACATCACTCCCACAGTTTCTCTTTTACAACAGCCTCTCCTTTAAGAAATTATAAGGCAACTTTGTGTAACTTAAATCCAAATCGATTTCAATTCGAACCATCATACATTTTCCTACATGGGACAGTAAGCATACGTTTAAAAAAGCAGATAGAAGGTCGATGCCAATGCACGTGTGTGCTGCCTTTCCCAATGAATATGGAACAATATCATCACGCTACATTACCCAGATCATTCCGTGGGACCGTCGTCAGGTCTCTTGAGGTTGCTCTCTCCATCTCGGATCTGTCACTTCCTCACCGGGCCCTGGAAGGAACCTTGCAAAGGCACAGTAGGCATTTAATGCTGCAAAACCACATCAAACATCTCAAAAGTGAGGTAGTGGGAGCTAATGTTGCAAGGCGGCCCTTGAACAAACCTGGTGTACGCGATGCGGCATGTCAGTGTCTGAATATTTTTTTTAACTTCCTCACACCTCTTGCATTTCAAAATACAGTTTACCACACACACACACACACACCTCCTCTCAACAGCAGGCACCAATCACTGCCACCAAGAAGTTCACACTCTCTCTCTCTCTCTCTCTCTCTCACACACACACACACACACACACACACCTACATACAACTATGCTGTTTTCGGATCCATCTGGCAATAATTGCTGGACCAAAAAAAGTGACAGTCAGCTTCTTCAAACCACCAGGTGCCGAGAGCACAAGGCGCACATGGCGAAGATGTCTGTCGCTCATCGAGCGATCTGACTCTTAAATAAGAGTTTACATTTTGAAGTAATGCAAATAAACAGCGGCAAAACAAGAGGATTACAGACAAGCCTCTGCTGGGATATCTTGCTATTTTTAAAATCACACTGTGCACGGCAATGCCTGTTTTGCTGAGCGACACATTGCATTTTACAGCAAAAGCTCAGCTGGTATACTCTGGCTCTACATGTTATTGCGACTTTAATACATCACTTGGACAACATACTAAATTCACAAGATTCTGTAGTGCAGAACTTCAACACACCAGCTGCACTATAAAATGCAATGTGTCAGTCTACAAACTTCAATTTCATATGTCACTCTATAGTGGGCATAGGAGACGAGGAGCACCGACCTGAAATCAATGTCGCTTTATCACTGCAGCCATGAGGCTAGTCACATCTCTGTGTGTGCAGAATGATTTCTTCACATGCTCAGGGTGAGAGCTACACCGAGAAAAAAAACCCAGATGAAGCCATTCCCCTAATAATAGGGAAATTCAAGAATTAGTAGCTGAATAACTCGTGTGAGGATAAAGTTTTTTTCCTAATACAGTATATGTATTGTTTGTGTATTACAAATATGTAAACATATAATGGAGACAGGACCACATAGGACTGCATGAAGTCACGTTAGAGAAGTGTTTCTCTGTATCCTTTCCCAGACCCTCCCCTCCTCTGTGTGTGTTAACCCTTCATTTCCCTACACTGTAAAAAACATCCCACCTGTGAGGCTTCAATTCACTGCCAGTCTGTGTGGCAGGAGCTCAATGAAGAGATGCATGTGGGCTGTGTCTGATATTGAGCTGTAGTTGGCTAGGCAGCTGAAGGAAAAAAGGCTTCCATTTTCTCAGTTCCGCTCTATGTGTCTCTTTCATTTATCTTTTAGCGTGCAATGCCTGTCTGTCTCTTTAGAATTCTCTTTTGCCTGGTCATTTCGCTGCTTGTTGCCCTGTGATGGTCTGTCCGAACGCTGAAATTTATTCTGTAAATTTAATAAACTTTAATCACTGCCCTGAATAATAATAAATGTCAACCAATTACCTTCGAGCTGTAAACTTTTCTTTCATTCATAGATTAAAAGGGTTTAAGGATACACTCAGTTCACAATTCAATGCAATCCACAAGACTGGGTTGACAACTACGAAGGTACGTGATATTCCCGAAAATTTGTAGAAAATAGACTAAAAATCTAGAAAAGAACTGACAACAAGCAAGTTTTAATTGAAACTTCTGTATGAAAATAAATAATAAACCTGACTTGATCTGTCTCTGAAAACTGTATTAAAACAAAAAAAAGAAAATTAAGAAAGAAATTAGGAAAGCTAAACCCAAAGAGAAAACATCTTAAATTAGTAAATTAAACAAAATTAAACAAACATAAAAACGTTATCTTGACACAGGTCACATGTCATCAGCTAAACCAATAGTATTAAAGCGTTATACTCTATAGTTAATTAATTGCCAAAGTTCCAAGACGCATATATAACTCTTCATATATATATATATATATATATACTTTTTTCCGTCACAAATTATTATTGTGTATATATATACACAATAATAATTTGTGACGGAAAAAGTCATCAATTATGGAGAAAGACAGCAGCGTATGTATGTTACAAGCACGATAGAAGCAAAAGTAATGGATTAAAGCATTAAAACAGCAGTGAATCCTTTTTTACCCCCGTACACTTGATGGAAAAAGGAAAACTGGTAAGCAGTTTGCACTTGCATTCATCAACAGGTAACCTTATCATCTCATTTGCAGTCCAAAAACCCAAGCCGTATACCTCACTCCCCATGCAGCACTTGGCTCCAAACTATTTTGTCCACCTTATACCAAATATATGACTCAATGTCCCACATACACCTTTCGCAAATAAAATCTTTTCCCCAAGGTTTGCGAAACCCATCTGGAGGTCAGCTTGATATCTCCAGTCAAGCAATTTAAACAGTAACCAGTGTCCATAACCTATATTCATTTGGCCCAGGAAGATGCAAGTGCAAATGTAAAGAGGCTTCATTTTATTCTGCCGCCTTGGCCAATTGTTTGCCCTTCAGACTGTTTTTGAAAACCAGCTGATCCGCAGCATTTCAGGTACGTCCTCTTTTCGAAAGCTGCCGGTAGATATCGGCACAGTTGGAGGAATTTTAATGAACGCTGCAAATGGATAGTATCCTCTCACCATGGGGGAGCATTTGTTTGGACATAATTATCTGTTACAGCTGGCAAATGGAGCCACGAGCCCATATGTGTCGGCATTAGCGCACGTTAATAAAACGCAGTGATGGGCTAGCCTCGGCCGCTCATTGAATGGAGCGATTTCATGGTTGTCTTATTAGAAAATGTGTCATCAAGTCACGACCAAGCTCGCCTGTTGTCCTTAACCAAACATGCAAACCTGAGACATAGAACGGCTGCATTAATGGCTGCTTAAGCATTTCTGATGCAACCCAGTCCCAATAACAGGTTAAATTGCCAGAAGTCTTACTACTATGCCCTTAACGCTGACAAAGCCATCCTGTTGGAAAGATTCTTCAAAGACAGGCAGGTGATAGCGGGGAGCAGTATGGTGTATGAGGGGGCGATTTGGTTTGATTGGGGTGGTGAGGAAGTGGCTGAAATGCTAATAAGAGATGCGAATAAAAATATAAATGGGGCTTTGTGTGTTCACCGAGTGGTTGCCGCTGAATCGATGATAAGGGACTACCAAAGTAATTTACAACATGATCGCTATGTCGCTGAGAGCAGGGCATAAATCTAGCTCATCACAATTAAGGCAAGGGCATAGCAAGGACTGTGCTTATGCGGAGAAGAGGAGAGGAACACAAAAATGGAAAACAGAAAATATGGCGTTGAACAAAATCTGTCTTGTTAAATTACATCCAAGAATTTTAAAGGTACAGTTCACAACAAAAATGAAAATGATTCATTTATTCACCCTCGTGTCTTCAGAACCTGTGTATGACTCTTTCTTCTGTGGATCGTAAAAGAAGATATTCAAGAAATCCCTTTGTTCATATAATAGAGGCCCCAATGTTGTCGGGCCTCTAATGTTCTTCAAAATATCTTCTTTTGTGGCAAAAGTCATACAGGTTTAAAATTATATGAGGGTGCGTACATTTTGAAAGAATTTTCATTTAACAATTAATCTGAAGATAATATTGACTAGTTTCTCTCCGGTTGCCAATGAATGTTTCCGAGAACAGTTTCTTCAACGCTCCATGCTATTCTATTCAGATAAAGCATTAGAGTTAATTAAATGTGAACAAACATCACCGGTATGGTTTCCTTTTCCACCCTCAATGAGAAGGATTTTGGAGAGAGGGCCTTTAATGGAAACCAGGGCTGTAGATGAAGGAATCTAAACAATCTACTGACAAGGGTCCCTAGGGATCATATCATACATCATTATATGTAATGTAATTTCTCGGATGTTCACTCCCCGAAAAGCTGCTCTAATTAATTTAGAGGCGTGTGGAATTTTATTAGTAACCAACATACAGACTTAAACTCACAGGATCGAATGGACAAAGTGCATTTTCTTTGTGATGGTTAGATGGTCATAGTTTGCATTTGCTTTTCTTCAAGTACTAACTCATTTAATAAAGATTAACATTTTACCAGAAAAACCTAGACGTCACAACACAAAATGTTGAAAATCCAGTCTCGTCGTTACAAGCACTTGGGCTATAAGTGTCCGGTGTTTTTGCGGTTGGTACAGCCGATGTTCTTTTGTACCACATTTCCTATAGATTTCATACACCTTTCTTTACTTTTGCCTGTACTTTGCTTCTCTTTAAGTACTGTAAAGCTGTCTTGATCCAGTGCAATACTGTGCAACTCAATAGATATCCATTTGAATTGAACTGTCTGTAAATGATAACATCCACCGGATAAACGGATTCAGTTTTGCTTGGTATTACCTGCTCAAACCTCAAACCAAATCATGTAAAACTGATGTGCATTTCATGTCAAGGGATGACAAAATAGATGATGACGTAAACAGGCTAGACAGTCAGTTGCCAAGGCGATGGCCCACCCAGTCGGGCCGTGATTGGTGTTGGTGGGTGGAGGTCCTGGAATGAGACGAGATGAGCTTTGAGCTTGATTATTGTTTCAGGTGCGTGGGCGTTCGGCCCCTGCAGTCTGACGGATGAAGCGATGGGGAGCTCATTTGACAAAGTCATCTCCCCTCCCCCCGACAGATACACCTTAATGATGAATGCGTACCTGACGCGCTCAACAGGAGAGGGTAGAAAACAATTAGTGCCATGTTGATCTACCCGTCTCTCCCCTCCGCGCCCCAAACCGGGACAATCGCTCTCCCTATCTCCATTAGCGTCGACAGACAATGAGACTGAGAAGCTAGAACGACAAAGCGCAGAGAAAGATAAACGTACAAGTGTGCGGGAAGAGAGAATTGAGAACAATGAAGTGTCTGGCCTCACAATGCTATTATCATTAGTAATAATTCGAACTGAGCGAAGCGAGAGAGAGAAAGGGATCAAATAAATAAGAGAGGGTGTGATGAACAGATGAGACCAGGAAAAGAACGGCGAGGATACGGAGAGCTGCGGCTCCGTGGCAACCAGGTCAGCTTGATGAATGCACGTGTCTCGTGGGGGGACGGGGATGCGGAGTTCTTTGTCTCATCGGCTACAAACACAATTTGGGATTTGTAGGATAATTTACGAACATGAGGGTGGATGTGTCTTCTATGTCCTTTTTTCATAGCCGCAAGGACAGAAGCTATTGTTCATAGTGTTGGATCTGTAGATGATGATGATTAAAAGTTTTTTTTGCATAACGGTGGGATGGGTGAAAACCCCAGGGAGCATGCATATCCAGAAAGGGTGATGGTCATAATGACAGCAGGGATGTTTCTATTGTTGGTTATTTCAGCAATCCATTGGATACCTAACAAAAACAATAGAGCATATTAAGAAATACAAAACAGCACAAAAACAAGACAGTAACTCAATAGTCTGGCATTAACTAAACATGCACCCTAAGAAAAATGAAACCCTTCATTGTAAGCTGATAATTTATTATAATTTGTCAGTAGGCAAATGCAGAATTGATCTAGTGTTACATTTCTTTCTAGGTGAAAAAGTGCACCAAGTAGGCTACACTTTATTTAAGTTCACGTCCATAATGTATTAAATTGCACTATTGTCACATATTAATGTTGTACTTATAGTTTCTTCTATTCATGGTATCTCAACAGCACAGTTAAGTACACTTAGATGGTCTAAATGCATTTTAAGTAAATAAAAAAAATTAGGACATGAAAATAGAGCACTTTAGATGCATTTTGTGTACTTTTTGTTACCTGTGGTAAAACATATAAAAAAGGGACAAAAAAATCTGTATTGAACGGTGTTCAGAAGTACATACAAATTTTGTGCTGGTTTAGAAAAATTGCAAAATTTAATGTGTAACCAAAACAGATATCTTTTGAATAAAGTAACAGAATGAAAAGCAAAGGAACAGATTTACAAGACAGACACGGCGTGAAACAAGACAGTTAGCAATTTGCAGCAATCCAAGCGACCGGTTGTACTTGCGGCGAGAGAGAATGTCTTGCTGTTCCGTAGAAACCCCAGGTTTATCAGATACTCTCTTATCTTCTGCCTCCAGAGAAACATTAGCATTGTACTTAGTACTACTGTTTGCCACATACACTCGATAACATCAACATGAATGCAATTTTATCACACAGTGGTGGCATTTTACATTAAACTCTTCTGGAGGTGGGACAGCAAGAAGTTTGTCCATAGCAGATGTGCTGAAGTTCTTTGATTTTACACCGCTTGATCAGGCCGAAAATAAAGTTGCCAAGATAGATTGTGCTAGCGTGTGTGTGTTTGCGAGTATGAGCGTTAACGTGTACGACGGAGGGAACCGCAGATTTTGTGATGGACACCACAGGAGCAGATTTTTAGTGTGCGTGCGTATGTGTGTGCGCGTGATGACAGTGATAGAGATAGGCATATAGCAGTAATGGAGTTTACACACTGAGGGAGTGTTTCACAAGGACAGACGCCATGGTGGGAACGTGAAAGAGCTCATTTTTGTGGCCCCCTGAGAACGCACACTCTTAAAAGCACACAATTCCCAACACTGAGAAGTTTCAAAAACTTCTCAAACATCAACAACCAAAAACTGTTTCAAAAAGGCTTTCGAATCCCATAGGAAACTAAGTCATCTTCACACGTTTGGAGCTCCTCGTGATATCACTTCCTACAGGAAGCAGCTATCACAGGAAGCAGCACATGTCATCTTTCACACTCCACATTCAACAGTTTCAAAATCTGGGGCTGAAATAAGACCTGTTTATTTCTTTTTGAGATTCTTCTGGGATATCCTTAAGATTTGAGACCTTAGCTTGTAAGCTATAAGCCTGTATTATCCAAGGTCATGGGTTCGGTTCATTGAGATTCGCCTGGGTTTGAATCATGATTCAAGCTTGGAAATTCTGGAAAGGGCAGCAGTTCATGTGGGCAGCCCAAACCAGTTTTAATATCAGTCTTTCATCAAGACGCAGAGCTAAACAACAGACCGGGCTCACGCGGGGCTGAACCTGCAGCGTTATTGATGTTGGAAAAGGGTGCTGATTACTGCAGGGTCTCCTAAGCCTCATTGAGCACACAGCACATGCTACACACACACACACAATACGTCAGGGAGGCAAACACATCTGACACAAGGGAGCTAGAAAGAAAATAGCGTGCATAAACTCACATGTGTTTACATTTACATTTATGCTTTTGGCAGACACTTTTATCCATTTGTGTCTGACTATGGGCAATCCCCTGGGATCAAACCCATGACTTTGGTGTTGTAAGTACCATGCTCTAACCACTGAGCCACAGGAAAGCTTACTCTTTGTTCTAATGAACACAGAGAAAGATATTTGGAAGAACGTTTGTAACCAGTGACTACCATAACATTTCTTGGGGAATTTCTTTGTTCTGTTGAACACAAAAGAAGATATTTTGAAGAATGTAAGAAAACAAACTGTTCTGGGGAACTTTTGACTACCGTTGTAATTTTTCCTACTATTGTGGTCAAGAACAACTTGGTTACAAGCCTTCTTCCAAATATATTTCTCTGTGAAATATATTTATACAGATTTGGAATTTGAGGTTGAGTTAAAGACATTATTTTTTTGGGGGGGTAAACTGTCCCTTTAAAACAACTGAAGAAATGCCTCCAATTAGAATAATTATTAGAACAACAGAATGATTGTAATACACACCTCAACAAAATTGTATGAATGTATTTGTTATTAAAATGAATGTTTATTCCAATGATTTATTCGTTTTTAAAATACTAATGTCCCAAAATGTTCTAATCTAAATAATGCATAAACATTCCATGTGCCTAAATTAAATAGAACTAGATTTACTGAAAAAAGACTGTAACTAAAAAACAGGGTGACAAACAAATCGCAGATTAAACCAGCATGCGCAAACAAATTAACTGCAAACAGCTATACAACAGTATCAACGATTCAGCATGAACACACACTTCTCATATAGACCTAAATTGAAAAGTAAACTAATAGCAGAATGAATAAATGTAAACAGTCAAGGTAAGCACACCAAGCGGCAACAAACAGGGTCAAAACAATTACAGATAAAGCCAGCATGCAAACACATTTTTAACTGCAAGCAGCCATACAATAATTTGAACACTGCAATATGAACACACATACACAAAGGTGCTCCCTCTGATTAGAACGAGCCAACCCCAAAAAATGTGTAAAGACTGTGTTTACAACAAATAAATGGGCTTGTGCATAAGGCACATGAAGGCTGGTTTCTTGCAGTTCCGATGACCTTTCATACAGAATAAATCATAAAACCGGCATGGAGATGTGGATACGGGGGGAAGGGAAACATGCAAGCTGATGTCCCACATAACTCATCTCGCCTCTGAGATATCAGAGCACAGCCTTCAAACATGATGTACCGTCAACATCCAGCCACATAAACACAGACCTACACTCCCATGACCTTGACATTGCCGCAGGTCGCAGATGAGCGTTTAAAGGAACAGTTCACCCAAAATGAGGATGAAAAAAGAGTCAATAGTGCGTTTAAACGGCATGCTCGTGCAAATCTTTCACAACGTCAAATGCTAGTCTCGTTCTAAAATGTCCAGGTAGCGACAAGGCGGGAAAAGAGGTAGAGATTGACATGTCCCCTGTGTGAGCTCCAGTAATAAGATTACACCGCTGTTGAATATTGCTTTAAATGACAAAACATAGGATGGCTTAACACATGGGTGATCTTATAAAATATCCAAACATCTCCACTGCCCAGCTGATGCTGGCTTGCTCTGAACATGCTTATCAGTTCCTCAATGTGGTCCTTAGATCTTCATTCATAATAAAATGGAATAAGATCCTCTCTCGTTTCTAGTAGTTTGATGGCAATATTTTTGTTTTCATTATCTATATGGGCTTTTCACACATAAACAGAACAGACTTACGACATTTCATGCAGCCCTCCTGTCTTTCTCTAACCTTTCTAACTTACAAATGCACATGTGTTCCCTTAAGCTCCCTACACACTGAAAGAGACACTTAGTCTCAGACGCTACGCAGGGCAATTTGTAAAGAGTGAAATGGCTTATTAGTGCTTGTTCATGATCACCTGATTTATTCTCTTGTTGGGTGAACCCGCTCGCATTGATTTACACTGTCTGCGAATTACACCATGTATCTATTACGAAGATCCAATTCACAGGCTCATCGGGCAGATATAAAGAGCCTAAAACAAAATATAAAAATACAGCTAGCTGACCTGTCTAACAAGAATAAGTACACTCTGTGTATTAATCTTCAAACTACGCCCATATCACAGTTAATGTTTACTACTGGAGAGGCGAATTGCCCTCATTTGTCGAGTGCTGCTTTGAAATACTTCATTTTGTGACATTTAAGTAGCACAGTGTTAACATTAGACTTGTTTCTACGTCAGGTATGCTAAACATTCCAGACAGTTTATTCACCATGCATTAATACAGAATGTTTTATACGCGGCTGGCTCGCATGGCACAACATGTGAACCAGTACGCTATGTGACAGTTCAGGCCTTTTCACCGAGCAGAGAAATCTTAAAATTGACAGACACTGAAGTCAACATGAAATGCTGTTTGTATTTTTTGTGCAATTTTTCAAAGTGAAGAAGAACATTGAGAAAACAGCGTAGGAGCTTGGATGGCCTTATATTAAACCGTGGGTATACAACATGAAAGATTTGTTTTATTTGGAATAATGTTCACAAAGTAATCCAAAAATACCAGAAATGTGCATTGACGTAAACAGGTTTTCGATTTTCACATCGGCTTCAAATGTGTTCATCCAAAAAAATGTATTCTGTCAATCATTCACCCGCATATTGTTCATTACTTGACACTGTAAAACAGAAAAGATATTCTGAGAAATGTCTCAACGTTTTTGTCCACACATTAGAAGTCAATGGGGGCCATGTTGTTTGTTCTTCAAGGAAAAAAGTAATATTAGGTATAAAGATTTTTGTTCAAGTTGATCACTGTAATCTTTTGCATGTGTGTGTATGCAGGTACATTATCTTCAGTGCACACCACTCAATGAATAAGGTCACCGTCCATTCATGGCAACATGTGCAGTTAAAGAGCGCCCTCCATAGGTCACTGCCATTATTTTCAGCCCGTCAGAGGCCAGCCATCATCTCCCTAAACTGAAAAACAGTCACACAGCTCCTGTTTTCAGTAACGCGTCTCTCTATCAAATGCACTAAAAGTATTACACACACAATCTTGAGCATGTACTATAGTAAATCATATCAGAGAATTAGATTTTACCCGTCACCCAAAATGTTTTCCTTCTAAGCAAGCCAGTGCTGATCAGATTGCAATCCGATCACCACACAATACGCTTCAAAATGTTTCTCCTCAAGCAGTGATGAATGATCTTATAATGTTGGATCCTATGGGGAAAAACAGTCTGGTGCATTCACAATAGACAGAAGAGAGAGAGATCATCAAAAAGACAGGAAAGGAACAGAAAAACAAACATGATGCCTCTGAACATCTGGGACGTGGAGCTTGTCTTCATCTTGTTTATCATTCCATTAACAATGTTCTTTAATCTGCAATATCTTGGAGCACAATACCAAGACGGAGAAACACACACATAAAGGAAAGAGTTGTTTTAACAGCAAGTGTTCTCCACATTTATCACTCCTTAGCCGTCTGTAAACAATTCTTTTACATTTGAGAACCGAGACGGCGCGAGCTCATACAAGCATTCGGTCCGCCCTCAAACACACCAATTGAGAGACACTTGATTTCCCTTGGCAACAGCTCTAGGTGTTCAACTGACATTGGTGTGCGTCTTCTCAACGTGGTTTCACATTCAGCGCACATTCACTCACTGTTGCAGCGTTTATTTCACACACAGCACGAGCTCAGTGTGCACACCTACGATGCACTTCTTATGTACTACCCCATACACAACACTATCAGCAAGACAAGTACCTCTTCCTAAACACCAAACCAGAAATATTATTCTTGTTAATATGGGGGTATCATTGCCAATACAGTCACTTAAATGTAATGACAATTGTAGATGTATGTAGATTGATATAGCTCATTTTAAAGTGATAAAAACATAACGCTTCATTATGTAAGGTCTTTATGCAATTCTGAAGACATTTGTATATTATATTGCATTTTTTTCAACAGATCCTCCCAAAATTACAAATTGGACCTTTAACAGACAGAGAGCAGAAATCTATCTCTGATGCCATCTGTATAGTTATATACAGTATATATATGAATTGTAATACGGCTTCCGGTGTCATCACACACATTTACTTTATTTACACAATGTTGTTTTCTTTTCCATAGAATTCTTAAAGCACTAGCTTTCTTAATCACAGTATAAGCTAAATCCAAATCTATAAAAACACCTCCCTGGGGTAAGTGTTGTAGCTACTATAGGAAAATAATGAACATTTACAGAGATACATCTTCACTACATATTTGCAATTTTAAAACCAAAAGATCACTACTTCTCTGAAAAACAAAGTGTGAAAAAAATGCTACACCACCACATCAATTCTCACAATGGAATCGTCCATATTCATTACGGCTTTTAGTTTCTTTTCTTGTAAAGGTACCAAGAAAACGAATGCAGAAACAAATATCTCTTCCTCCGTCAGTGTTCTGTAAAACTTACCTCCGTTAGTCTATTATGTTTCAACAGACTGTGATTCCATTCACGAGCGAGGCCATTAAAAAAAGATAATGGAGGATAATAGGCTAACTGGCATTGAAATATCCCGGATTTGCTCATTTTCCTCTGTATTAATACAGGCCATGAATATAAATAGTTATGGATATTAGTGCTTTGAGAGAAATCAAAAAGGGCTATTAACGCAGCTTTAAAGCGTCTGCTCGAGCACATTGCTGGAAGGCGGAAAAACAAGAGGACCAAGCGGAAGCAAGAGAAAGCGAGAGAGAGATCATAGTGTTGGAACTCTTGGTCGTGTCAATGAAGGCAAAAGAGAAGAAAGCTGACAAGCATGTCAGTACAGGCACTAAAGAGACAATACTCTGCCTCACTGTCAACAGAGACAAACAATCACACTCAAACCTTTGTTTGAAACATCTTCTTTGGTTTCCAGTGCAAAACACAGCAAATTAACATGCTGCACACGAAACGGTTCCAAACAACGAAATACATTTAGTCACGAGGAAACAAGATCTATCCCGTCATTTCAAAGGCAGAAGAGTGACATGTTTTCACAGAGTCTGAAAGATGTTATCCTTTGGGCTTGATAATAAACAAATAAAAATCAGAATCCCAGGCATCGTTCTGCATTTGATGGAGAACGATCAAGAATATCTTTGCTGACATTTCTCAGTTCTGCCTGTAAACCTGAGACCAGTAAACTTTAGGAATGACAGCTGATGAAACTCATAAACAGATCCACTCCTCATGCAAGTTACTGACAGACCCCACATCCATACCGTGAAATGAAACCAACACCACAAAATTCATCTCAGACGTAAAATGCAGCTGAAGGACAGCTGAGCTGGTTTTCCAACATGTCAAATTCTTACTTTTTGCTCATTAAGCCAAACAACATTTTTACCCAATTTCAAAAAATCAAAATTTTGATGCTTTCATTAAATAAAATCTAGCATGTGATTGTGCTGTTTATGACTGAAATACTCAAATTAATTGAATGTTTGATCGAAAGAAAAACAAACTTAGTGAATAGCGAAGTACTAAATAAAAAACAGATCAATAAGCGTCCCTCTTAAATCAGGGATAATATCATAGTCCAGTCCCCCATGCAGCCCATAATGAATCTGTTCAAAGGATTATTTCCACCCAGGCACTCAAGAAGAGTCTCTGAAAATCAGTTTCTGATCTCTCAATCACCTCTGTAATTGCTGCATTGTGGGAACGGCAGTTTTTTAATCTTCCTCTTTTTTTCTCCCTCTCTTCCTCTTCAGTTAATTTGCACACAGTCAACCACCACCTCGCACAACGCTTCCCCACATCCCACGTGGCTTCCCAAATTGCGATTCTAAGGTGCTTTATTGTAGTCTATGATTAGTGAGCCATTACGAAATGAGACAGAGAAAGCGAGAGAAAAAGAGACAGCAAGATTACTGGCAAACACTGGAGGGCCTTTAGACACAGAGCAGAACTAAAGCACCAACACCACAAAGCGTGTTTAGATCATTCGAGTGCTCAAGGGGCAGTTGGTTACACATTGAGCAAGACAGCATGATCTAACAGCAACTGGGGGAGTCATACTGCAGGCAATGTAAACATCACAAAGAACAGGCACACACACACACACACACACACACACTCCTTGTATCTGCACTTGCAAAGCTCTGATGCAGCTCTAAACTTTCAACAAGAGAGTCGAATAACAATTGTACAAAACTGATAGATGTTGAGGTTTTATCAAGCAGCAAATCAAAATTCTATTGACATTTACAATATGCTGCTGAAGGAAAGGAAAGAATGATGTGATAGAAAGTGTAGGATGATAAACTGAGTCTCAGAGTAAAGAATGAATTTAAGGTATTGCTCTGTTCTCACCCTTCCTTGAACCGCCACCTTAACGTGGTGGAGGGGTTTGAGTACCCGAGTGACCCTAGGAGCTATGTTGTCGGGGGCTATATGCCCCTGGTAGGGTCTCCCAAGGCAAACAGGTCCTAGGCGACGGGTCAGACTAAGAGTGGTTCAAAAACCCCATATGATGTTTACAAAAACAAGGACCGTGACGTCGCCCGGTATGGCGCAACCGGGGCACCACCCTGGAGCCAGGCCCGGGGTCGGTGCTCGTATGCGAGCGCCTGGTGGCCGGGCCTTTCCCCACGGGGTCCGGCCGGGCTCAGCCCGAAGGAGCGACGTGGGGCCGCCTTCCCGTGGGCTCACCACGTGCGGGAGGGACCATATGGGGTCGGTGCATTGTGGATCGGGCGGCAGTCGGAGGAGAGTGCCTCGACAGCCCGATCCCTGGACACGGAAGCTAGCTCTAGGGACGTGGAATGTCACCTCGCTGGCGGGGAAGGAGCCTGAGATGGTGCGGGAGGTTGAGAGGTTCCGACTAGAGATAGTCGGGATCACCTCTACGCATGGCTTGGGCTCTGGAACCACACTCCTCGAGAGAGGATGGACACTTCATCACTCTGGAGTTGCCCATGGTGAGAGGCGGCGGGCTGGTGTGGGTCTGCTTATAGCCCCCCAGCTCTCCCGCCATGTGTTGGAGTTTACCCCGGTGAACGAGAGGGTCGTTTCCCTGCGCCTACGGGTCGGGGTTAGGTCTCTCACTGTTGTTTGTGCCTACGGGCCGAACGGCAGTGCAGAGTACCCGACCTTCTTGGAGTCTCTGGGAGGGGTGCTGGAAAGTGCTCCGACTGGGGACTCCGTCGTCCTACTGGGGGACTTCAACGCCCATGTCGGCAACGACAGTGACACCTGGAGGGGCGTGATTGGGAGGAACGGCCCCCCTGATCTGAACCCGAGCGGTGTTCAGTTATTGGACTTCTGTGCTAGTCACAGTTTGTCTATAACGAACACCATGTTCAAGCATAAGGGTGTCCATCAGTGCACGTGGCACCAGGACACCCTAGGCCGCAGGTCGATGATCGACTTTGTGGTCGTTTCATCTGACCTGCGACCATATGTTTTGGACACTCGGGTTAAGAGAGGGGCGGAGCTGTCAACTGATCACCACCTGGTGGTGAGTTGGATCCGATGGCAGGAGAGGAAGCTGGACAGACTCGGCAGACCCAAACGTACTGTAAGGGTCTGCTGGGAACGCCTTACCGAGTCTCCTGTCAGAGAGATCTTTAACTCCCACCTCCGGCAGAGCTTCAACCAGATCCCGAGGGAGGCTGGAGACATTGAGTCCGAGTGGACCATGTTCTCCGCCTCCATTGTCGAAGCGGCCACTCGGAGCTGTGGCCGTAAGGTCTCCGGTGCCTGTCGAGGCGGGAATCCCCGAACCCGGTGGTGGACACCGGAAGTAAGGGAAACCGTCAAGCTGAAGAAGGAGTCTTATCGGGCCTGGTTGGCTTGTGGGACTCCTGAGGCAGCTGACAGGTACCGGCAGGCCAAGCGGACTGCTGCCCGGGTGGTTGTGGAGGCAAAAACTCGGGCCTGGGAGGAGTTTGGTGAGGCCATGGAGAAGGACTATCGACTGGCCTCGAAGAGATTCTGGCAAACCGTCCGGCGCCTCAGGAGAGGGAAACAGTGCCCTACCAACGCTGTTTACAGTGGAGGTGGGAGGCTGTTGACCTCAACTGGGGATGTCGTCGGTCGGTGGAAGGAGTACTTCGAGGATCTCCTCAATCCCACCGTCACGTCCTCCATTGAGGAAGCAGAGGCTGAGGGCTCAGAGGTGGACTCGTCCATCACCCAAGCCGAAGTCACTGAGGTAGTCAAGAAACTCCTCAGTGGCAGGGCACCGGGGGTGGATGAGATTCGCCCTGAGTACCTCAAGTCTCTGGATGTTGTGGGGCTGTCTTGGCTGACACGCCTCTGCAGCATCGCGTGGCGGTCGGGGACAGTGCCTCTGGGATGGCAGACCGGGGTGGTGGTCCCTCTTTTTAAGAAGGGGGACCGGAGGGTGTGTTCCAACTACAGGGGGATCACACTTCTCAGCCTTCCCGGGAAAGTCTATGCCAGGGTACTGGAGAGGAGAATACGGCCGATAGTAGAACCTCGGATTCAGGAGGAACAGTGTGGTTTTCGTCCAGGCCGTGGAACGCTGGACCAGCTCTACACCCTCTACAGGGTGCTGGAGGGTGCATGGGAGTTTGCTCAACCAATCCACATGTGTTTTGTGGATTTGGAGAAAGCATTCGACTGTGTCCCTCGCGGCATCCTGTGGAGGGTGCTTCGGGAGTATGGGGTCTGTGGTCCTTTGCTAAGGGCTGTCAGGTCCCTGTACGACCGAAGCAGGAGCTTGGTTCGCATTGCCGGCAGTAAGTCGGACCTGTTCCCAGTGCATGTCGGACTCCGGCAGGGCTGCCCTTTGTCACCGGTTCTGTTCGTAATTTTTATGGACAGAATTTCTAGGCGCAGCCAGGGGCCGGAGGGTGTCAGGTTTGGGGACCACACGATCTCGTCTCTGCTATTTGCGGATGATGTCGTCGTGTTGGCCCCTTCAAACCAGGACCTTCAGCATGCACTGGGACGGTTTACAGCAGAGTGTGAAGCGGCTGGAATGAAAATCAGTACCTCCAAATCCGAGGCCATGGTCCTCAGTCGGAAAAGGGTGGCTTGCCCACTTCAGGTTGGTGGAGAGTTCCTTCCTCAAGTGGAGGAGTTTAAGTATCTCGGGGTCTTGTTCACGAGTGAGGGGAGGAGGGAACGGGAGATTGACAGACGGATCGGTGCAGCTTCTGCAGTAATGCGGTCGATGTACCGGTCCGTCGTGGTGAAGAAAGAGCTGAGCCGCAAGGCGAAGCTCTCAATTTACCGGTCAATCTACGTTCCTACTCTCACCTATGGTCATGAGCTTTGGGTCATGACCGAAAGGACAAGATCCCGGATACAGGCGGCTGAAATGAGCTTCCTCCGCAGGGTGGCTGGGCGATCCCTTAGAGATAGGGTGAGAAGCTCGGTCACCCGCGAGGAGCTCGGAGTAGAGCCGCTGCTCCTCCACATCGAGAGGGGTCAGCTGAGGTGGCTTGGGCATCTGTTACGGATGCCTACTGGACGCCTTCCTCGGAAGGTGTTCCGGGCCCGTCCGACCGGGAGGAGACCCCGGGGAAGACCTAGGACACGCTGGTGGGACTATGTCTCCCGGCTGGCCTGGGAACGTCTCGGTGTCCCCCCGGAAGAGCTGGAGGAAGTGTCTAGGGTGAGGGATGTCTGGGCATCTCTGCTTAGACTGCTGCCCCCGCGACCCGGTCCCGGATAAGCGGAAGAAAATGGATGGATGGATGGATGGCTCTGTTCTCATAGGGTTACAAATTCATCTGCTGCCGCTGTCACATACTGATGTTGATATCAAATTCCCAATAGAAGGCTTACCCATCTACAAACAGGCACAATAAAGACACTTTGGCAGAACCTGAAAAAAATCTTTACATTTTTAAAGTTTCTGTTAAATTAAAAAAGCTTCTTTTAGAGTGCGACTCATTACCATAGCCCCCACAAGGCCCTTAATATTCAGAGTAAAATGTGTCGCTTTTTCTCCCTCTCCCCCTGAAGCAAAGAGACAGCATTTCTTTGCTGGTTCTTTGCACGTACTTTCTTCAAATGTTAACGTGCCCCGGGGACACCCCAGGATCTGCGACGTCCATTTTTAATGCACTTAATCATCTATTTAATTTATATATTAATCGAGCTGACCTGACTTATAAAAAAGAAGATTTTTACTTACTGTTTTAAAATATATTTAACAAACAGCAAAAAGTTAGCCAAGCCCAGTGAATTCAAACCACAGTGTATGTGCACACACATTAGGGAGGAAGATTTTGACTTTGATCTGTAAAAGGTCTGGTGTATGAAATTTAGCGGCATATCGCGGTGAAGTCCTCACTTTTTTGAAGGACTACGGTGGCTAAGACAGGACAAAGATGACGTCACGTTTTCGCTTCTTTGCCAAAGGAGACAATGTAGTAACAGTTTGTCTGTGTAGGGCTACGGTGCGGTGGATTTTTCTTATTCCTTAAACTAGATGAGTCAATTTTGACAAACGCAACACACAGAGACATCAGGTACTTTGCAAAGTATTTCATTGTCGTTTAATCTGCATCATAAGCAATGAGCTGGTGCAGAGAAAAGGCGCTCTTTCCTCCTGCACCGAGAGTTTATATATTAAAACGTGACACCCCCTCCCTTTGCCCCCTAGCCAGAATCCCGAGCTGGTTTACGAGAAGTGATGCCCGTTATTCCAAACAGAACATCTTGGCCTCTGCTCGAGGGCAAAGGCAGAGTGCTCTGACGTGTATAGAGAAAAACATGATAACATTTTTAAAGAAAACATAGATAAACACTTCGTAAACATATAGACAGACACATCAAGAAGCTAGACTAGAAAATTTCCATTACAACGGTATAAAAAACATGGTGAATTTCATGCAAGGTGACTCATGGTGTATGTAGATAGAAATAGCTCATCAAGGTAATAAAAACACAACGCTTCATTATGTAAGGTTTTTACACACCTCTGAAGACATAGTTCTGTACTGTATATTATATTGCATTTCTCTTAATAGCTCATCCAAACAATTAAACAGTGGACCTCAAATAGCAATAAAATCAAATCTATGACAAATTAATAACTTAAAATTTTGTAGTGCAAATCTGATGTCAATGTAGGGCTACCTGAGACAAAAAGGTTAGGGAAACAGTACCCTGGCTCATTCACCTTGTCTGCATTCAATAAGTGAAAATATGTAAGATGTTCTGTGGTTTCTGTAGCCCTATGGACTTGCATAATGCGCTAGCTATTGTCTGAAAATCCTGTATAGTCATTGACGCCTTTCCTCTTTTCTCCTATTACCTAAAGACCAAAAAATGAAAGCACACACTAATAGCATCATTTCATCTCCCGCATGCATTCATCTTTCAAACTCATTCTCCCTCTCTCTACCTCGCTCTTATCTTGTTCATGTCCTGCAACTGCCGCAAAGTCAAGGAGAGGGACTGATTTATTTCCCTGGACAGAACATTATGGCACCTCATTAACATGCAAAAGTACAAACACACACAGGAGCTTTCATTTCAACCAGTAATTTTTCACATCAGTGAAGGGTACCACATAAGAATAAATGGAAAGGGAGAGAGTGTGAGATGCTGACAGGTAGAGGAGTGTACAAGCCGTTGTGACAGCAGCAGTTAAGCGTGTAGGTGTTGGGGAGAACATATAAAAACAGCAGGGAAAAAGAGAGAGGGGGAGGAGAGCTATCAAGGTACATTAGCTCAGTTTATAGTCCATGAAGCAGAACTCTCTTTCACTGCTGTAGAATAAAAAAAGGGGAAACCTGGTCAGGTATGCGTGACCCAGAACAGTGACAAATTTACTACCTTCAACTGCTGCTTTCTGTTGTTATTTCATGCTTTTCATGCTTTCCCTTTCTGTTCATCTTCTGAATTCTCTAGTGCCTTTCCTTGCACAGAAACCTTACAAACATCTGTCATATCATCTTGCTTTTGCAGGACCGCTGAGGTCACTGTTCTAAGGATCGGTGGCTGGTTCAAATAAAATTTGTGTTATTCGGGACTTCCGAGTCCAAATACAAACAGAATCCGTCTATTACAAACAGCAAGAGGTGTGGTGGTGACACGCCGCTGTTCCTCGAGAGGAACTGAGGGGCTAGACTCAGAAGTTCTCCCTGAGGATACAGACACGCGTGGCGCTGATTGATGACACGCGAAGACCAGCATTCATCACTGCCTGTGGGTTCTCAAAGGAAGGCCTGCAGAGGGTTGCTGCATCTTCTCCCTCTGATGAACAAAGGGGCAAGCGAAGAAGTACATTTGCAACGAAACAAGCCTCGAGGTGAAAGGTCAGGGGCTGCGGTACTGTATACATCATCATCGTCTGCTCTGGACAAGGTGTAAAATTGAAAACATGACCTGGGGGGTAGTGTCTGCAACCCCTTAAAACCAATCTCACCAATTAGGGTTTTTTCTATCAAGAAATAATATTTTAAAGGGTCAAAGGGGGAAAACTATGTAACGTCACATCAATTCATTTATTTGCCTTATATATAAAGATGAACCTCTCGCCCCGACTCAAGTCAAACATTAGTTAAGAAAAGAAATGCAATCGTAAACATTTAAAAAAAATTTAAGTAACATCTGTCATCATGTAAAATATACATACTTTATATTTCACATATGGGTCCACTACTTACCCGAACGCAAGCCCAAATTTGATAACCATAGTGTCTAATGATGCAGCAGACTGTTGAGCTCAAGCGGGTGAGCGGGATGAGAAGTAAGATGAGGAGCTAAACAGTCTCTCAGTTCATATTTCAGACACTCTTTCATGCCTGTAAACTCCATTACTTTCGAGTGCCTCAATAATGAACCGGCAAAATTTTCTTTTGTCAGCCATCTATCTTTGGCATGCCATCCATCGGTTTAGCCCAAGACATATTAAAATACCCAACCTACCCGTATTAATTTTAGATGGAGTGCACAGACTGTAATATATGCCGCACCGGAGGCCGCACGTCGCCCCTTTTCTTCTCATTGGAGAAATGAGAATATTAATCGCTGTCATCTTATTAAAATAACTCTCTCTTATTATGCATCTCTGAAGCGGAGAGGAGCCGTGAGATATTAAACATACAGCAGCCATTAATAGGAGAATTACATGGAAGCTTTTGTTACAAGCGGCCATTGCTATATCAAATGAAAACGCATGGGAGGGGTAAACACCTGGGAACAAGCAAACCTGTGTATGCACACAAACACACATCATATAAGCCACTTATGCGGTGTCACTTTGTAGACTACACTCATTAAAAACACATTAAGTTCTTAATCCCTGGGGTGACATCACCCCAACCTTCCTCTATCCGGTAGGTTCCGTTTAAGCAAGAGTCGGAAAGTGGAGCACTATAACAGGATCCAACGAGGGGTCTTCAACTGAATAACTAGATCTATCCTGGCCCCCTAGAGCTCATGAGTCAACATCAAATTGATGATGGGCAATTAAAGAAGCTCGTTTAACCTTGGGGGGTCCAGCAGGGGTGAGGGGGGAAGAAAGCAAGGAAGAAAGGGAAACAGATGAGTAAGCATTTACTGTGCATCATTAGACAGAGAAGATGGAAGATGGAGTTGGGGCCAAAAGGGACAAAGAGAAAAATCTAAATAATGGTTGAACTAGGTGGCTGGGAGAATTTGAGATAAACTGTTGGTCAAAAAGTGGAAGGGGCGAATGATTAAGCATGGCAAAGCAATGACATAGTATTTATAGTCTCAAAGCACGCAAGCAGCAATTAAATGAAGTTCAAAAGCAAATCAAATATAAAAAAGCAAGGAATGGTTTGACCATTAACCAGATTATCCGTTCTTTTAAACAAAACAGAGCTGCCCATGTAGTAAAATGACAACTAACAGAGAAGGAAAAACAAACAGATGGGGGGAGAGGAAAAACAGACATTCTCTGATATATCTAATTCGGACCCCACTGGAGACCCTACCTCTATAGCACTAATAAAACTCAGATCAAAACTCCTCCCACAGTATGATCGAGATCCAGTGTAAACACACACCATCAGCACTGTCTGCTAACCTGTGACTAGAGCCCAGAGAAGCACCCTCAACGGGGCAAGACGCACTGGTGGGCATTCACATACACCGAGATGAGCGCAGAACATCTGCTCGAAACATGCTGAATAGCTGGAAGGTAAAGAAACAAAGCAAGCACCTTTTCTGCTGACACTTTGGAGGTTTCTCTAAAAGAAAGACGTGCCCCCGTATCTACATTTGCTTCCTGCTGCAGAGGGATTAGATGTGCATCACCCATACACTACAGGACTCAAACACATATACCTAAATACAGTACATACATTGACAGGATGTGTAGCTTTTACAATTCCACAGTGCATTGACAGTTTGACTCACCTCAAGAAGGACAGAGTCTGTCCCACTAAAAAGTGCTTCTTGAAGGATTGATTTATGGTGGCTTCATTGTGATATAAAGAACAAATAATGACATAACTGCAAGCATTCACCGTGCTGTACAAGCAAATATTAGGTTAAATAATAAACACACACATACAAATATTTATTTTAATGAGGTTGAACTGCTGAGCAGGCAAGTGTGCGTAGATAAATAATATAAATTATGTCCCAAGAGAGCTACCATGCACTAAAACACCAAAACAAAGTCTAAAGTTTATTATTAAAGACTGTACTTTAATGCTATTGTAGCCACTAAAATGAAAGCAATATTTTACCAGAATTTGATTCTATTAAAGCAAACTGTTAAACATAATTTGTAAATTAAAGTATTTAATAACTTTGATAAGAAGGAACTGTATTTAAATAAGGTTTTAATGTATATTATGTATTTAAATAAATTTTTTATTAAAGTGTATATGACTTTGGTAAACATGAGCGAATGTTTGCAAACAACAGATTTAACTTTAAGTGTAAGAAATCATCTTAAACGTAAATAAAGCTGAATCAAAAGAAGAGTTTGGTCGTTTTTGCAGCATCTAAAAAGCCTGTTAACAAGTCTTAGGCTAGTTCCGATTAGCGTTAGCAAAAACGCTAGCTGCTGCTGACATGTCAAAACATGAACTTCTAACTACATAAATTATGATTTTACCACATTTGAAAGTCATATTAACAGAGATGTTGTTAATGTGTGTTGACGACATTAAAGCTCTAAGGTAATTCTGTATGTCTGTTGACTTACCTCAAGGTATTTTTAGACATTTCGTATCCATATGGAAGTGACCAGCATTCTTCAAACTACCTACTGTGTTCCCCTGAAGAAAAACTAGTCAAACAGATTGGAAACTGGTTGGAAATGACATAAGGGTGAATGAATGTTGAAGGAGTTTTCATTTTTTGGTGTAGCCTACTCTCCTTTAAAAAGACTGAATGAACTTGGCGGGAATGTTTGGTGGCAGCGTAGGCTACGATCTGCTGCTCCACAGGCGTGCCACACAACAGGCTGTAAGTTTGCATAATTTCTCTTCATCATGTGTTCTGACAGAGGTACTTTCAGTTTCACACTTAAGATTGAATACTTCACTCACAGATAGCGGTGACCTTCATTCTCGTATGTCGCCGTTCTTAATTTGCTCGCCGCATGTCGAGCCCGCAAAGAGCAGCACCGCGTACAGAGGCCCATCCATCACGGCATACCCGAGCACATGCTGAGGCGTGAACCAGATCCTCATTTATTCATCTGCAGAGAACTGCATCCATGCCAAAATAAACAAAGTCACCCCGAGTCACCCCAATTTGCCAAAATTTCCATTTCTGAGTCTCCGTGAGCTTCATAAGATGTCACATATCTCTCATGATACACGTTAATATTTATTAAGAGTAGGCTGCTTAGATCATTTTAAGGTCTCTTTATACCAAAGTCTAGATGCCTGCTTTCCATAAAAACGTACTAGTCCTATTAAAAAACAGCAGCTAATTCAATTCTTTCTATATCCTAATTTTCCCTTGTAACTGTAAATCCATATCATTGGGAAATAGTTGCTTTTTAGTACATCATGCGAATGCTCAGATCTGAGTAATGTCTGTGATGTAGCAACTTTAAAGCCTTGTATTGCGTTCATCGTTGGGAGTATAGCAAGTGAAAGCTGTCACAGATTTGAAGCAAACAGGCCAGACTTCAAACGTACACAGGGAAATTTACAGCAATTTTCACCATGGTCTCTTTTCTTCCCAGACAAAGGTGAAAGTGTAAAACTTGCCACATTGTAAAGAAAGTTGAACTTCAAGATTGTAAGGAAAAATGAGCTCTGAATTATATTCTTCACCTGACGTCAAATTTATCAGAGGCCTATGTCAGCACCTGAATAACTTTCTTAGAAAGAACATTATTGAGCATAACATCCTTGTGATACCCTAAATGTAACACGTTTTATATTATTTACAGCTTAATTTAGAATATATGTTAACCCTCTGGTTTATTTTAGATTACTGTGGTGTGATGAGTAATGTCCTCAATATACCTAAATGGTTAAAGACAGATAAAACATACATAAAACATGTTAATGAGAGGTGGCTTTCCCCATTATTTGTGCAAATGAAACAAAAATAATGTTGTAGTACAGTATGTTGCTACAAGGCCAACAAGGGAATGGCTGAAATCCAACATGGCTGCCCTTTGCTTACTGATTGGATACGTTTCCCTTGTGGAAGTTTCAGGAACAAGTTGACAGATGGTGTGAGAGGAGCTGGTTCTCCGGCGAAGCCCACAGGGCCCATTTGATGGTCAGAAACCTCAGACCAGGGACCTGAAACTCTCTGGACTCACACTGGCTCTCCGTCTGCAGCTTGTGCAAGCTCCATATATGGAGCACAGATACACACCTGGCGAGAGGATAGAAATAGCTTCCTAGAGAGGTGTGATAGAGCGAGAAAAACAGAGGAAAGAATTGTGAACCACAGTATATGTGAACCTTTAATGGACACCAGAGACCTTTAATCTTTAAAGTCCTCATTTATCCAGGAAGCAATCTGAAAATCATTACAAACATCAGATTTTTTAGCATTTTCATAAAACAAACAATATATTTATTTTCTATTTCATTATCTCTTTCAGTCAGATATTTGATCTGTGGAGGGTTTTTCAGTTGCAAACCTCTGAGTAAGAGTTTCAGGTTTTATGGACGACAGTAGCTGTGGCTATTTTTCTTTCTGCTCTCCTAATAAATTGGTTTTACCCTGTTTGCTTGCAAATTACCCTTCCCTCTTCTCCTAATTTTCCAATTTGCTGTGTCATTTATATGTAATTTGGGATCGCACTGGGCCATATTACTTTCGCAAATAGGGTGATATACTTTATTGAGGCACTTAAGAGAAAGAGAGCTATGAACCAAATCGCTATTGCTAAGGAGACTTAGCTTTTTCAAAGACTGTATGTTTCGCAACCTAATTCTATTCTCAGTGTCAAGCAAATTTGTCTCTTAGCTGTCTCATACCTCCATCCCTTTAAAATATAAATAAAAAGATGGAAAAAACTAAGGTAATGCACCACTTCTAAGCAGTTCTTCGCCGGTATGCAGTTCACATTCCTCCAATAATAGAAAATCCTTGGAGACTGGCGTACGCTGGCATAGAAGAATTAGCCGTAGCTCTGTTTTACTGTATCAGAGCCTCCATGGGCCTTTCTTTAGCTTCTTTGATGTTTGTGCCTCATTCTGTGTTCCTGACAGATAAAGCTACATACTGGACGTGCGAATGGGGCATAATATGTCCTCTGAGTCCGCTCACAGCCCCTTTTACACATTCATTTGCAAAGTCGATTGTAAAGTAGCACACCTTTCCTGCAGCAGATGCCCTTGTTACCGTATCACCTCGGGTTCGTGGTGACAGAAGGGTGGCCCATCAAAACACCATTAAGGCTCAGGGTATGTGCCCAGACTGCCTCAACATCATCAGGGACGGATCAAAGTAATCCTCACCATCTATGATGTAATTAGTCAGTTGATACCCATTTTATTTTTATAAATGATGTTGTCTTTATTAATCTTGACAAATCGATAAATCTGGTTTGTATGGATTTGTGTAAAAACTTTTAAAAATTAAATCTGCAATGATGGGTAATATCTATTCCTCACATGTTGTTTTATTATACTGTAGCCGTTCAACTTTTTAATGTAAAGTATAAAAAAATTCTGATATAATATTTAAAAAAAATGAGACACAAATAATGTAATAAATGTCAAGCATTAATTATACGTTTGTACAATGAATGATCCATAAGAAACAAAATATGAGAAGCAAGAGACTAAAGCAGAAGTCTCAGTCGCTCTTCGTTTTATTTGGATTACTTCATTAATATCTAGGCAAACCACTGAAATATTAAAGAGGTCTTCAATTTGTGATTTTTCTCTCCAGAAAACTAACTTCAACTCACCCCACAAATCCACCAGCCCATCAGCCTCATGTATATGGCTGCATTCTAAAGTAAGTGAAAAGGAGGTTCCACTGTGGCAGACTGAAAGTCTGTGAATAAATCGATTAGATGACTCGCTTGACGGATGGTCCCGTAAGGGGGACAGGGCAGACAGAGGAATTAATTTGGCTGGTGAGAGCTGTGCCAAGGCAATCCATCTCTCCACAAATTTGGCAATTTCCTCCATCCCGCTGCATAATCAGACACCGTCTCCTCTGGATTTTAAAAGTGATGATGCATGTGCCGACATATCTCCTCTGATGTGTTAGACATGATTGTTGATAATGAAGAACAAATTTGTTTTGAGAAAAAAAGGTGTATGGAGGGCCTACCTAAAAAACAAAGCAATTTAGCAAAGTAGATACTAGGCCCTGTAGGACAGTGGCCCATAGGAACAAGAGCTACAACTGAACCCGCAGCAATGCATTCTGTGGAATTGACTCCTCCAACTACATACTAACTGTCTGAAAATAAAGTAAACGTATACATTCTTTCAGTTCATTGATGTTATCCAGAAGCAGCTGTGATACAGCGTGTCTGCAAACAGGGGATCCGGAACGACTGACTAACCAAGTACAGAATCTGTTCAAGCCTGTAAAGCATAATTCAGACATGGAGCTTCAAATGTCTTCAGCTTTGATCGTCAACGAAAAGGTGAATTTGTCCTTATTGGATGTGAAGCATATACACTGTTTGTACTGTACTGTTTGTCTCTGACTTAAATAAGTTAAAGTATGTGTTAAAGGAACTGCAGCCTGCCAAAAGCTGTTAAGCTGAAATAGCCGTTAGTGCCGTTGTGACAATCTAGACCTCGTTTCTGTAATGAGTGCATCACATTAACAAGTAATAATTGGATGCATTTGCAGACTCATTCCAACACTGAAGGTCAGAAAGAAAAGTACAGAGATGAGATTTCTGACTAAGTTGTGCAGGGACAAAGATGTTTATTTCATTCTATTTATAGCCTATGCTTTTTAAAAAATGGATGTCTTTTAAATTGAATTTAGAACGAAAATTCTGCTTTTATATTTATGCCAATGCTCTGACAATTGAAATGTGCTTGGTTGTTTCAACCCACGGTCGGGTAAAATATGGTCAGACCTAAACAATCATTTAAAATAATATGAGCTAACCATTGAAACAACAAGTCTGTTCATACCATGGCTTAAAACATCCAAGCATTTTGAGTGTTCCATCAATATGTGCACACTGCCCTCTAGTGAGATGTAAAATTGGTAGCGCAGTTAAATTTATGATTGTTATTGTGGGCCATTCATGAACTTAAATGAATTTTACATATTTCCTCAAGTACTGAATCTCCCTTGAGTTTAATGTTATTGCTCGGGGGTCTTTCTAATGATTGTGATAAGTAACGCCATCAAGATTAGAAATGTATAAAGACTGTAAATAGATACAAGCTTAGTTTAGACATAAGCCAACAGAAAGACCGAATTATCCACCAAAATCTGGAGATTTTATTATGTTCTGTAAATATGTGTTTTTATTTATTTCACAGACCCTTCACCTGACATCAGTTCATTTACTGTAGCTCTCCCATAAAACCACCAGAGGGCAATCTAGCTAAAACAATACTCTGGAACAGTCACTAAGTTATAAGCTGTCAAAATAAACTACAGTTCAACTGTTTACTGTCCCCTGACTGAAATGTTTCTTATCAACTTAATCTTAATATTTGCACTTTTATTCTAATATGTGTAAAGATTTCAAAAACAAGTGCCTGACCCCAGAATACGTGAAAAGGGATATACTTTCAATGTTTTGACATTTCATTCCTGTGGACTGCAGGCTTTTGTTGTATTGAAAGAAGAAATGTTAACTTTGTCAGACACAGAGAAAAGAAAAACAAATGGGCTTGATGGTGAGTAAAGGGTAATTTTCATTTTTGGGTCTTATTGTTTGACAGTGTATCATTATCATATCCGTTTGCAAATCACAACAACATGCAGAAAATAACATTTAGGTTGTGTACTCTCGTCTTTTTAAAAAGTCATATTTACAGAAGTTGGAACAATGCACAGATCATGTGCAATACAAAACTGCTACTAATCGTATTTACATGTATCCTTTAAAAGCTTTTAGCAGTCACTGAATATAAAGAAAAACAGAAAACCCCCACAATGTTATAAAACAAGTATAAAATCGGGGTCAATAAAAGACAATAATGTGTATAATGAAAAATGAAGGGAAAGCGTGCTGTACAGAGCTGGCAGAGTTGTTTCACTTTGACGTTCCACAAAGAGTTGTGAGACGATTCTGCAAATAGACAGAAGAACAAAAATAAAATGTATGCTGTCACTTTTATAAGGGTGGCATCTATAAAAACAGGTTAAATTCAATACGCTCAAAGAACCCAAAACATTGAGGTGAACAATGCTTTCCTGGTAGTGATCATTAAGAATTAATAAACAGCAACACATACCTGCAGGTTTCTTATACGAAGTAGTGCTTTCTCATCTAGCTGACTCAGATCCACAGAGTCCATCTCATTGGCCAGCAGCTGAATGCACTGTAATGACAAATAAAAGATGTTCACCTTGTGTGACAAATGCACAACGTGCTTTAGCCAATAAGCAGAAACACCCACCTCTCCATTTCCAAGTGGGACGCTAATGACAATGTCTTCTGCACTCCCAGCAATGGGTGAGCCATTAACAGACATGCTATACACCTTCTCCTGATGCCGTGGAAGTCTGATTGCTGGAGTTTTTGGCAATCTGCCAGAGAGAACGGCAGTGCTTTATATACAAACGCAAATGTAAATCTTTACTGGCAGAGGTCATAATCAATGCCACATAATGGAGATGCTTTTTTAGAGTCCGTATTTACCTTGAGTCAAATCGTGGTGTAATGAGTGGCGTTGGGCCAATAACTGAAGACTCTAGTAAAGTTCTAGCAGGGGTGACCAGAGGCTTTCTTGTAGACCTATGAGGGGTAAAAGGCAATCCATTGGTTTCTTAAGGGGTGACAATAACTAAAAATATGACATGGCTCTGTGGGCTTCCTTAGCTTTGAATTGCAATAACTATAGCGCAAAGCTTAGGAAGCCCACAGAGCCATGTCATATTTTTACTTCAGCCTTGTTTTCATTAGATAAGATTTTGTACTACTTTGGTTACCTTAAATTATGGCATGTGCAATTTAAAAATATTCAAGTCTGAAATGAGTCGATTAATCATTTTTGTTTCTTACTTTCGAATGGTCCTTCCCTGCGTGCTGACAGAGAGAGCTCTGGCCTTCTTGGAAGTTGAAGGTGCCTTCTTTGGAGCTTTCTTCTGCAGATTAAGAAAACATAGATAGGTTTGTGTCAGCAAACATTTCAACTAGAGAATAAAAACCCATAAAAAGGTTTTCCTTCTTGTAACCATGACAACATGGTTGCCTTTATGTGCACTCATCCATTTAATTTGTCTGATAACAAAACATCAATGTAGATCACTGAGCTCACTAACCTTCATCACTGTAGACTTCAGGGGTGCCATGTTTTCATCATCAGAATTTGCACTGTTCTTGGCTTTTCATAAATAAAGAGATAGAGAGAAAAAAGGCAGCTTAACAAAGGATGTCAAGTACATTATACAAGTCAGGAGAGATGGCTGTGAAATGTACCTTTTGAAGCAACTTTGGAAGGAATTGCATGATTCTCAGTAATAGCAAGTTCAACCTGGGCAGCTTCCTCTCGCACCTGGACACAAAGCAAAGATTTCAATCAAGATCAACTTGACAACAACATAATGTTTAGTAATGAAAAGATTACAATGTAACAAATGTTGAAAACAACTACCTTTGAATCATCCACTGGTGACTTTGGCTTATCCAAATCTTAGAGAAAAGCAAGAAATTCGAATCTTTAGTCGTGAATATTCAAATGTTAATTATATGGGGGATTTTTTATATGATGCATTGTTTGACCTTTTATTCTGTGAAAGAGAAACCTTGGACAATTATGAAAAACAAAAATGTATGCTATACAAAAGTTAAGACAGCAATTGAAAACACAAAAAAATACAATTACGTGTAGATGGTAAAGAAGATGTGGATTTACAAAACATTCTTACTGCAGTATTCAATCCAGTTCATCTTCCTCACTGCCATTGGCAGTTTTATCAGTGCCGTTTTATAAAGATTATCTGCATCTTTAAGAAGGTTGTTGGTCTTTTCCTTCAATCTCTCAACAATGGTGTGAACTGCAAACACAGAATACAACACATTCAACATCTGGTCGCAAATACAAATTATGCGTTAAGGAATCCTAGTCAGCAGGAGTAAATGTACGACCTTCGTCGTCAAAATCTAGCAGAAAAGCTTCCAGTTTGCGGGTCTTCGGGTTTTTCTTGCTTTTTGAAGTCTGTGTCCGTTTTCTCGGTGCCATGATGAATCTGTAAAACAAAAGCGTCAACCTTTCTTACCTCGGAATCGACCTTAGATTTGTGTCGTAAAAATACATCAAATGCGTGAGTAAAAAGATTGTATGTTTGTTTGTTTATTTATTTATTTATTAATTTAGTTGAGTTTACTTCAATAATCCTTGTCTCAGCCGAAGTATATCCCACCACAGCGATCGCCAACAGTTCAAACTTCTTTTCAAACGTAACGCTACTGTGTTTCTAAGCCAATCAGCGAGCATTTGTGACCTCCGCCTTGCAAACGCTAGCTGTCTCTTGACCAATCAGATAACACCGCACTAAACCGGAAACATGAAATCTGACCAATGGTTGAGAGTTTTGCTGTTCCCGCTGCAGTAAGAAAGAAGCCGATTGGCGGATGATTGCACTGTAAGGTCGGTGTGTTAGGACAGTTACATCGCTAGAGCTTGTCGCTGTAATCACGTGGTACACATGATGGAAACGGAGTTTATGAATGCTCGTACACGCGGTTATGGTTTGTAAAATAGATAAACGTGTAAGAATAAAACCGCAATGTTAATGTTATTTTGTATATACCTTTAATAAACGTATTGCTCTAAGGCGCTTTAGTAAAGCCTGCTTCTGTAATGCTGTCTGGGAAGTTCACAGGCATTTAAAATGTCTAGTTCAGTGTTAGCGTCGTTTCACGAACAGCTTCATAAATGCTTTGAGGTTGTAAAAGTGAATAAAAGTATTTGGGAAGGTGTGTTAGTTGAAAGTACTTCTATGATGAGCTCTCTTGGAAACCTCGCCACGCAGATAAAGGCGTTGAAAAACGTGCAGCTTGCAAACACACCTCTGGCCCATTTCCCCAGTTTACAAGAACGACTTCATTATAAACTCTCACTGGCTGTGGATACAGTTCTGAGAAAGTTAGATGCGAAAATGTAAGTCTTGTTTTATATTGGCACACATAATGCTTCTTTAAACACGCATTCACCATTGTGTTGTCTTCATTGGTAGGGATGCTCTTCAGACAGCGAGGAACGCCATCAGCCAACACGTGTCTGCTGCTTTCCAGTTCTATGAGAAAAACACAAACACACTTGACATTGTTTGTTGTGTCGCCAGATCAGCCACATGCCCCTCCATCGCAGACATGTTAGAGTGGCTTCAAGATGCAGATCGTCATTACCGCCTCCAGTATCCTCAGACAACCATTCTGTTATAGGTTGTTGATAGACGTGTTTGGCAATACATTTGTATATGTATATGATAGACTACATTCACAAATCCTGTTATGAGTAGTTTATGAATCTGTTCATGCTTGAAGTATTTATGTACCAGTTAAGGCTTGTCACCAACCAGCACAGGACTTTCCTCAGCTTCATGCTAAGATTACTGCAGAGAAGAGACTTTCTGCAGATGCTGACACCCACTGATCTTACGTTAATGGAAACCGCACCTAAGAGATGGGACTCTTTGCGTTTACCTAGTAGAGAGGAGAGAATTGGGGGTATTTCCACTGTATGAGGTTACAGACTTCTGCTCATTTTACATCTGGTATTACCGGCTGTCATGGGCACAATATATGTGTATACCTACCATACACGTACGTGAATAATGCTTTACAAAACATTTTTCTTATGCATGGCATCAATATCCAGATCATATGAAAGATGTACCTGTAATATTCAGTTACTACGATTGAAATAACGAACTATTCCCATTCATAGACACAAACAGTCATTGAGCCAGATGCAAACATGGTCTGAAGTATTGTGTAACAGTTTGTAATCGTGTAGATTCTGTTGATACATCTAATTGCATTCATGTGTTTGTTGTTTATTTATAGTTTGTAGTCCTGTAGATTCTGTTGATACATCTCATTGCATTCATGTGTGTTTTGTTTATTTATGGTATGGTATGCAACTTTTTAGGTGTCACACAGTGATTGCAGTAGCAAGATGACCTGTAACATACATAAATATACATTTAAATAAGAGTGTTTTTTTAAGATAGTTTGTATTGCCCAGTTTTTTTTACAAACATTATGCTTGTATTCATATTTAGTTTTTTTGTGTGTTTCAGATGCATTGTGTCAAGTATCCTTCTTCATGGACATGTCTACCAAATCTCAGCTTTGAGATGATTGGTAGGCTTACGCCACATCTTGTGTATGATGTTGTTAGTATGGCAACAAAAGGAGCACCAGAGACCTAAAGAGAGACATTTCATTATCTGGATGTACCTAGACCATGACAAGGACTGTATATCAGTATCACTGTTCAGCACACTGAGAATAGGTTTTGTTTATGTAAAATAATGAATTTTACAATTTCTTGTATGAATCTATGAAAACCATAGTCAGTCTTTTATTGCTCCAAGAAAAAAGACAATTTTACATTTTTGAAAGAGATATTCATATGTCCACTTGATTGGGAAGTATGCGTTTAAGAGCTCTTGTCACGGTCCACTGTAGTGACCTATATGTGCAAGGGTTTAAGAGTGTGTGTTTATTCAGCGCACACAAATAAAATAAGATGAAAGAACTGTCACGTCACACTTTTATTTTATTACACGGTTTAAAACTCACATTTTCAATCAATAAATACATAAGAGAAATCATGCACAAACATACACTTAGTTAGCACTGAGCTGTGATATGTCAATTTAACACTAGTTATTTTAAGGAACAGTGTGTGTATTAAGTAAATAATATTGTATAAATTAAAATAATTTAGACGTTTATGGTAAAAACTCTTTTAAACAAGGTTCACATGAATAGTGGAGTGTACATAAATCAACAGTTCTCATGAGAGCATAAAATACGATTAGACTAAAAAGTAATGATGAAAATCTTGGACCCACTTTAATACTTCTTTAGTGCTATTAACACACAGAAAGATCTTTGTGAAAAACAAACGTAAATTAAAGGTGCACCCAGTATTTTCCACATTTAAAAAGTTTAACCTCAGAATCAACAATACTCATCTAAGATATGATGTACAATCAAGTGAGACGACTACCATGTTGAAATCACATGACCAGCTGTATCATGCCGTGTGACCAAGTTATTTTCTATAAAGCTGAATTGTGCGTTCTGTTATGTTAAAGTACAGTGATAACATTGGGTGAACCACTGAAATGCGTTTTTTTTCAACCAAGCAGAGGGGATGTCCAGCTATCTAGGTGATCCTAGCAGCAGAGAATGACAAACTACATCTTTAAGAGCTTATAAGACTATTCCAGTATTTAAAGCACATTAACATCTAAATAAACAAGCAAACCAAAGAATATACCAACAAACACAATATACATATTAAACACAACTTAATAGCCCAAGTGATAGTATGCATCAAAATGTGTATGTGATCCACCAAAGCAAAACAGAAAGAGTTAATAAATAATGACAGAAAACACAGGCCAGAGCAATAAAAAGGAACTGACTGGACTTCAAGCGGCACAGCTGAGCAAAATGCCTCCGTCCATTAAAACAAAACCATTTATTGAGCCTTTAATTTTCATATCCAATTAGATTTCTCTGCAGATGTCTCCCTATTCATCCATACCGCTTTAAATCATGAACATCTGCTTTTGTTTTCCTCTATACATACTCCTTAAGAGGCAAGGAACTGGTGGTGATGGGCTTGGGAGGATCGGGTGCAGAAGACCTTGAGTTGGCAAAGCTACGGCCTGTGTACCCCCGTCTGTACCCTTCTCTCTCAATATGCGGGCAGGTGGTGCTCAGCACCGCCCCACTGATTATGAGGATCACGGCTGCCGCCCATCCCAGATAAATGGCCTGACCCAGCTCCCGCTTGTTCTGCAGAGGAACATTGGGGTTGTAGAAATCCTGCACCACAGTGTTTGCTGTCCAAGATACGGGCACCAGGACACACAGGCCCGTCAGGATGAAGAGCACCCCACCGGACAGAGCTATGCCGGCCTTGGCATGGCGATCGTCCCCGGCGCAGGTGGTGCACTTCATGCCACAGCAAGAGACGGTGCAGGACAACCAGCCCAAGAAGATGGCAATGCACATGAGAGCACGTGCTGCCTGTATATCAGGCGGCAGAGCCAGCATGGAATCGTACGTCTTACACTGCATGTGGCCGGTTGTCTGATAGATACAATTCATCCAGATTCCCTGCCAGACGATCTCAGAGGTGAGGATGTTGCTGCCTATGAAGGCGGTGACCTTCCACTGGGGCAACGCGGTCACCGCTATAGCCATTATCCAGCCTGTCACGGCACAGGTGAAGCTGATCAGTTGCAATCCAGTGTTCACCATACTGCCACCCTCTGAATACCACGCCTCCTCGGGCCACAACCTCGACGACACCTTTCCGCTTAGAAAAAGTCCTACTATGGATAATTGTCTCCCTCTCTTCTGCCCACAGAGGCTGGCACGATTACCAAACCTCTACGTACTCCTGGAAAAGCTTTTTTGTCCTTTTCTCAAAACGAAGTTTCTTTTAGTTGCATGTTAGCGCGTCCCCGTTTGCGTCCTCAGACTGTTGCGTTCACGTCCTCTCGTCTTTCTAGATGTGATGAATAGTTAAACAATCCCGAAAACTGCTGCCAATTGCCTCAGCTCACCCACTTGGAACTGACTGTACTTCTGAAGTTCCACCACCTTGGTCCAACATTCGCAGAAGCTGCTTGCTTCGCGTTCTCTTCTTGATAACGAAAGGTCTACTCCTATCTCTGGGACATACGTCTCTAATGTTGGTGTTGCCTTCCCCAAATGGGTCACCCAGATTAAATTTGATACTGTAACATGGATGCCGTGGCTGTCCAAGATGGATTACCTCCAAAGACGCAAACAAACAATGTCAAAAAATGTAGACAAAATCAAGACAAATGTAAACAGCCTTTGTAATTCTCTCAGTTTCTGCTAAATTAGAAATCCCACGGAGGACGCTAAAAAAGTTTGTCAGATATGACACCACGTGGTGTCGGTCAGAAAGAAATCCAAGGTCTTCTTTTAGGCTGTATATGATGTTGAAATTCTGCAGGAGGGTCAAATCAAGAGCAGCCGAAACACAAAAACGGTGCTGTGCCTCAGGCCACTTAAGCAAAGACAAAAGCAGTCTCCTCTTCCCCTCTGCAATAAAACCTTCAGCGGTTGGTCAGAGGAAGTCAGGGCTGTGATCACCCATTGGCGGCCGAAACACTTACAGGTGTTTCAAGTGTGCCGGCCTGTTTCAGAAAAGGTCCCACAAAGCCAGTCTCATCTTGAAAAGAAAGCAAATAACAGTGTACAGAGAGAGAGACAGGGAGAGAGAGACGAGCGAGGGAGGGAGGGCGAGCATGGTGTCTGATAGAGGATCAATTTACACAAAACAATCTAGGAGGCCCATAACAATGGGGCTTAAAAATCCTTAATGATTTTAAAGAGCCACTGCGAAAAATGCTTAAGCTAACGTTAGTTTTGACTGAAAATTGCTTTCAAAGAGAAGCTTGTCAAGGCTGTTTGCTTTTGTAGTCATGCATGAGGGTGGCAAGAATGAAACACTGTAAAATGCCTCCACTTTGCAACAGTACACCAATACATTTCTTTGCTGTAGGTATTGTGAGTTTAAAGGGATAGTTCACACAAAAATAAAAAATGATATAATTTACTCAACCTCACGTTGAGTGTTGTTTGGTTACCAATGTTCTTCAACATATTTTGTGTTCTGCAGAGTAAAGAAATGTAAGGTTTGGCATAACATGAGGTTGTAAATGATGAAAGAATTGTCTTATTTTGGGGTGAAATGTCCTTGTAATGGCTGTGATGTGTGAGGTACAAATGATCTGCTTACAGCAACATAATGTTACTTTGCAGGATGATTAAAGGTGAATTAATAATGTGTTATTTGAAGTTTTTTCATATTAATGCATGAAATAAAATATCCAATTAAAACAGGGAAAAAATACAAGTTTTCAAGGTCTTTGTTTTAAAAAAGGACGTGTCGGCCCGCTCTATAACCTGGAGACGTTGGTGTCTTTGCTTATGAATTAAATATGACGAGTACAAGATCTCTGGATTACGTTTCCTTTTGTTGCTGCTTCTCCATGGCAACAGTGGTCATGACAACAGGACAGAGGAAATGACAGAGGGGGCACATGCAAGAGGACCGACTGATGGTACATAGAATCTCTACACGACTGTATCGGTAAACTGCTTTTGAACAGTAAAGTTGAGACTTATGTTTTATTAACAGGTAACCTCAGATGTTGGTGGTTTTCAAATCATCACATTTTAAATACACAAAAGGAATTTCTATTCTGTTCCGGAATCAAACTCATGCTTCATTTCAATAAAAACTACACTTGTAGGATATTACTTAAACAAAATGTTTAATGAAAACCAAAAAAACGATTGCAGCTGGTTGGTGCTACTTCTGAAAACAGAGCTGTTAACTTATAGACCTTTGGCAGTGGTGCCATCTTGTGGCATAACAACATCTTACATTTTCTCATCTTTTTGTTAGCAGTGGCATCAATGTCCAAAACATATTTAAAAAGATGGTTCACCCAGAAATTAAAATTGTGTCATCATTTACTCACAAGTTTTTATATGGCAAGAGGGTATGACTGGCTTCATTCTGCAGAACACAAAAGATTTTCCAAAAACATTGGTAACTGAACAAGGACAGTATCCAATCACTTCTACTGTATGGACATAAAACTTGATTACCAATATTTTAAAAATATCTTTGTGTTCTGCAGAAGAAAGTTATACAGGTTTAGAAATGACAAGAGGGGGAGAAAATTATTTTTATCACTTTAAACCACATCAATAAAATATAAAATGATTACAAAATGATAACTTTGCCAAGAAGTCTGTAGATTTTATTTTTTTATGCAATAAATGACATGACACAGAGCTGTGTGTTATAGGCATAAAATACAGATTTATTAATTTGCACAATAACACAAATATTCCCTGCAGGCTAAAAAAAAGGGGAGATTTCACAAAGCAATACAGCAACTCATGGGGCACCTGGACCGGAGAAGCTACAGGAGCCCTTCCCAGCAGGTCAAAGAAAGTGCCCACTATTGCTATAAGTCACACAGCTCAGAACAGCACAAAAAAAGCTACACACCAGTAAGAGAAACAAAATAAAAATTAAATTACAATACACATTTGTCAATTAACAAAGCCATATATATCAAATAGGAATAAAAAACTCATGCTCTCTATTAATTGGGCCAGAGAGAACGGGTTAAAAAAAGGTAAAAAGAGGTAATTCTTGTGCAGTGAACCCCCGGGGCCCACCACATGCGGAGAGGAAGTGCATGTGTGGAGGTGCCACAGCACTGGAGAGCCCGAGAGCAGAGCCAGAACAAAACAGCAGATGACATGGTACTTCATCAGTTAGATGAAGTAAAGAAGGGGTGAGAAGGTCAGTCTTAAGAAGGGCCCTGTGATTGAAGAAGGTACCTCGCTTGGGTCGGAGCCCCCGAAGACTGGTGTCTTCACCCCTTCAACACCCACGCGTGTTCCTCATCGAGTTACTGACGTTTGTGGAGGAATTTGAAAATCTTGTAAGAGACCGGACAACATTGCTACTAAAAACACAGTCTCGCTGAATCAATGTACAAATAGAAAACCTCTCCGGTTTCATAATAAATATTTTCTGAGAGATTAAAACAATACTCTGGCATGCAGGCGAGCAGTCTAAATTTGAAAATCCACAGAGCTAAAGAGCTAGTCCACCATATGCACATTCCCATTGATTGATACAAGCAAAATAAGTACATAAACACAAACAGCAATAGGAATCCAACCAACAGCCACGTCGACGAAAAAGTATAACAGCTTTTAAATGTTCTAACTTTTGGGTTATATTGCTTTGCAATGATATCATGACTGGAAACTTGAATTAATGCCATGTAACAATTTAGCCTGAAAAGGACACGTGCACTACACTCGAACGAGATATTCTCTGGAAGCTGTGACAAAGTAACCTATTAAGCATTTGAATCCAATTTATTGCATGTGATGCCCTTGCCCACTTTCTCTTTCGTGGTGCCAGCGTCCACGCCAGCGACAGGCTGCTGCCCAAACTCATTCATAGCAAACCTACTGCTTTACGGATGGTTTATTACAAAGGGGTTTTTGCAGAGCTGCCCGCCTGCCGAGGCGTGCACGCCGGAGACCCTCAGCAGCCCAGTATCAGTCAACCGGGCTCAGCGTGATGCCATTCAGTCCAAAGGCAGTGCTTATGCTTGTGTCATAAAATGTATGGTGTCCTATCTTTTATACATGAAGAGAAACAGTTACTCAGACTTATATTATAAATTCAAGTTCATATACACACACACAGAAGTATTAAACACACTTTTAAGTGTACCCCCCCTGCAAAAGTTCTGATTTGTCACTCCTCTTTCTCCTGCCACCAATCTGACCCATATTTTACTTCGTAAAGAATTTGCTAAAAACTTTGATCAATTATCAACACATAAAAAAACATCAAGAGGACAAACCTATGCCATTTGGGCTCATTATCATGGCCACAAAGCTACAAGAAATTAAGCTGTATATTTTTTAAAAACCTCTCCGCCTACGAACACATTGACTCCTGGATCACTTAGTCACAGAACCGATCAGACGAACGATCAATATCAACATGAACGACGAGAAGAACGATTATGTACTCCAATAAACTGTTAAAAGTTTAACACAAAAAAACTTTATATTAAACTCTTACAAATCTGATTTGAATCTTATGTATAAATGCATAAAAGAAGAGAGTGCTGTATGTTGCAAAGCCTAGCCTATCAGACAGCGTTGCCACGCGTCCATGACTGTGCAATGGCCATAACCTTTCAACCCTGTAAAAAAACATCCAAACTAGACGTACGTGTTTCCAGATCTGCCACAGGCAGAATGGCACATGTACAGTTCTGTTTGCCCAGGTCCGACTACCCATCGTCCACAGAGAGGAGACCATGGGTAATATTACTGCTACACAAAACCATCAGCTTATGAAAGCCTGTGAAATTATGGAATATGCTTATAGAGTTGTAAATAGTTCATATATTTTATATATCTATGTGTGTGTTAATATAAAAGAGGCATTTACAGCAGTTTGCGCCTAGATTTCCCTTTAAAAGTCAGTGGCCTGCCATGAGACATGAATCCACACACACAAATGCATACGTACACACACATACACGCACGCACGCACGCACACACACACACACACACAGAACAGGTAAAGGGCATATTTACACCCAGGTCACCTCGTTTGTAAAGACTGAGAGGAAAAAGTTCAAATACGATCATAAAAAGGAGGAAAAAACAAACAAATCCAAACCTTAGTCAACCCCACCCCTTACTACATGCAAGTCCCGCCCCACCCCACAAGACATTTGACAAGATTCAGCCAATGGTGGCTTGAGGTAAAAGTAGACAGAGTCCAGCTTAGCTGAGAGAGCCAGAGCTGCCCTGACCAATGGCGCAGGTTTGCTCACACTCAGTGTCTCACAAATTAAAAAGACATTCGAAATCAACAAAATGAAAGTTAAAATGGCTCAATTTGACTTTTGTGTGCATTGGAGGCCAGAGGCCTCTCAGTGCAGGACTGCTGGTAGAGGTTGGTTCTTCTGAGGCCGACCGAATACAACTGGACTCACGTATGGCCCCCCTGGCTTCAGAACTGCTTTGCTGCAGATGAAGACGCAACAGAGAATAACGAAGATAGAGAGATTGTTGAGGGAGTGTGAGGGTGCGTCTCCTGCTGGTTGACATCAGGCGAAGTACATGGTGTGCTGGGTGTCATAGTGAATCTGGACCGCTTTAGCCAGGGCCAGAGGATCTCGGCCATTACTCTGTCCTGATACATGACTGCCCTCAGCACTAAAGAGAACAAGACAACAGAAGAGGAAACCATTTACATTTATATTCACCACAAGAATTAAGGAACAATTTACCTCCCAAAATTTTAAAACAGTCACGCTTTTCAGTTCTTTACATGTTTTTAAAGTAATTTGACTTTTTGCTTCAGTGAGAGTTATATGCACTCTTTTTATACACCTGGCTGGTCGCCCATGATGGAATGGCTGTTAAATTTACAGACACTCACTGGTTTGAATCAGCACAAGAGTCAGAAAAACAAAGCTTTAACAACAATAGACTCCTACATCAACATGTTTCAAACCTGTCATGGTCTTTGTCCACTAAATGGTAGCGGGCACGGAATGCCACGAGCCGAGCATAGTAGGCTGGTGCGGGGATGGAGACGGAGCGGGTGCAGCGCACGTAAGTGTGGCACAGCTGGTAGGTCAAGAGCTGCAGTTCGTCGGCCGTGAAACAGTTGTCATCCCACAAGACATGATAGTGAGAGGGACGGCTTGTGCCCTGCGGGAGTCAAGAAACCCACTTGTTTATCCATTCCGGGCTATGACAAGGTATACACGTGCAGGTAAAAAGAAATCCGACTCACCTGGATACCAGCATGGCTACACAGGTAGAAGTCAAATTCTGAGGGGTGTGTGATGGTGCTGTCCACCGTAGTTCCTGCTGGAACATTGCCACTCTTTCCCACCTATAGGGGTACAATGAGATTTGGATACATTGTTTTCCAAATAAATAACAATGTTGAGAATGTAAAGTTTGTTAGCACAGACTTCAAGCCCTCTTGATAACTCACCCGCTCAGCTTTGTCAGAGCAAAAGAGTCGAGTGTGATGGCGTTTTTGCACTACGATGTAGGTTATTCCTGGTCTATAGTCCTCCTCTAGACTGATGCATGCTTTCCTGATGGCTATCAACTCCGGCCATGCGACCTAAAAAAACACCAGCAGCATTAACTTATATAAGCCCAATCATATATAAATCAGCACTTCACAGTTCCAAATCTGCTCTCTCACCTGCTTCATCTGTCCCTCAGACACTCCTCCACGGTAATAGATGATTCGTGTGGGCTTGAAGCGAGTGGACTTGTAGAACTGAATGAGGAGCTCTCGCACCATGTTGGTGAGGTCTTGAATGACCTCCTGGCTGAAGAGCTGTTCCTGTGACAGGTCCTGGCGTGAGGTCTGCACTCGCACGGTGGCACAGTATCGGCTGGGGTGTCCATCCATGCTTCCCACCACAGCTGCGATGGACGGCTTCTTCCCATCGCCAGCCGGCGGATGAGTGACGTCGGCGCCGAGGAAGATGACTGGCTGCTGGAAAACTGAGGGCCTGGTTGAAGGAACACACAGGTGAGGGAACACAATGGAAGCTCAATTGTTCAGGGCATTTCTAGTTTGACAAATTCAGTTTGTACGCATAAACACTGCGCTTTTATAACTGCCTATGATCGTTGCTAGGTGACAAAATCATTTTCTTTGAGAGGACTAAAAATTGACATAATATGGAAGCTTTGTTTGGTCATAATTTACATGTGGATTATAAAAATCGCAATAGAAAATATGTGGGCTTTGATGAAACTCTTGAACGAAAGAGGGCATATTTCTTAGTACCCTTCAATGATCCATACAGGCAAAATAGAACTCACCTCTGATGTGGCACCAGTACATTGTTGATGCCTCCCAGTTTGGCATTGATCTTGAGGCAGAGATTGGACAAGGTCTGAGGGGAAGTCTTCACCACGTTCTTCACCTGCACGCACTGAGTAGCCATTCCCAGCAGAGTATCTCCCACACGTTTGACCTCGGCTGAAGAAACACAAAAGCACTTCAATAAAGCTCATTCTCAAAACCTCCGCTGGACCAAACCACAAGCACAAGGCATCTACTTACCATAGACAGGCGTTTTCCCAGGCAGAATGACCACAATGAGCTGTAGACCCACGTAAGACATCTTCAGATGTTTGAACATCGGCTCCACGCTGTCTGCCCCCTGAGCGTACTTGCAGAAGCAGGGTTGGCCTTGGATAGGCATCCCAGCATCCTTGGAGATCTTTCGAAGCTGGTCAGTGAAACTCCTACAAAATATGCAGAGAATCCCCCTCATTTAGCATTAAATTAATTTGATGTAAAACAATGAGTTATAACACCCTGCACTCACTTTAGAAGGTCCTCTCTGCATTGTTTCTGAGGGGCGAAGCAGGCCACGGCCCACACCTTGATTTCGATGCCTGCATAAAACTGCTTTCCCCTCATGTCCCAGACACCCTGGTTGGGCGTGGCCACGGTCTTGTTCTGGGGAGAGAGTCCCTACACTCTTAGTGAACCACTCGGTCTAATCACGAGCACACACATTACCCAACAACACCCTTCACACCTAGATGAACTCTACACCCACTAAACCTGATCCATTTCTGGCAGGTCTGGGGCTAATGGCAAAAAGCAGAAGATGCACAGAAAAGACCCACTTTTTTCTTTCCCATTGGTTAAGCTAGGTTAAGATACAATATACTGGGGAGAGCTATGACAAATGTACAGTTTAGTAGAACTGTAACAGAAATTTGTTTTACAGTTGAGTGAAAAGCTAAAGTAGTTTGTAAATTAATGCAGTAACAACCTTTGTGAAAGACGTGCATTATTATAATACAGAACAGAACCGCTCCAGTGTTCGGGGCTTACGGGCTGATGTAACCTTAAGTGCCAGTCACACAATTCTACATTAGTGTTAGTGATTCTGCACTAAAAATTAAGCAAATGATTGGGTCTCCACAGAAACACACATGCTTTCTAATGATTCTGTTTTTATTTACCAGTTTGACATTTAAACAGAACACTTTTTATATTACCTTTTTTTAACTGAAGGTCAAAAGACCTGAAGCCTGGAGTGGTTCAAAACAAGTAACAGTAGGTGATAAACATTGCATAATAAAAACAGCCATGACAGGCAGGCAAGCAAGGAGAAATTACTCCAAACAATCAGTTCAGTTCCAGTACACCACAAATTCAGTAAAATGTTCATGTCCACTGTCTCAAATTCAGTGTACAGTATAAGTAAAAGACAGTAATCTAGTGAAATCGATTAGAAAGATGAGACTACAAATCTCTTTACAATCAACAGCTCGAGATAAGCAGAACACATCAGGTGAAGCAAAATTGTTCAGTGTGCAAAGAATTACTTCACGGGAATGAGGATAAGACTACTAGTGGGTACATTTTAAAGGGATTCATGAATTACTCAACCTCAAGTTGTTCCAAAGCTTTGTTCTGTTGAACACAAAGATATTTGGAAGAATGTAAGCAACTGAGAATTCTGGGGCACCCTTGTCCAGCATTAAAATGGTTTGTCTTCCTAAATGTTCAAAAATATTTTCTTTTTGTTTAATAGAACAAAAACAAATGATCCAAATCATTCTTTCTATGCTAATAAATGGTGCCCCAGAACTCTCAGTGGCTAACATTCTTTCAAATATCTTTCTTTAACCAAACTTTGAACAACTCGAGTAGAAATTCATGACGATTTTCATTTTTGGGTGAACTATCATTTTATGTTAAATATCTCCTAATATTACTTTAGGTAATGTTGTAGCGTCATGGACTTAACAACAGTCCACGCCACCCACATTCACAATGGTCCAATCCCGAATTAGAATGCAAAAACCACTAGACTATCCAAACCGCACCGATTGAGTCTGATCAATATTCCCTGGGTTAGTCCATTCACTGCACAAATCACACAAGCATGCACATTATACACAAACATGGCATTGATCCCAGAACACCCGTAGTCACCCTGCACCCGAGCCCCAGTACTCACCCTGCTACAGTCTCTCCCAGTGTCTGTACTCACCCGGCCCCCATACTGGAGCATGGGCGCTGGGAGGACCCGCCCAGTCACCTCGGTCATATCATTGTGCACCACGATGCCGAATTCTTTCAGGTAAGGGTCGGGCCCGCCCACCATGCTGTTGCTTTTGACCTGTAAGGGTTTATAGGAGCTTTAGTTACATTTTAGTAACAAATCAAAATTTAATTCATTTTTTTCATACATGTAGCAGCCGCTTCCTAGAAACTAGGATGTCACGCATTTGGCTAGAGCGAGTTTGGAAAAAAAGGGATGTTAAAGAGAAAAATTTTACTTGTTAGAGCGGTTTCCCAGACAGGGATTATGCCTTAGTTAAATGAGGATATTAAAGTCTTTTTAAAAAACATACTTTACAAAAAAACAGTACGTGTGTGCATCTTGAGACAAAATCTCACAGATATATTTTAAGATATGCTAGTAAAAGTTGTTTTTGACACTTAAGTTATTCTTGGAATAGCCTTAAACCCTGTCAGGGAAAATGCCCCGTCTGATTTTGAAATCCTGTCGTTTCCTTTTACTTTGCCCTTTGTTTTGAATATGCCACAGGTCAAATCACCACATAATACCAAACCGGACATGACACAACTTTAAAAGAGAGAAATAAAACATTTTGTCACAGTAACACATTCTAGAACTCACCAATCTGCTGATCTCTTCCTGTCTGTCTGGGGCTGAACGGGCTGTGGCTTTGATCATGGTTGAGGTCTGATTATCTGTTAGTTTCTTTATACAGCGCTGTCCTGCAACTATGTTGCAAACCTTTAAACAGGAACGAAGACAGTCATTGTAGAGTCAAATGCAATTTTGTATGCGCTCTAGGGAAACTCTTTATGACGGCACTTACTTCAAGGGGCAGGTAGGTGTGCTTCTGTTCCTGCCCCACCTGGAGGCAGGGCAGGTGGGGGTATTTGAGCTGCAGGCTGTACTTCTGTTTGAAATACTGGGCGACTGTACACTCCATTGCTTGACCATTCTCGAGCTGCAAAGGAAATCTGGTGGAACGGGCAGAAGAATTGCATCAGTTGGTGGGTGTATAAGAATTCATTTTAACAGATAGGCTCTTTAAAATGAGAAAGGCCCTGCACATTTTGCAAAGGCTTTAAAATGAACAGTGAACTAACGTCTGATGGCTGGCTGGGCGACGCGTGACATTGCAAACACGGTACTTCCTCTTCATCTGACCACAGTGTGTGACCTCAACTTTCAGTCCTGATCACACAACAACAAACTTCTTAACTCTTAATGCGAAGCAACATGCAATCTGATAAAAGTCAATATGTGCATATGTCAATTATTACAGCTTCTTGATTGATCCACTCACCTCGGATCTCCTTTGTGAACTTGACACGTTGTGAATCTGTAAGGGGCTTGGTTTGCTCGTTGATGTTCTGGATGTCTAGAACCTCACACATAAACTCGATGACGGGCTGGGCTCGGTAAAAGGCTGTGGCTGACACTGCAACGTGCAAATATTATGCATTGTGAGAACATGACTTGCAGTCGAGATTCATTGAAGATTTCTACAGAGAAAACCTCTTACCATCGATGTTGAGCATCATGTTCCACATCGCTGGACGGACAGACTGATGGAACCCAAACCATACCTCCCTCCCACCGCCCAGTGGGTGATAGTAACCCTCTGGTGGAGAGAAGAAGGAGCGACCTACTGGAGTGTACCTGGATCAAAAAACAATATGAATGCATGAGAGATAACATCTTTAATTTGTCTGGAAACAAATATTAGAGCTAGAAATGTGCATGATTATTCAAAGCTTACATGGTAGTTGCAGCAAAGCAGGTTCTACTAAATTAATCCTTAAAATTCACTATAAATAATTTGTAATTGGGGCAAAAAGGACTGTAGAGATTTACCGCATGGAGGGCAGGTGGCGAGTGATGACATCCAGTGCCTGTACAGAATCCTCTGGAACCTCGTTCAGGTGTCCGGACAGAGCTTCCAGGAGCATCTGCAGACTGACCACTGAAACCCACTGCAGAGACACCTTAAAGGTCTGATCTTTCCCTTCCCCTGGTAACGTCACCTCTAGATCCACCTGAATCAGACACAAAGCACACAAAACTAATTACATTCAGAAACACAATTAAGTGACACCACACAGTAAATAGTGCTTTCCTTACCCTGTCTCTTCCGATGGGCAGCGGATTAGCCGTGTACATGTTCCTCTTGCCATCATAACCAGGCTGCCGGTCACCAAAGATCTGCATCTTAAAATGTCTGACCATTGTGTCCACCACCTCTCTGTAAAAAAAACCCCGAAATTGCAAACAGTTTTACAAATTACAACAATTTTATATAGAGCCTGTTGAGTGCACCTTTAATCATTTTAAAAACAAAATTTCAAGTCCCGTCTGCTTGAATCGTTTCTTCAACACACTCACCTGTTGACCCTTCGGGGTCGCTTTTCAGGCTTGATGTCGATGTCATAATGGTAGACATCGATCTTGGGGATCTGCACCTGGAAGTGATTGGCCAGCAGGCGAATCGGCTTCCCCACCGTACCCAAGCCGGGCCGGCGTGGTGGCTGGAAAAGGGAGGTAGGGGCAGGCGGGCCTAAAAAAAATAAAAACGCATTCAAGTGTCACCACTTCGTTCCATCACTCAATGTCTGAGCAGCACTAAGAGATCTTCCATTAAGGGAAATGCCCTTTAACTTCCTGAAAAACACAGTAAGGGGAATGTCCAGCGTTTAGAAAATAAAACGGATATCAACAACTTAATAAGGCGCCTTGACATCCAAGGTCTTTGACCTTCAACAGGATAAAGACGACATGGAAGGAACAATAACGGCCAATCATTAATGTCCCGCCCCACACAAGCTGTCCATTGCAGTCAACCAGCAACAGGGCCATGTGGGGAGGAAGGGGGTAACTGCAAATTAAGATGGCACTACCCACAAAATGCCATTTTAGAAAATAGCTCCCTATTCCCTTACAAAGTAAACCACATAGTAACCATGAGTTTTACTTTACAAGTAATTTTGCTAGACTGATAAAACAGACAGATAACATAAAAAGGACTGATAAGAGGGACTTTATGTATCAAAGTCCACAATTTGCAATTTGTTTTGATATTCATTTTTTGTTACGCAGATAAAAACAATGCAATATAATATATTGTCCCTTTTTTGCACTGGCCCTTGAAGGGATAGTTCACCCCATTTATTCACCCTCTTGTCATTACAACCCTGTATGACTTTCTTTCCTTTGCAGAACAAGGTGATATTTTGAAGCATGTTGGTAACCAAAAATTATATTGTATGGACACAAAACCATTGCAAGTTAATGGGGACCAACGGTTTTCTTTCATTTATACATTTTTTTAAATATTTATTTTTGTGTTATGGATAAAAAAAGTAATTTTGGGGTGTCGATGCAGGAAACACGGATTTAAGGAATAAGATTGGAATTCTTACACAAATTCAAGGGATTGCATTGGGGGATGATACTGGGGCCCATCAGAGTGCGTTGATGCACCCCTTTGTCAAACTTTATCAGATCGCTGAGTGGTTTTGTAGGGGTCCAGGCCCCTCGCAGACCTACACGCTCCAGTTAGCACGTCAAGCAGCAGGAAGAACAATTGGTAGCCTCTAAACCGCTCTGCTGTGCCTAAAACACAGCTCCCCCTCCTATAAACATTTTCTTCATATGGTCTGATCACAGACATCAAAAGCACTAAAACAGCTTGGTTATAGAGCTTGGGTGAAACCAGCATAAGGTCTCCAACATTCATCAAAAACAGAGAGGGCTCTAAATATAGGCCACTCAGCTGTTACGCTTCACACCAAGATGGGGTGTCAGACTCAAATGCCAGACGGAAAACTGAAAGTGGGCAGCTATTACCTTCAGTTCAGAATCAGTGTCGAACGGCACTCATTATTGAGTCTGGACTTCCTGTGGTATCCTAATGCTTTCTATTGCATTATGGGTAAAGTAAGCACTGAATGGGCACTAGATTGCTTTTCTCTGGGGCAGAACAACTGATGGCCCAGCATTGATTTGAAGTAAGGGTATGTCTGGTAAGGATAACATTAACATTTCCTGAAGGGTTTATTGTTCAAATAATTTTAACATTGACTGTAATAAACAAGCGGTAATTCATTATAATATTTATATTTTAAATGCAGTCACGGAAATCAGGATATTTAATTACTTATAAAAGAAATTGTGTTTTCATTTTAATTGTGGATCGAAACAAAGAGGGGTTTAAATTAGTTTATAAAATCATAATTTACAGTTTGTAAATAATTACATATAGACACAGCAATCATGAATGTAACATGTGGGGGGGCACAAGCTAAATGTGTCAAGCTATGAGCTCTACAGGCTAAATGGCACGATAGGATTAAAGTGAGGGGCAGCTGGATCCAATAGATGACTCCGTAAATGGCACGAAGTCCCATGTCACCTGGATTACCCAGATGCTGACACACGCGCACACACACACACGACAATGAATAAATCTATTTCCAGATCTGTAGGAAGTTTCATAATAATAAACTTCATTATAAATAATTCAATAAACTGAACTCAGTCACCTAGCAAGCAGAGATTCTTTGCTCTTGATTCAGATGATTTATCAGTACTTATTGACAACATTGTGCATGTGGCTGTCCTAATGACTACTACACACAAAAAATACGAAATAAACTTTCACCACCTGTATGAAAAGGTTATTGAGAAATAACTCGAGATGCATAAAGGAGTTGTTAAAGGTTTTCAAAGCGCAGATGCATTAACAGTTATTACGCGTGCAAGAAACATGACAACACACGCACGTGAGAGTGTGCCAAATCGCCGTTTACGCCATGACTAACACAGATTTAGTTAGATGCTAGATAGAGAGGAGAAAGTGCAATCTTAAATGACAATTCCTTAACATGGACTCGGAAACAAGCATATCATAAAGTTCAATGCTAAAGCCCTTCTTTGGAACCCCTTCATTTAAGAAGGTCACGGAGTTCATTCTCACAATGAAAACGACAGGCATGGTCGATTGTTGTGACAAAGGCGCGTAGAGTCGTGTCAACCATTGTGCTTCGGCGTGATCAGCATTTTAGCATAAACAAATGCACATGGGGATCTTACAATGCGCCAACAATGAACAACACACCAGCGCGCAATTCAATCAAACGGCGCGCGAGCGTTTTGTTTATTTTCATGCTCGAGCGTCATATTCATAAACACGTTTTACAATTCTCGACAGTGACGTCTTGACTAACAAATAAACGAAAATACCCCAAATATCCTGTTTTTAGATTGCGTATCGCATATTAACAGACGTGAAGAGAAGACACGGAAGGAAAATGCGTGCGATTAAATCCCCACCAACACACAATGCCGTAACGTTACCATCTTCCGCACTGGGCTCGATAAACATACTGAAAGCCATTTAACGCTCATACGGTGATAAACACGCATTTGTTAGGAACACAAACGCCCGTTAACCGGTGTAAGGTTTAATTATCAACAGGTTCATGCCATTAGGGCGCTTTTGACAAGCGGACGCGGGTTGATAGGGTGATTGTTTTCGTTTTTTCCGTCGAGGCCTAAACAGCGCGCCGCGGCGGGCCCTAGTAAGGCAGCGCATCGGCCCACACTACGCTGTCACTCGGGTTATTTTCAGGACTTACCGGGTCCGAGCGCTTCCATGGCCGAGGGCTCTCTCTCCATCTCTGTCCCGGCCTGGCGGCTCCTTACCGACACTGAAATTGGGGGCGGTATCTCGAAGCTTAAAGTGGCTAATTTAAGAAATGGAAGGATGCGTAGACCGTGCTGCGTTCTACTCCGCCTGCGTTGTCTTCTGAGTGATTTAAAGCAGATCCGTGGGATTTGTATGTGCGCATGCGCGGGGACGCGAAATTCGGTTGGTGGATGCCCACATTGACACACATTGAAAATGATAAAGGTTTGGGCGATGAGATCCACAGTTAGATCCAAAGACTCTCAATCAAGTGGAGTGTTGTTATAGAATGTGTTTTTAGGAGCAGCCTTTTGGTATTAATTTGTATTTATTTATCCCTCTTCACTTGATTATTTGAATCCAGGATCAACCTACTGCTTGTACACAATTTCATTTGTAAGTGACATCTGGCACGTGCATTGACTAATATAGCAAATTAATTGTGGGTTGGCTGAGCACCAGTAATTGCCACGTACTAATCAAAGTCCTATTTCCTTATTTTATCCTAATCTCTTTGTATATTTTATGTTAGGAGTGCGCGTAACGCAAAGTTGCATAGTTGATATCATTTATTGTGGACGTGATTTGACCCCCAATGGAAAGCGGTCTTGTTTGTAGGAACTCCGTTGTTGTCTATTTACAGTCCACTTTGACCAATACAATGCGGTATTGGTGCCTTAGCCTGACCAATCAGCACAGCACCAAAGGCGCCTAACAACTGTTTATCCAATGGCTGGGCTCGAAAAGAATGACGCAAGCTGCTAAAGAAAAGCGCCCTAGACCAGCGCGCGAAGAATTGAAGTTTAACTCCTTTACCACTATCGGGCGGGAGATGGATGTATAGGTTTTAGCATTATAAAACTAGCAGATACATTTGGACTTTATGAAGTTTAAGATATAAATATTACATTCTATACGTTTATTTGTCTTTGGAGTGATTGTTTTTTGCGGCTGATGTGGTTTTGTACCGAATAAAGCTTGAGGCAAAAGATGAGCTCTCTTCTCCTTGAGCGGGTAACGTATAAAATATCTAACATAAGTTAAATAATCATTAAAAACAAAGACATTCTCTGTATATCTAAAAGATTACAGCCGTTTAACCGAGAAAGTGAAAATGTATTGAATGAGTTCATCTTGTTTTGTCTTTCACTAGCCAGCCTAACGTTAGCTATTCATAACGTTACTGTTCTTTTGTCACAAGTGGCAGACTTTCATGCCTGAGGAACCATTGTATTATTTTGTCTTCTTATATTTACAATTTGTTGTGTTTCTTAAAACTGTTGTGGCATTTATAACAAAGAACGGACATGAAACAATGTATTCTTACGTTAATGTGCATTTCTTTGCTTTCTGATTGTTTTGTGGTAACGTTAGTTTTAATAGACATTGGAACTTTTACATCCCTTTATGGTTGATCAAATCTTACGATTGTATTTTAACTCTTTATTTAACGTTATGCTTATGTAGCATGTATGCTATCATTTTTTAGCCTGTAGATCCCCTGGTTGAGGGAGGAACAGCTGCGAGTGATTCAGACAGCGGAATGGGATCACCTATGGAAGAGCCAATGACTGACACAAATCTGGTCATTGATGATCAACAAGGTAAGAGATGATTAATATAACTTATGCAGGTTAACATCTAAATGTAAATCTGTCTACCTTGCCAATACACTGTTCATATAGAATGTTTTGAACTTGTTATAGATTTTACCGTAAATATGTTGTGTATGAGCTTTACTCAACCTGTGTGTTCTAGATTCGGATGACGATGATATCACAGTGAGTCGAAAGGGACGTTTGCGAAAGGCACTTCAAGACAGCGACAGTGATGGAGAGCAGGAAGAGGCTGGAATGGCAAATGCTCTGGTCCTATCAGAATCCAGCGACGAGGAGACCAAGGCCAATGAGACGAAGAGCATAAAAAAGAAACGGGGCAGCAGAATATCCCGCCTCTCAATGGATAGTGATGAGAGTGAGCCTGAGAAAGAGGATGTTCAAGTCAAACCAAAAGAAGCAAAGAAAAACGATAAGTCACAGAGACGCAGAGAGAAAGACAAACGCAATGCGTCCCTTGCAAATCGACTGAAAGATGAAACGGAGGTGATTGTTTTTTAATGGAACGTTTAGCGTTAACTGAATTTGCTTTTGTCCTGTTTATCAAGATTCTGATTATTTCTGTTCAGGATTCCCCTCCACTTAAAGCACTTTATGACAGTGGTTGTCTTCTGGGAGACTCTGATCTATTTGATGCACAACTGGATGAAGATTCTGATCAACATTTGGAGGGAGAAGATGAAGAGTCACTGAATGCCATCAGATCAGCTGTGAAAAAGAAGGCAAAACGCAAAGTAAGCTCTGCATTCAATAGTCATTGTTTAACCTATGCTAAAATGTATCAGAGTGCTTTTCCACCATTGCGTTGAACCGTTTTAAACACAGTCTGAAACGTTTACAGTTATCAATCAATCCAAACTTTATTAAGGACACTTACGGTCCAGAAATATACACAAACCTACATCCACATATCACGTATTTACATATAAGCCACAACTGTTCCGCAACCTAGAAAAGAACCTGACTGAACTAAGTGGCTGGGTTCGTCAGTGTTGCAATTGTACTATTTAAAGAATCAACACTGACAAACATATAGCTTGCACTGTTCCACCATGGCACTCTTAAGCAGCAGCCTCATACCATCATTTTATGCCACGTTAAGTTTTTGCATGCTGCTCTTTCTATATAGCCGCCACAAATGGGCAGTGTACATAGGGGTACGATATGCCTTAAATAATGTAGTCTTCACAGAACACATGTCAAATTTGCAAATCATGTTTACTTGCACATAAATCATACGATGCTGTCTGTAAATATCCCTATCATCAGACAGGTCCTCAGTTATACACTCACCTAAAGGATTATTAGGAACACCTGTTCAATTTCTCATGAATGCAATTATCTAATCAACCAATCACATGGCAGTTGCTTCAATGCATTTAGGGTTGTTGTCCTGGTCAAGACAATCTCCTGAACTCTGAAAACTGAAAAAGAAGGGGAAAACCCTTCAAAACATCACCAAATCTTCTGCATACATAGTGTTGTTACCCACCCCACAACCTGTTCCACAATTGTTTATCAGCTTTGATAAATCATCCATATAAATATTAAAAAGAAAGGGAGACGAAATGCTTCCCTGCCTGACTGACGCCATTACATACATAAAAAGGTTCAGATACATGATTATCCCCTTTTAAACACATTAACTGATGAGCATACAAAAAATCCCTTCCAGAGGTTTAGGAACTCCTCTATTATTTAACTTGTAAACCCATTATTCATGATTTAAATGATTAAAGGCATTGGAAGCATCAATAAAACGCATAGAAATTGTGCATTTATGCCTGTTATAGAAATCTAAAATCTCCTTTAAAAAAATACATATCTGTGCCATGTTTTGGCTTAAATATAATAATGGACACCAACAAATCTATAAAATAGCATCAGCCTGTAAAACAAATTGCAAGCAAAGGACAAAGTCTTCTACTTGCAAATGTTAAATGTTCTGCAGATATTTTATCCCTACCACATGCCTTGTTATGCCTTGTTATATTTTAACATCATAATTGCCTTGAAAACTTGTGAGTTTTGTTTCCACGTGAGGCTGGTTATATGCGCGCAGAGGCGTTATAGAGGCGTCTCTTGTGTTACCAAGGCAGCACGTGGCGCGTTTGGGTTTACATTCTAAAACATTTCGTTTTCAGCCCTGCAGTGGAAAATGAAACCATTTACGTACCGGCTGGCATGGATTTGGTGTGATGGTGGAAAAGCACTCTATGAATCCTGAATTTGGAACACTAATATATATTTTTTCCCATAGCCTCAGTTGTCAGAGTTCAGTGGAGATGAAGAACAAGAGAACAAGCCACAGCGGAAGGTAGATATTTCTATATTTCAGCAACACCTCCATTAGGTGTTTATTCTGTGACTTCAATAGAAATCAAATTTTTTCTGTAAACAAACTGTGTCCTCAGGAGAGAAAGTCTGCAAAGGCCAGCAAGGAGGCACTTAGACAGCTTTACAGTGACAGTCAGAGACTGGTGCGAGGTCAGTCAGTTCACATCTGCTCACTGTGGAAAATATTATCGTGTCTCATAAATTGACATTGGTTTCTCTTCCACCTTTGCAGAGTCTTTGGTCGGTCTTCCATATCACATGCCAGAGCCCAAAAGTATTGATCAGTTTTTCAGGAGAAGACCACGTCCAGAGGGTCCTGCCATGGCTTTGCTCAAGTATGTGATCAATCACTTATTGCTTATTAAGCTATTTTGCACTGTATACAGAAGAAATAACCAAAACATTCCTTTTTAAGGTCTGCCAAATACCAAGCTTGTATTTTAGAGGCCAGTGCAGCACCTTCTCTAGATCAAAATCAAGCCAATACCTCTGAAAATGGGCCTCAACCAGACACAAGTCTTCAGACAGACTCATCTGTGGTTACAAAGCAGGCATCCAGTGCATCCCTTCCCTCAACAGACAGCACTACCAGCACTCACCAGGAAGCCACTACTGACGGAGAAGCACATACTGAAAATGATACAAGCACTAACAACCCCAAACCTTTGGTTGAAGAGAAAGATGCTCCTGTTGATGAAGCTGAACCTTTAGATAATGCACAGCAGCACATCTCAGCTGAGCAGATCCAGACTGAGGATTTTGCACAGCCATCAGTGACTGAACCTGCCCCACAGATGGCAAAACCTCGAAAGGATAAGCTGGCCAGGCTAAGAGAACTTGGTCTAGATCCTCCTCCAGTGGCGAAGCTTTGTGCGGATGAGGGGGCTTTTGTTCAGCTGGAGCCACCTCAGGAAAACCCAGGTAAGTGTAGAGACAGAATGATGGTCAATTTGATCTTTCCTCACCAATTGTCCTAACATAATTGTTTGTCTATTGCAGCTCTGAAAGCACTACAGGAGCGGTTCTTGAAGCACGTTCAGCCTGTCGCCCGCCCTAAAGGGGAGCGCACTTTGCAGCTTAGTGTGATCAGAAAAGACAACGCCCCCTCTGGACAGGAGGAACTGCACACTGAATCCATCTCTGTCACCGTCAATGACGAAGAGGAGCCTGCAAAAGCCAAACCAGGTACTGATTGCACATTAACCACAATGCACACTGATTTTGTTGAAGTATGTTTAAACGTATTTCTTGCTTTCTGCACATTTATTTGATTATCAGTTTACACATTTTTCTTTTTAGGTGAGAAACTGGTTGTCCTAAAGTCTCGTTTGCAGCAGGCCATGGCAATCCGCAGGAAGGAAGAAAGGGAGCGTAGGGCTGCACTGCATCGCCTTGACAACGAGGATTGTGAGGAGGAGGAAGCTGAAATGACTGAGTCAGAGGATGAAGAGGTACCAGAAATAAGCATCACTTTGCATAGCCAGTCATTATTTGTGAAACCTTTCTGTATCAAATCTACTTCCCTTTATTTAATCAAGCACGAGTGTAACATTTATAGTTATCTGAGTGTACAATATTTTATTTGTAAGTTGACGCTTGTTTTATTGTCAGGGTGTTGATGAGTTGTTGGGTAATAATGGTGCGGAAGAGGAAGACGAAGCAGCGGAGGAGGAAGGTGAAGATGAAGTCTCATTGAAAACATGCCCCTCCCCAGGCTTTAAGAGTCCCTCTCCTACTCCAGCAGACACCGATGGGACACTAATGCTTTTTGCTGGCAACTCCTGTTCCCGTACAGGGTGTGTTTTTGTTTTGGATCATAAGTAGGCTGCATACTCTTATCTCAGATCAGCATCCATACTAACTGAATATCATTATTTCCAGTGATGGTGTGAGAAGATCAGGACCAGCTGGCCATGAAGTTGACAGCAAAATGGGTGAGTGCAACTTGATGAATTGTGCATGTCCAGTGTTTTGCTTGCTGCTCTCACATGTTGACAAGTATAATATTATTTTGGCATTTCTGAAGTTTTTCTGTTTTCTTCACAGAGGAGGATGATAATCTATCATTGGTTAAGGACAGCAGTCATAACAGCAGCTTTGAGCTAATGGGCTCAATGATTCCATCATACCAGCCAGTGAGCAGAGCTGCAGGCAGAGGCCTGTCTGCCAGTGCTTTCCACTCTCCCTCCCCATGCCTCTTCCGACCCAGTTTTCTCGGCTCTGCTTCAAAGGTGAGGCACTCTCCATTGACTTAAAAGTTTGTGTGTGTTTGTTGTTAGGCAAGCTCAGAATTCATTTGCACTATCTTTGAGATCATTTGGGTAATTAAGTGGAATAGTTCAGCAAATAATAACAATTCTGTCTCTTCTGTCTCAGAGCTCAGGTAAACTCTCTGAGCCCTCCCTCTCTCTCCCTGTTGAGGACTCTCAAGACCTTTACGCACCCTCTTCTCCAAGTGAGTCTGCCCTCCCTCCGGCTGGGGACTCCCAAGGTCGATTCTCATTGGAGGAGGACACCCACTCACAGCTCCTTGATGCCGACGGCTTCCTAAATGTTGGCCCTCGCAGTGTGCCCAGCCGTTCGCACAAGCGCCAGCTTATACTTGACAGTCTGGATGAAAACGCCATGGACGCTAACATGGGAGAGCTCCTAGGGCTCTGCTCAGGGGGTTTCGGTTCAGGGCAGATCCAGCCAGGGAACTCGCAGCCTGGAGCAGAGAATGAGCTGCTGGGACTGTGCTCTGGAGCTTTTACAACACAGCCTGAAGAACCAGCCGTTCGGCCCAAGGAGAAAAACAAGGCCTTGTTGCCGGAGGAGCAAAGAGGGGATAGTCATGGCAGTTCAGATGCAGACATGGACCAGCTGCTGGCTCTCTGTTCCGGCAAGTTCACAGGAAGCTCATGTAAGTCTTGCTGTATGCATACTGGAGTGGTAGTGTAAACAAGGGCATCTTCTCATGAAGGTTTGTGATAACACACTATATTTAATCTGTGTTTTTAGCTGCTTCTTCACGTCAATCAGTCTCCAGTCCTGCTTTTGAAAAACCCTCTGAAAAAAGGTGCGCATATTACTATTTTGTAGATTTTTAGTATTTACTTACTCCAAATATAATTGTTTTAAACTCTAATTTCTTGTCTACCTATACAGAAACAAGAACATAATTGAAGAGGAGGAGGAGGAAGATGAGGGTGACTGTGAATTCCGTCTCCTGTCTGATGTTGACAGCCTTAGTGAGAAGGTACTTGCTCAATAGATCTTTCAGAATATGTTCATTTTTGCAGTTATAATAGGTGTGGCGAAGTGTTTGTTTTAGACAGTTTGCATATTTGGGCCTGCTCTATCAATGTTGAAGGGTGTCACAAGACTTTTGTTTTATAAATATAGGAGGATAATGAAGATGAATCTGGTGCTGAAGAGGAGGAAATTGACAATGAGGAGGAGGAGGAGGAAGAAGAAAGAGAAGCAGTCTTTGGGCGACGCCCTGGCAAAAAGAAAATGTAAGTTTCAAACAGGTTCCTGAATGCTGCCAATCAGTCTTAAAGTTGATACATTATTTTAGGGTGGTACATATTATATGTTGTATTACTTATGTGGCTATCCTTGTGTCGTAACAGGCGTTTGGCTGAGTTTGTGGATTCAGAGGCAGAGCTTTCAGGCAGTGATTTGGGCAGTGAGGATGAGGATGAAGAAGGTGGCAATGAATACGAGGATGAAGATATACAAGAGGAGCTTCCATCAGATGAGGAGTTGATGGACCAAGTGAACAAAATCCACATGTAAGAAGTATTCTCTTAATCCTCTGACTTTAGGTTAGGTGGTGGAACAGGAAAGTACTTGTTCATCTATTGCCAAAGCAGCTGAAATGCTTGTTGGGCAAGTTTGCATTTTACAGCTGAATGCACAAATGGGCATGTTGGCTCTTGAAGCAGACTTACTAAAATGGTTGTTACGTAAACATGCCACAAGTGGGCGCCATGCTGTTTGTTTTAAATCAAGGAGGTGCTTCTGATACCATTTACAATTACTCAAGTGTAACATCTGTAGTATTAAAGGGATGGTTCACCCAAAAATGTAAATGCTGTCACCATTTACTCACCCTTAAGTTGTTCCAAACCTCCAAATTACTTTGTTCTGTTGTACACAGAGAAAGATATTTGAAAGAATCTTAGCCACTTTCAGTTCTGGGACATCATCCACACAACACAAAATTAGATATTTTGAAGAATTTAGAAAAGCAAACAGTTCTAGGGGACCTTACTATCCTTTTATTTTGTATCTTACTAAACAAAATAAACCACCATAGGTCAATGATGTCCTAGAAATGAAAATTGCTTACATTCTTCCTAATATCTTTCTCTGTGTTCATCACAACCAAAACATTTATACAGGTTTTGAACAACTAGAGGGTGCAGTTGATTGAATCTTATAAAATTAAAAGTATCTGAATAGACTTGACGATCATTGTGTTCTCTTAACAGGAAGCATGTATTAGATGATGACAAGAGAAGACTGCGACTGTATCAAGAGCGTTACCTTGCTGATGGTGACCTGCACTCTGACGGACCTGGACGAGCTCGACGATTTCACTGGAAAAACATTGGTGAGTTTGGCTAGACAACGACATGTTTCCCCTCAGTTTTCTGATACTGATATTATTTGTGTGACCAGGTCTATAAACATCTGCAGTAAATGTATCTTTTAGTGTGTGGTTTTGTATTTATTAAAGATATTTTTATTTTGACCAGATGATAACTTTGATTTTGGTGGAACGGATCCTAATGGAGACGAGGAAGAAGAAGATGAAGAAATTGATCAAATAGAGTTACAAAGACGTAAAGAGAGGCTAGAGAGGGAGCAGTGGATAAGAGAACAGGTGTGTGCATGTCTCTTGTAGAAAGTACATTTATGTTCTGTGATCGCCTGCATGTAAATGACTTGTCCTGTTCTGTAGAATGAAGCTCAGGCCAAAAAGGGGGGAGATGTGGAAGATGAAGAAAAGATAGAAGAGGAGGATAGTCAGTTTATGAAGCTTGCCAAGAAGTTCACTGCCAAGACACTCCAGAAGAGAGGTAAGTTGACTCTGTAGTCTCAATTAATGAGTTTGACGTGTGTATACGTTTTTTGAACAAATTAGTTTTAACAGTACAACAGAACCTTTATCAAAGTGTTTGCTGTTTACTTGCCTCATGATGGAAGTTCACCAAGTTCTTTCCTATTTTTAGACACTCCAGTTGTTCTGCAAGAGAAGGCCGCTCCCAACACCAACCAGTTCCGAAAGCCATTTGAACCCACTGTGGTCAGTACACACTCTGCGCATTTACGTCTATAGTTCTCTGGCTGCTTCTATGTTGAAAATCTGTGATTGACTGCATTAAACTTGTATTTCGCATCTCCAGGTCAAAAGAGGCTCATTGCTCAGTCAGCCTCGATCAATGTTGCAGAAATTAGCCAGCATCTCTGACAGTAACCCCTTGGCCCCTCGTAACTCTAGAGGTTTTCTCTTCCAAACCTTGTCACCGGAAAAAGAAACCCTCAAATCAGACGGTCCCAAGAAACAGGTATGATGTTTGATCGTAAGGTTTTATTTGGTCCCTTTTACACTTAAAATGCAGAATGTATTAGTGTGATATTACAAACCCCTCACAGGGTTTCTAATCACACTTTCATACAGGATCATTCTCTCCTCTGCAGTTAATATTTCTACCACAGGATGGGGTCATGGTTATTGGTTTAAATTAAGATACTATCAGTAAATGTTTATCAGCAATGAAGATGTTTTTGTTGTATAGTTGTATAGTAAAGTGCATTTATATTCATGCCTACCAATCTTTACTTTTTTTAACTGTATTTACTACAGATTAAGAAAAGAGAACAGACTGACTCTTTGGCCCCTGCTGCCAAGCGACCATGTTTTGGGAACCCCCTCAAACCTGCAGGACCACCACGAAGTATTTTCAGCTATCTGGAGAACTGATCAGTTGCCTTCAACAAAACCAGTATTACTTACAATTAATATATGGCTTGAATTTTCCCATTGGCTATTCCAAGATAATGAGTGATTATTTTGTTTTACACTGTTTCTATCATGTAAATACTGTGATTTTGTTTTTCTTTTAAGTGATGTCATTTTATTTGTTTTTATATAGAAATTGTAAATTAAAGTGTATTTTAAATGGTTACGCTGTTATTTCTCTACCAAACCGAATAACCTCTATAATGCTTTCTCATCCATAATCATTCATCTTGAAACTGTCTCAGGGAACTCAAGGGTGGTCTTTGCAGCACATGGTCCCTTAGGCCACAACCCACGAGCTTCTCTTTTTTTATGCCTTGCCTTAATTCATTCTGGGTTAACTTCATTTTACCCAGCCAAGTGTCTTATGTATGAATGGTTGGCTTTTTGGGGTCTTTTCTGTATCTGTAACTCGTTATAAGAGCTCTTTTAATCAACCTCTGCTGAGCTCCTAGGGAAAGGAGCTGAGGTTCCTCATTAAATTTTCTGTTTTAAGTTTTTTTTAAATGGAGTAACCTTGCTCCAGGGTGGACACAGCTACTGATTTTTTTTTGCCTGTAATTGTCAGGAGACCACAGCGATACGTTAAACACCAGCACAGTTTTCAGAAGCAGCTGCATTATTCGTCCATCATTCACTGCATGCGGTTTTAAGAAATCTCAGTTCCTGCAACATGCTTAACTTCAACATCTTCGCATTTTAACCCGTGATCTCAAAAGATTGTTCTTGAAAAGAACTGACCTTGTCAAAGTAAAAAAAACGAATTCTACAGTGGCTGCCAAAGCTTGTAGGCTCTGTGTATATGGAGAGCTCATGGGCAACTGGTTGAATGTGCAGTAGCTGCCATAGTGGATCTGTGTGGTGGCTTTTGACAGCAATGCCAGGGGTTAGTTCCTCTGGGCTCTGTCACTGCTCAAACCGCTGGGGTCTGAGACATGCAACTGAACTAAGAGAAATGGGTCATAACTGCAGGCTGCTCATGTCTAAGCAAGTGCTTCTGTGTTTTGGCAATGGCAGGTTCTTTTTGCAACTTATCATGGTTATGATGGACACCATCTTGTTTTGATTTAAGGCCATAATAATTTCCCCAACCCCCCATGTTTTACAGATATTACATTTCAGAAACGGTACAATAAGTGTTTAAGCTCGTTTTTTACTAGGATACTCTTGTCAAGCATCTCTTGCCTCTCGGTCTTCTCTTCGTTCTCGCTTCTTCGCTGGATTGTTTGCGTGATGTAGATGATTTTCCTTGTGACGAAGCCGCAGGCGAGTTTTTTTTATTTGATGTATTTTTCATGTGTTAAGGCTATTATTGAGAGATGGAAGGGGGGAGAGTGGAAAGACAGCCTGAAGGTGTGACACTTGAATGGGGATGTTGTTGGACAGCGAAGTGGGGGAGAGCAGAGTTCTCTTCTGTCTGCACCAATTGCTTGTCATGGGATATGTAGGGGATGTATTTACTGAGTCTGTCTGATGTGCCAGCACCAAAACAGTCACACATCTCATGATAAGCCATAATAAAGCTGGCACTGTACAGAAATAAAGCTGGTCGTAACAGGTCTTTACCTCTGGTCATAATACTCATGTGTTCCTTTAGTATTGCATTAGCAGCACAGATGTTGTAGTTTCTCAGTGAACAGACATAATTATAAAATAAGTTTGAATGCACTGTGGGTAAAAGCATCTCCCGAACACAATACTGTAATGACGAGAGATATAAAAGCAGCATAGTCACAACAGTTCTACAAAAATAATGCAATATTGCTTTTCCTTCCGGTAGACTTTTTCCACTTTAAATTCCATCTTAGTGCTTTCTAGTTAAGTGGTCCCTTCCCAGTTTAGGAAGTGAGTCACGGAAGGCCAGTACGGGAAAACGGAGCGGATGGGAGGGGGAGGAAGGAGCATCGGTCGGAGGAGGAGGGGAAAACGGGGAGGACGCTGAGTCTTATTCGCGGACGACAAACGACCAAAAACGGTAAGACAATGACCTCTAATAATTGATTCTCAACTGTTATTGTCAATCACAGATTTATGCGAGCGCTTAATAAAAATGGAGAGAGGTTTGTGCGCTCTCCGAATGTGAGAGGTTTGTCGCTGAGGTCTCGGTCGAGGCAGAGGAACCGAGAGATGGGGTGAGACCATTTGCAACGTCGCTCTTACGTAATCTAGCCTGTTTTCTGATGCTTCGTCGGTTTATTTTGTAAATACTTTGCTTTGGCATTTAAGTGTTTTGAAGCGAATATGTGTTTGTTTGAAAGCTGATCGAGAATCGACATCGCACTGATGCGATTGATTTGAGCTTCCCCTTTCGAACATTAACCATGCTACTACAGTAACTATAGTCCAACCATGTTATTTATTTACTAAAACTATGGTAATACAAATAATAATAAAACAGAACATGGTTATTAAATGATGGTTAATTTTTCTAAGAATTTATGCAACGTTCGTATTTGACTTCCTATTAAATCGCCACATTACAGTCGGCTATTTAAATATAGTGAATGGTTTAGGTTTGGTCCTAGATTTTTTGGTCCTCAGTCATTTGAAGGCGATTATTATTTCTGCCTTAGGCGCGCAACCCTGGATGGCTGGTTGCTGTTCTTCAGCACCACATTGCCGCGCACCGCCTTTAACGCGCGTGATTGACAGGCCCCCGAAGTTATTAGGTGGACTGTATCTGTGAGAGGACATCTGAATATTTCATGTCACCGAAATGGAGAACATGTCGTGGAATTGCATCTCTGAATATTTGATGTATTATTTCAACCGTTATTAGCTATCGTAGGGAGGGATATTATTTACTGCGTGTTTTTGGCTTTTAAACATTTTCATGTTTTGTCAGAAACTATAGGCCTGTTCACTGCCAAAATATAATAATAATAATACGATGTGTCGTTTTGCATTGGATTGTTTGACGGCCCTTTTCACTAACTTAATCCTTTTTTGTCTTTTTCCTTTTTAGAGCAAGTGCGTCGCAAACAAAGTCGAAAATGCTTGCACAAGATCGAGCCATGAATCCTGTTCTTGGAGGTCAGGGGACAGTTGGGAAACCGTCAACTTTGCGTATCTATTCCAACACCCAAAAGAGTTGTGAGAAAGATGGCAACTTTAACTTCCTGGGCCAAGAGGATGACCCCATGACGGGAGATGAAAATCGCAACCAGGTGCGACCACGAGCCTTGGGTCTGTTGGGTCGTGATCCATCCCTGTCTACAAACCACTATGGGCCGGGGAGCCTCTCCCCTTTGTCTCGCTTGCCTTGCTGGAGCCCTTTGGAGCCTCTTCCTGAGATTGAAAGCGGAGATGATATGGGCGGCAGAGTGCCCCCGGATGGGGCAGAGGAAGGCAAGCTGGATGAAGAGATGAGAAGGATGACGGATGATGAGGAAAAGCAGACTTTGGAGGAGACTCAGAAAACAGAGGAACTACAGGATGAGGAGGAAGATGATGATGGGGTGATAGACTGGGCCGACAGTGACGAAGAGTTTGAGTTCAGCTACAGGTCTGAAAGCTCTTCTCCTCTTAGCACAGGAAGTAGGGATGTTGCGGGTGATGTGGCCCACAATTCTATCTGGGACCAGATCTGCCATGGGCGTCCGACAGAAGACCCCTTAAAAACCCCAAAGCATAGTGAAGATGATAAAGTTGAGCAGCGCAGAGAGAGCATAGAGGGTGCCGATCCGGTAGCAGATGCTTCATCAGACTACGAAGATGACCCGGATTCCGAGCTGCCGGACCTTATGCAGGCCGTTTGGACTCTGCAGGACCGAGAGAGGTTTAAAGCACAGGAGATGGAGAAGCATCAGGTACAGCTGACCATGTACCGTCGCCTGGCTCTTATCCGTTGGGTTCGCACCTTACAGAACAGAGTTCAAGAGCAGCAGAACCGCCTCCAGTCCAGCTTCGATATTATTTTGACACACAGGAAGGAGCTTCTGCGGATGGGTGCTGCTTCAGTGGCCCAATAACAAAAACAAACGGAAAGGTCATGAGACCAACAGTTGACTGAAGCAAGAGACTTTATTGTTGTCATGTGAAAAGTAATCTTAGGGTCTCTGTTGCCCTGATGCAAACACAATGTTCAGAGTTATATCACTATTAGAATTGTGGTTAAGAGTCCCTCAAAACATCAACCCTGAATTTTGACTGCATTGGTTACTCTTGTTTTTCAAACGTTTGCCGACCTGACATGTTTAAATAATATATATATATATATATATATATATATATATAAGGTGTTAAATGTGTAAAGAAAATACAAAGTATAATAAAATATATATTAACTGTATATACGTACAGACTCCAGCATTCCCTGTGACCACAATAGGGATAAGTGGCAGATGATGAATGAATGGATGAATAAAAAATATATCAAATAAACTATTTAATGATGAGTGTTGTGTCCATGTCAAGTGCTTATTTCTTGTGAGGAGTAAAAAACTATAATATATATATATATATATATATATAATGTGTATGTATTTTTTTCCAAATAACATTTTGAAAAAATAACATTCAATGTTGTTTTGTTCAATGTGCCTATTTTTCATAGTCACCCTCATGTCATTCGAAACCTGTATGGCTTTCTTCTGCAGAACAAAAAATAAAATATTTTTTAAACCTTTGGTAACCTCACATTACTAACATGGACACAACTGAGAGATTTATCAAATATCTTCTTTTGAACGAATTTTTTTTTTGAATGACATTGGGGTTAATAACTGAAGACTATCCCTTTAATGTCTATGAGTAAGATCAACTAAAAATAGCTTAATAAAGAACGACATGTTCACTAATTAAAGTTTGTAAACATATTTTCTTATGTGGAACAAACAAACCAAGCAAGTTTATTATAGACAACTTATATAACAACATTTTGTTGTTTGTTGCCACTTTAAGGCATGGTTTTTCATCACAGCAAGATGTTCAAAGCTCTTTCTCTCTCTTTGACCTTTAGTGGCAGTGCTCTCTTATAAACCACACAATGTTTAATTGTTTCTCCTTATCACACGAAGTGTTATGTGCAAGTTTAAATCAAAGTGGTCTGCATCATCTAAATAGCATGGGCTCTGTATCTTGTTGCCCCGGGCTGAGAGCGTCTGGCCTTTCAGTGTGTACGCTTGTGCCTGAGTGTTTACGGAGATACCAGTGTTTGTCCTATAATCCACAAGCAAAGCAGTGCTGCGGGGTAAGAATTTGCCCTGCTTTGTGTCCCAGAGGGAATTGGACAGCGTGCGCCTCGGGGCGCCTAGTCCAATCCGGCCCGGTGAGTAGTCCGCAGGTCCAGCCAGCCAGACCCTGGGGCGACATGAGGGATAATCCGTCGTTTTCTCACAAATTGCGCGGATTTATACCTTGACTAACCTTATCGTACTCTTTTGCGAATGTACCAGAGACTTAACGTGTTTAATGAATTGGTGGTTCGTCTTTGGGTATCACACCAAAAGTGCGCGCCATAGAATTACACGTCTTTGAATGCAATTTTGTCTAGAAGCACCTATAACCCCGTACAATAAGTGCTGTTAACGTGTTAGCTATAGGGATAACATTTTCTCCTTATTTATCTACTAACAAAAGCTAATTTTGTTTTGCTTGACACACTTGACGAATTGCTGAAAGCGTGTGTCATTTTAGGAGCTCGTTTACCCTTTAATAGAAAACCATATCCAAAGTAATCAAAAGTTTCTTATGTATCCTTTTTGGAGGGAGTCAGAATGCTATAGTTCAGCTGTGATTTTTCCGTCGTTTCTTCACCCAGAAAGTTTTAAAAAAATAAGCAAAAGCCACACTGTATAATGTAGGCAGTGGGACAAACCGCTGAGTGAGAAGGTTCCCGCTGGGCGCGAATAACGGCACCGGTGAGAACGTCTCTCCACCCGAGGAGATAAAGTAGTTCATACGGGTGTGTTTACAGGTGCAGAGCTGCTGATTTAGTGTTTTTTAACCCAGAAATATACTACACTTCGAAAGTCGTCTTGAGTTTCTACTTGACTTATTTAACAGCTTTTAGCGCATAAACTGGAATACGTCCATAAGCGTTTTAACCTATTTTGTTAAAATCTCGCAACTTTTTATACGCATGCACGTGAGTCCCAGAAAAAATGGTTTCCAATTTACAATTTAATAAGATTACATGCGTACAATCTGTAATGCCTGAAATATACCCAGGAAAAATTCTGCAAACGGATTTTAGACAGCAAACGACCTTTTTGCCCTATAGATGCATTGAACCTGTCTTAACACTAGGGGGCACTCTCAGTCACAATCGAGTAAATAAGCGTCAACGCTAGTAAGTCCGTTCGCATGTGTGCCCTCAAAGATTTTAAACTCTTTCTTTTCCCCTCTCTCTTACCTCTCATCTTTCCCTCTTTATGATGCAGTGTGACAGTGCGATAGCCTCTAGCACTCCACTGGCGTGGAAACAATCAGCTTGGACAGAGAAGGGGTGGCAGAGAGTCGGCTGGAATGTTGACAGCCTTAGGGTCTGTCCGTGATTAGGATCTGTCTAAGATAGATAGATAGATAGATAGATAGATAGATAGATAGATAGATAGATAGATAGATAGATAGATAGATAGATAGATAGATAGATAGATAGATAGATAGATAGATAGATAGATAGATAGATAGATAGATAGATAGATAGATAGATAGATAGATAGATAGATAGATAGATAGATAGATAGATAGATAGATAGATAGATAGATAGATAGATAGATAGATAGATAGATAGATAGATAGATAGATAGATAGATAGATAGATAGATAGATAGATAGATAGATAGATAGATAGATAGATAGATAGATAGATAGATAGATAGATAGATAGATAGATAGATAGATAGATAGATAGATAGATAGATAGATAGATAGATAGATAGATAGATAGATAGATAGATAGATAGATAGATAGATAGATAGATAGATAGATAGATAGATAGATAGATAGATAGATAGATAGATAGATAGATAGATAGATAGATAGATAGATAGATAGATAGATAGATAGATAGATAGATAGATAGATAGATAGATAGATAGATAGATAGATAGATAGATAGATAGATAGATAGATAGATAGATAGATAGATAGATAGTATTTCTATAGAAAAAAGCATAGTAGGCTTGAACATTTACTAATAAACTTTCATAAAGTAACAAAAATATGTCATTGTAATATTATTACATAAACATCTTAATGATGGTCTTGTTCGTGGTGTGAAGTGACTTAAAGGCCTGTTGGTTGAAGAGGGATCCGCTGCGTCGTCTGCTTTAACCAGCTAATAAATATGAAAACAGCAGGTTTAAACTTTTATTCGTTTGCTGCTTGAAAGGATTATACCCCTCTATGGAGTTCCATGTTAATCCCAAAACCTCATAATACCAAATGTTTTCCCATAAAAATGTGTTGAACAAAGGCGCCTGAATGGTGGCTCTTTCACGCATAAGGGGGTTTTCACAGGGCTTCATTCAAGACGGGTCGACCACACCACGCCCCGCGATAATCTCTCCGCCGGTGAAAGCGCGACTCGGAGCGGCAGGTGCGTGTGCCAGGCACGGGGGTCACAGGGCCGACGGTGGTGGGGGAGCTCGCCATGTCAAATCCTCCCAGCTGCCGGTAGGAATTTTTTCAGAGGCTGTCACTTCCATTTAGCTTGCTCTTTTTCACCCCTTCAGATGAAGTGGTCCCTCTCGTGCCCAGGTCCTATCGACGCCCTATCCCACTTAACAAAAGCAAAGCGACGCTAAACGACGACAGGCCGAAACAATGAACTCAACCCGAGCCGCTCTCAGCGCCGTGAAATTGCAGATTAAACCGAAAAAGCGGTGCGTTGCGTTTTCTTCAAGAATGCAAATGTGGAAATTACAATTTAAAACACGCTCCTAAGACATCGGCGCGTTCTCATCATATTTCCCTGTTGCACCCTTTCTTCTGGGTTTTATTAAATAAAGTTAGAAGAGATGAATGTAGTACAACACGTTGTGTGTGTGTGTGTGTGTGTGTGTGTGTGTGTGTGTGTGTGTGTGTGTGTGTGTGTGTGTGTGTGTGTGTGTGTGTGTGTGTGTGTGTGTGTGATGGCTCCCCCCCCCCACACACACACTGCATCATGAACTATTTATACCACTGTAGATAGGAAACTTCAGATTTCACCTTCAATAATTGAAGGAAGGACCCACACAAAAACCATGAATACTATTAATTTGCTCTACCCTGCATCCTCCACCTATACTCTTAATCTGAGTTCAAAACATGCCCCATTCTTAACAAACTACCCCCGGGCCATGAGTCCATAATCCCCAAACTCAGACGGGTTCCCTCTGGAGCCATGGCAGAAACAATGTGTCTCTGAAAGCGCAGTCCTTTTCTGCAAAGTGTTTGGCTGAATTGATCTCAAATTAGAACAACAGAAAGTACAAACCAATTTTATCTGGATGAAGCAGATACTCCAGAACAGCCCTTTGAACACTTTATTACATGGCTCTTGTTAATCTTCATTTCAGTTCTATGGTCAAATGCTAATCTAAAAACCCATGACTAAAAACACATTTTTACACTTGAAATTAAAATAACGCATCAGTGTTTCCAACACAGCCATCCAGACATTTTGGGTTTCCAAACTCAGAAAAACGCACAAACAGCCAAGGGCCCCAATTACATTTTATGTATTTTCACCAGCGCTGTGAGTCTCACAATTGCTGAAAGGGCACAACAGTGAAAGCGGCAGTGGCCGAAACTGAGCCAACGACAACCAGACACAAACCAGATCAAGCCGAGCAGCAGGCCGATGGTGCCTAAATAAAGAGAGACTGCAGACGGAGAGGTGTATAGATTTTCCAAACAGATAATGCGCAGGGAGCGTGGTGCATGATGTATGTCACAGTGTGTATGAGTGTATTAGTAGTCAAAGCACTGGGCCCCGGAGGCGATTCCTGTGTCTGCTTGCGATAAAGGGAGAACTAGAGGAAGTGAGGAGGGTGATGGGGGTGAGAGGGAGAAATGAGTGCGAGTTGGAGAGAGAAATAGTTAAAATTGGAGAAGGATGTGGGTTGGGTGTGGAGTCAGAGACAGAATGAGAGAGAGAGAGAGAGAGAGAGAGAGAGAGAGAGAAGTTGAGTGGGGAAAAAGACAGAGTGAACAACCAGTGGAGCTTTTATGATGCTGTCAAGATTCCTGGATTCTGTCCCCGTCGGGCTCTCTCTATCTCCCCCTCTCTCTCTGCCCCTTTCCCTCACATAAAAAGAGGGGAAGAGTGTCTTGGCAGGGTAATTAAGAATGGCCTCTAAACACAGGAGTATGGCAGGAACACTCCAGATGAAAGTAAATGATTAAAATAATTACAGGCGCAGAGCTGATGAGCTGGAGTGCGGGGTGGCCGCCGGACATTTGTCGGTAATTAGATAATTAATCTGAATGCAAATGATGAGTCCTAACGAAGCAGTCAGGCTGAACCAGTGACAACCGCTGAAAGAGAGACCGATAGAAAGGGAAGAAAAAATATACTTTCATCCCATGAATATGCAATTTATACAAAATAATTAAATAACAAATGCCACGGTGGAAATATAACTATATATAGAGAGTTCAAGCTCTCAGAAAAGGCAAATATTTTTCTTAACTATAGATACACCCCACTGATTTTGCAATTGTTTTGCACTTACGATGTGCCAGGAACACCATGCACAGTAAAGGAAAGGGACACAAAGAACCAAAACTAATGAACCTGAATAGAAGTCTTTGCATTGGAAGGAGGCCATAGACGTTCTGCTGCAGCTGGTTGTGTATACAATATCTAAAATCACCTGCCTGAGCAACATGATCAATCATTTATACTCACTTAAAGTTGTGTAGTAAAGACACCATGGGCTTTAATGAAAAGCATTTAACAAATAAATTTCTTGGATATTTTGGACATTTTGTTTTGGAGATGTTTATTGACTAAATTAATTTACAAAATGAAAATGTAATATTACATTGAAAATGAAAATTTGTATGCGAACTAGAAAACTACCATTAAATCTTGCCCTTTCATTTACTTATTTAAATGTGCATAATGATCATTTACAGGCCTCTTTGAAGTCCAATATTCTCCGTTCATGTCTGTAAGACTGCTGTCACGTGACATTAGTGAAGGCGCTCTTTCGTGACGTGTGAATAGTGCGCCACTAGTGAACTGCATTCATCTTTTGCTGTGTAATATCTGATTGAGTTGCACGACTAGTCCATTACTGAAGAAAGGTGTTTAGTTTACTTATAACTAAGTTCACGACATGGAATACCTGATTGGGATACAAGGGCCGGACTTTGTCTTGGTTGCAGCAGATAATGTTGCAGCCAGCAGTATAATACAGATGAAACACGGTAAGTTTAGCAGATGTGTGTCTTAGCATGTTAGCACCGCGCTAACAGTCAGAAATAAAACAACACCAAAACTGAATATTAGAACTGTTCAAACGAATAATTTAACACGTTTAACTGTTTATACAGTTGCGTATAATGTGCATATACTTTTGCTTATTTAAGAATAAATGTGAACTGAACTGTAAGTCGATCACTCTTAGCTACACTGAGCTAACACAGTTTGTGCGTTGACGTGATTTACATATTTATATATTCAGTGGAGGTATTCAGGGTATATGAAAACTTATTTAACCTCTTTCGCCAACAGTTGGTTATTACAATGCTTTTTTTCCGCGAGTGTCAGTTATGTATATATTGGTGATAGGATGAGTTTGCGATTTAGTTGTGAAAGTGAAAGTGAACCTCAATACTTTCTATAGATTATTGTTTACTTTATTTATTTAGCATATTTAAGCATGAGAAATATTAAAACGCAAGTGGCTTTATACAAAACCAATGGTATTGTATAAAGTATAGATGTTTTATAGAGTCTCCTATTGGTAAAGTTGAAGCAACCAGATTATAAACTTCATCTATTACCACAGCCAATACTTCGTAAACGCACCATGTACAATACATATAAACCATTAATTGAGATTATGTCTAAACTACTATGATGTCTCATGACGTTTTTTATTTTTGACAGATTATGACAAGATGTTCAAGCTCAGTGAGAAGATCTTACTCCTGTGTGTGGGTGAAGCTGGAGACACAGTACAGTTTGCAGAATACATTCAGAAAAATGTCCAGCTTTATAAAATGAGAAATGGTAAACCATTTTATAATAATCCTTGGTGAAGTTGAACTGTTTTTGGTTTTAATCGAAAGTGTGGTGTATGTTTATTAATTTAATGTTAACTACATTTAAATATCATAAAGCTATATACTTCTTTTTCCAGTAGAACTTTATGCTTAAAAGTTGTCCAAGCTTAAACATCCTTCTATTTCTCACTCAATCATTATTTCTTTTAAATGTCAAGCATTTGTTTACTATATTCAGTAATTTGTTTATATTTAATATAGTTTGTATTATATAGTCATACTCCTGCAATGTTTTCTTTCGCAAAGTATCTTATACACTTTATATTGCAGTTGTTTCTGTTGTTTTAATGGGTTCATCCAGATTTCTGTTCTCTTTTTATCAGGATATGAGCTCAGTCCAGCAGCAGCTGCAAACTTCACAAGGAAAAACCTTGCAGACTATCTGCGCAGTCGGGTGGGTCCAGAACCTTCACATTCATGCTCTGGATTTTCTTCGATCCATATCAGTAATTTTTTATTTGTGTAAATATCGGAAGGTTTGTGAATATTGTGTTATCTATCTAAAGCAACAACGGCAGCAGCAGATTCAAATTTTGGGTTGCCGGTGGGAAAATCAAATTCATTATTCCCTTTTCTGCTCCATTTACATTTAAAATCTACCCAGAAGTGTTGTTGATGAATCTGCTGTTTTTTAAAATAGTACTGAATATTTTTTTAACATGCAAAAACTAGCATTAAAACAGGTATTTATTTTTAGTTCATGCTCAGTTCTTTTTGAAGCCTTTTATTAAATTGCACAGACTATATAGACAGTAAAGTGCATATCTGAATGCCTGCAACTGTTATTTAATTGGTATAAAATGGATTCTGATGTTATCATGTTTTGAATGTCTAGTGGTGATATCAGGGTCTCAGAGGTCGTCGACACCTGCGCTTCCTCCTGCCTATTTAAGAATTTCTTCAAATGTGTGTGTTTGTGTGTTAAACTGAGAGCAACGTGGAGCGCTCCCATCTGTCCAAAAATGGGCTTGTCGCCATCCTGCCTCTTTTGTCTGGTTATGTGTGTGTTAATTTGTTAGGAAGAGTGTAACTGCCTCCTGTCACAATAGCAGAGTGAAGAAAATGATTACAAAAACAATTAGAGTGAGCCAAAGGGGGGTGAGGGCGGGAGGGGTGGGCTCTTGGGGCAGAGGAAGTGCTACAAGTTCATAAGTCAGCACGCTTTTAGCTCGCCTTGGCGTCCTCTGGCTTACTTGGCTTGAAGAAGAAAAAATTGTATTGTTTTCCATTTCAATATTTGCTCTCTTAATTGTCCTTAAAGCAATGACTGTAATAGATTGTTTTCTTCACATATTGATTCTTGCATACTCTACTTGCAAAGTCTCATTTAAAAAAAAGGAATATTTGTAATTGTGTAATCTTGCAAATTTTGTATTACTTAATTGACGGTTTTACATGTAGATCCGTTTCTCATCTGTGCTCAAACCCTTCGGGATGTTTAAATGAGAAAGATGTCATGCACGCTTTAAGCACCAGGTTTCTTAAAAAACAACTGGGCCTTTGGGGCTCCCCTGGAGTTCGAAAGTCTCCTCAGACGGATGTTCGCAGAGAGAGAAGGAAAAGGCGGATAAATCTGTTAACATGCGAAGCACTTATGCCTCATAATAGAGTCCACATAGATACCAACATACGGGAGTTTAAACCGACTCTTTACAGCCAAACCTGCATTTCTGTGGTTGTTTTATGTACCATGCCTTTGTTTAGAAATCACGACCGCGTCCAACTTCCCCTCGAGCTCTGCGCAGAATCGTCCAGCAACAGTTTGCCTTTATTGGCACGCATGAAATATTATTGGCCCCCGTTCTCTCCCAACACACTGGCACAAATAATTACTGGTGCCATATTGCGAGGCATTCCCCTGTTCCGCTACAGATGAACAATTAATACGGCAGATTGGGCAGAGATGCCAAAGACGAGAACATGTCCTGGGGCAGTAGGCAAGGGATGGGGAACACAGCCACAGAAGATGAAAGCGTGAGACCAAGAGAAGAATAAATGATACTGTTATCAATCTTTGTATTCATCAGACAAAGCTTTTTTTTACTGTCCCTCTTTTTTACACTGGGACACAGGTGATGGGCTGTTGTGCTTGTACTGTAGTTCACGAGGCAGGTGGAGAATGAGTGAAACAGGTGTTGATTTTATAAAGATGGGGTAGATGACGCTCAGGGGAATATAACACAAACTCAAATCTTGTCTTTCAACAAGCATCCATTCTTTTAACCACACTGCTGGGAGTGAGCCATATTGCTTAGGTGAGCGTCTCTAGGGGGTGTTAACTCACCCAAAGTGCCTCAGAGAGCCGCAGAGAACAGGGGGCGGCCCAGATCAGATTAAAGCCTCTCAGGTGGGTTGAGGTGTTCTAGACATGACTCGGATCATTTTTTCTGCTAATCCAGCCCCAGTTTACCTCATTGGGAAACCAGAAGCCACAATAGGCCACGTAACTTAACAAAACCATTTTTAAAGCATCTTTGGGAACTCCGCCTTAAAGGGATGGTTCACCCAAGAATTATAATTCTGTCAACATTTACTCCCTCTCATGTCGTTCCAAACCTGTATGACTTTCTGTCTTCTGCAGAACAGAAAGAGGATATTTGAAGAACGTTGGTAACCAAAGAACAGCAGTTCTAACGGTTCCAGCGGTTCTAACGGTTCCAGCATTCTTCAAAATATCATATTTTGTGCTGCGCAAAAGAGAGTCATTCAGGTTTGAAATGATAAAAGTGAGTAAATGATGACAGAATTATTTAAAATGAAAAATGTCACCCTTTTCCCTGACAGTTAAGGTGATTGCAGAACTTGGCTGAAATCTCAGTATCTGAGACAACCCGCGTGCAGGAAAGTGAGAGCAGTTTCAGATTTTTGTGCAGGGAGATAAAGAGCGCTAAGCGAGATAGGAGGAAGAGGACTTAAAGAAGTTATAATGAGAGCTGGCATCTCTCCAGGGCATCAGGGTGAGGGCGGGAGATGGAGAGAGGAGGTGGGTAGGTGCTCGCGGCAGCAGGGGTGCCGTCTTCCTGCAGATGTCACACTGCTGGTGACACCAGCGACCCCCCCCCCAGACCGCTCCACACTCTCCTCCCTCCCATTCGCTCCCCTTTCTCAGCTGTTTCACACCCCCTGCGTTTTCCTCTCTCTTTTTCTCTCGATATCTTCCATCTAATGCTTCCACTTCTGCCAATGTATAAGTTTGATATGATTGTAGGTGTTTTCAATTGGGTACTGTAAATTGGCGATTGCCATGTGAATTACTGTTATATAGTTGTGGCTGAGTGAAATCAGTTTCATGTTACTGAAAATTCAATCTTGTCGGAGTGTTACCCGTTGGGGTCCTTCTGATCCTCTCAGGGGTTTCATTTGTTCTAATGACTGAATGACCCTTACATTGTCCCTTGTTTATTTGGTTTATTAATTAATTTCCGAATGATCTCTTTTTTTAGACTCCATATCATGTGAACCTGCTCTTAGCAGGATATGATGAAACTGATGGTCCCGGCCTGTACTACATGGACTATCTGTCAGCACTTGCCAAAGCCCCTTTTGCTGCACACGGATATGGTGCTTTCCTCACCCTCTCCATCCTGGACCGATACTACAGACCAGGTGAACATCAACCATCTGAAAAAGGATAAGGATTTTTTAATAAACTTGTTAAATTGTTTATTCTTACCATATTTGTATGTATGTACTACAGATCTGACTCGTGAGGAGGCTGTGGATCTGCTGAAAAAGTGTTTAGAAGAGGTAAGTTGTTTAGTGAACTGACTATATATTTTCCCTGTGCTGGTTTGTTCATCCACATAATTGATTCCATAAGGTTTGCTGACTAGAAAGTAGGCACTTAAAATCAGTAGTAGGCCTTATCTGAATCTTCTCTAAACAGGCACTTATACTTGTATACTGTTCTCAGATGGGAAAGGTTCATCATAATATCAAAAAGTTATAATTTAAGTTAACATGATGTAATGTTGTATTATATGAAATTTATTGACAATGACTGTGATTATTGATGGCATGTTAATGCTACACCTATGGTAATATTGTGAATAATTCCATGCCAGTATCTGGTTATTACACTTCAATATAATTCGATATTTTGTCTTAACAGCCACAATGCTTATCATTTTATTCTTTTATTATGAGTTTTCTTTGGCCAAAGGAAAAACAGGAACCATGATTTGACTGACATTTATTTGTTAAATTTTAATAGTGATAACATCATTAGTGTGAATCTTTTGGTCGATTTTTGGTTTAATGAAAATGTGTTGTTGTGACAGCCCTATCATGAACATTTTAACTTGTATATCACCTGAGATTTTGAGACCTGATTTAAATCAGTATATCGCCACTGTCCTTCAAAACAATGTCTCCAAATTCAGTTTTTTTATGGAAAAACACTACTTCTATAAAATGATTAAATCTTTTGTTGTTAAAGTTGACAAGCACTTTAATACTTTTATCGGTTAAATATTTGCAAAACCCAGTGACAAAATAAAGGTTAAATAACAACAATGATTTATGTCAAAAAAAATGTAATCATGAAACACAAGCCTTCAGAAGGACAGCAGTGATATATTTTTGGTAAATATATTTTTGCACGTTGCTGTAAAACTTAAATATAAATGGATATTTATTGATTTATTATGTGATACCAAGGAGAAGCTTTAAGTTTGTAACCTAACTATTTTGGCTACTTCTTTTCTTCCCACAGCTCAAGAAACGTTTCATCCTAAACCTTCATTCTTTCACTGTCCGTTTGATTGACAAGGACGGGATTCATGACATGGAGAAGCTTTCCCCCAAATGAGCAACTACTGTTATTCCCCTCTGGTCACACTCTTTTATACCCTCTGTGCTCTAATAAAACAAAAAACCCTGTTAGATAAAGGTCTTGGTGTGACTTTATTAAGGAGTACAAATATATTTACATTCAACTGTATATCTTAGATTTAATCGGAGAGTTGACAAATAAACTGTGAAAACCATACCAAAGGACACATCTATAACATATTGTCCAATACCTAAGCACTTCATACACTGTTACACAAAAAAGCACTCAAAAGTTTGTCAGGTCTGTTTGTGTCATACTGCAAAGGATTTAAAAAAAGAGAGACGTGTGCTTATGCTATGTTTGGATATGTACTTGTTTCGTTACTCCTTTGTACACAAGTGTTTTTAACACTCCGCTCGCGTGCGTTTGCGCGCCTCCTTCCCCTCTCTCTCCTCCACAGACAGGTGATTAATAAACATTAAACAATCCCTCTCTCCTGAACACACCGGAATCTAAAGGGACGAGCAGCATATGTTCGCCTGCAGGCAGAGAGAAATGCAGAGCAGCCCTGCTGAGTGTCAGAGAGATGGTTGGGGGGGTCATGGAAAGGGGGAGCGGGGAATTGACACTAAGGATCGGTACGTGTGTGTGCCTGTGTGAGTGAGAGCCGGCAGGGGGGCAGGTATGGAGATGCAGGCCCCTGAGCAGACGAAGAAAGGTAGAGTGACAGATGGGGTGAGAGAGGAGAGACAGAGAGCCTAGCAACTGTTTAGCTGCGTTCTGCCGCTGTAGTGATTGCCGAGCCCCCAGGGGTTAGTGGTCAGGACTGTTTTATCTCAGAGGTAATTCTGCCGGATTTGCCACTGTGTCACGTTGAGGTTTCGGTGTGGGTAATGTCACCCTGCCTTTAGCAAATAGGGCAAGAAATTTCAAACATCCCTCTGGGTGTTCAATTTGTATCACGCTAATTTTGTAACCACACCAACAAGTCCATTTATAAAAGGTAAAAAGTCACCTGGTAAGTGTATAAAATATACACGTGCAGGAGGTTTTCTGTGATTTGCAAATGCTAAAAGTGAAGTGTGTCTTTTTTCCATGATACAATTCTTACTGAATTTGAGCTTAAAATGGAGGGTAAATAAACAAAAACATAATTAATATTCTTTTTTTTACCTCTGGGGCACATCGATTAACACATAAAAATACTTCGGTATACTTTTAGTATTTACTGTAGTAAACTAGTAAAATTATTCGATACCATAGTGTTATTGGACCTTGTCAGGGTAAATATTAAAGTATACTATTACTGCAGTTTATTCATTTACAATAATAAATAGTACAGAGTGCTGTAAAATACCACAGCATACTACAATGTACTGCACTTTACTATAGTAAATATGATTTTTTTCTGTTTAGTGCTGCTACAAACACAGAATTTGCAAACCTCACGTTTCAAAATAACGTAAATTCATATTCTTTGCATAAAGCAGTTTGTTGGTTTTGCTTTAATAATATATTACATTTACATTGCAATACATCAATAAGAATACCAATAACATTAATAATAAACAGAACATGAAGTACAAAATGACATTTTACAAATTCTCTGTTTAATACATAAATTGCCACCCCGTGCCACATGTGATTGGTTTTTGGCCCCGGTCTCCAGAGAACACAATTATCAGTTATCTCATCCCGAGGATCCAGAGGGAGTTTGTGGTCCACATGCAGTGTGTATCAAAAATTGTTGCATTTCCTGCATCTCCCAGGAGACCTCAGATTTCATCAGACACAAATGTAACCAGTCCATTTAGGCTTGCGTTTCTGTGATCTGTGTCGGCGCGAAATCTGAACCCGGCAGCAAGATACTGCGTGTAAATCAGTTGGCTGACACACACATTCATACACATAAATACACTCCTAAAAGTGAGGAAGGGCCCAGAAACAGAACTGTCTTTTTCCGATGTGTTCATTTGCGGTGCTTTATTTCTTTGTCATGGTGGCTCTTTCCACCCTCCCCTTTGTCCAGCAGTTTTAGGGCCTCTAGCAAGTAGCTCTGGAAGGCCGATAGGGCGGCGCAGATGGCGGGCGTGCCAAATCCGTGGGTGAGGAGGCTGAAGTGGGTCAGGCTGCTTTGCACCCCGGGCTCCAGGCAGGGGGTGGGGCGGCTGCCACCCAACGGCGACCTGTCCTGTGACATCAGCTCCACGAACTCTTTGCAAATCTCCCTGTAGATGTGAAAAGAGGGGTGAGAGTGTGTGTGCCAATGTGCCCTTAAATTGGGGGTTTGAATCACAAAAGTTGAATGAAGCTTCACAAATAAGTTAAACAAATTCTGTGCTGTTAAGGTGTTCTCAGTTATTTTCTGTAATATCTATTTTTGTCACACATTAAATTAAAATGAATTTCTTATTACATTGATACATTACAATTCACCATCATTCCAAACAAAGTTTTACTTATTTATTTATTTATATCAACCAGTAATATCAAAGTCTACCATAAATACTCAGGTCTAGTGAAAACTTTGTGTAGTAAACCTATTTATTTTTTAACCAAACAGTTAACCCCCCTGCAAATTAGGAATCTCTGGTACTCACTTGGTGGCCAGCAACATACTGCGTCGTGTGGGCAACTGTTCCAGATCAGTTTGTCTGCACAGATACTCTGCTGTGGCCCGGGCTGGAAACTCGGTCTCGCACACATACCCAAAGTCCCGTGCAAGATGAACCGCTTCACCTGAGAAAAAAATTTAGTCTTCAACATGCTGACTGAGACGTTGAGGTGATAATAGCCTGAACATCTGAAATTAGCTCTTTACGTTGTGTTACAATTTTTAAGTTATCACTCCCTAGGAGGTTATTGTTTCACACTCACACTCACATTAACATGTATGTTCCTTTCAGAAGTTTGCTAACCTAAGGGACTGATAATGTAGTGCATGTGCTGTGTTTGGGACAATTACAGCAGCAGCTACGAGGGTGTATGAAACCATAATAATGTGATAATATGTGTCTGGTTTTGATGAAATGTTTCAGTACCTTCCACCAGTGCCGTGAGGAGTGTAACGTTTGCTGCCTTTCTGCGTCCGGCGGGCAGGTTGAGACCGATCTTCTCCAGACGTTCTCGCAGACAGCGTCCTCCGTTTTTTGATTTGGCTCTGAGTGAGGAAAGGTGGAAAAGATGAATTCCTCAGATTCATCATTAATGTCCGTTTGTGCAACACACGTCTGGTCTTGTTCTCAAAATTGAGTCCTAATATTTAGATTCTGTTGACATTTAGTGGGGTTTAAAAGTCCACATTTTCTAAGGTTTGTCAACTTGTGTTTATTGTTTATTAATAATCACAATTGTCATGAAAAAGAAATGGTATTAAAAGGTTAGTTCATCCGAAAATGTAAATTATTTCATCATTCACCTCATGTCACCCCAAACCTGAATGACTTACTTTCTACTAAAGAACACAAAATACAATATTTTGAAGAATGTTGTATCCCCACGAAACCTTGTGGTTTGTCTTAAAATATCTTCTTTTGTGTTCCACTGAGAAAAGAATCACATACAGGTTTTGAACCAAACAAGACATTTTGGTACACCATCCCTTTAAATGAGATCCTTGCAAAACAAACGCTTTTTGGCCTTTTGAGCTCCACCATATGTAGTACCAGACATTTCTGTAATTCTTAAAAAGTACACTTTCGTCTTGTCAAAAAAGAGTGTCTTCTGTGATTACACATGCGTTATCAATGACTGTATTTTACATTCCTCCTCCATTTACCTGCGCAGGACTCCTCCAAGCAGCGAGGCATTGAGGCACTCAGGTGGGGCAAGACGTCTCTGCACCTCTCCAACCGTGACCTTGTACTTAGAGGTGGAGCTGAGGAGGGACAAACGGCCGGGGACAGAGCAGAAAACCTCTGCCGGGTTCGACACACCCCCAAGGCCCAGACCATCTTTAGTAAGGGACAGGGCTGAGACCGTGGAGCCATTTAGCTTTGACGGGAGAGGAACTATAGAAAAGAGGAGAGAGGTTTAGGTGCTAGTGCCTAAATCTCATGAGAGCAATGTCTTGTTTTTAAAGCAGTGACGATGAGATTCATAGAATTGTGCTAATTTGTGCTTTTGGAGTTGACCTGCTTTTATGAAAACTTTTTGTAGTCAAAGTCACAGTTTGGTTGTTTGCTCTCCCACAGGTTGACATCTGTTGTCTCGTAATAACAGTGTTTCATGTCGGTTTCTCACTCTTATTTTGAAATGGGTGTTGCATCTCCATGGGGAAAGACTGTATTCCATCTGTTATACATGTGCACACAACCATTTTGGTGTTTTTTCTGCTTATAATTAAAGTTTTCTGCCTCGATACAAATCTGACTTTATAATGAACTATATTGTGACAAATTTCACGATTTCCAAAACGAAAAGCGAAAAATGTGCTGTTTAGTATTTAAACGTTTTAACCTGACACTGTGAATGTGTATTTTGCTTTTTTCCAGCCATCCAATGTATTTTGTAATTAACACATAAATCTTTATTCAGACTTATAATCGTACTGTTTACGAAAGAACAGACTTCACTGGTTTTTCATTTGAGCTCAAGGATCTTTGTTACATCATCCCCAAAACCCTTCATTTGTTTTTATAAGATTGGCACGTGTGTAATCGCTTATTTTCGTATGCCACATCTGTGTGGGCTGAATGTTCAAGCGCACTTCAATAACACACACTAATCCAGTGCATGCGCGTATTAGTTGCATGGGTGTATGAATGATTTATAGTTAAGATGTGGGGGACACATAACTTCAAAAGACGGGTGATGATCACCCCACATCCCCAAAAGACAGATTTTTTATTTTAAAAGTAACGATTAGCATATCCCAAAAAGTCTAAGGAGTCGTGTTTATATTTAGTAAACAAAATTCCTGTTCAGCTTCATGGGTTTTCATGCGCGCACTGTGGCGTTTTGGAAGCGCACCCCCTCTCCCTTTCTCTTGGATTGGCACATGGTGGCATGGTGTTAGTGATTATATTATCTATATCCTTTTTGTAGAGGTAAAGCGATGTAGTATTGGCTTTCCACTCTTCGTGGGCGGTGTATGCGTATTCGCTATACGCCCTGCTGCGCTGCGCTGCGCTGAGTTGCGGTCTTTGCTAGAAGGGATGCACAATCTCGCCATAAAATTACAATAAATTACATTAGCTAATGCCTACACCTACCCCAACCCTAAACCTTACAATAAAAAAATAGTAATTTCATGGGCAAAAATCATGGGCTGTTGAAGTGCGCATGCCCAGTGGAGGTACAGCTGATGCGTCTCAAGCTCCAAGAAAACCACCGCTTATTCACGTGGGCTTTAGTTTGTTCTCTGCACGGAGATCTCTATATACCCTTGAGTACAGGATTGATTTATTCTGTTGCTTTGTAAATACGTGAGATTTCACGGTGCTCTACACAAACGGAACGCAGTTTGATTCGTGCAAAAGTAATTGGTGAAAGTGAAGACAGGGGAAGGAAAGTGCTTTCAAATTCCAATTAACTCATTTCTTGAGAAAAAATATTTTTGTTCTTTTTGCTATGTGGAAATGGTGATGCTTTGAATTCATAACTTTATTATCTGTACTCTTCCTCCCTTTGCCTGCTTCTAATCCCCCTCTTTCTCGCATATGACTCGCACAGTTCATTAACAGCAACTGCCTTAAGGGGGAAGGCAGAGGAGTTCTGCGGGATTTCGCGACTTAAAATGAAATTGCAAAGCTGAATTATTTTCTGTGTGTGTGTGTGTGTGTGCTCGGTTGAATCATTTATGTCTGAGCTCCACATACAATCATTTTCTATCTTGAGAGGTCACCTCTCTACGCATCAGAGGTACAGACTCTCACCTTTCTTGATGACAGAATGGTCCAGAATTCCCAAAGCTGATGCCTCCTCCATGCCCTGGTAAAACATAGCAAACCACTGGTTCAGTTTCTTCATCTTAACATACAGCACTGCTTATTGTTTGTCGTTTTGTTTGTCGATTTTAGTGGCTAAATAACAAGTAATTTGGACTAGAGTTTGAGGGGTATTCTATTCTGACAGAAAACATCTAGTCATGATGACCCCAAAAGAAATATTGACGGTAAATATTTATGGTATGTATTTATTTCGCTTAGACTTGTAAAGCATGTGATTGGATCACACACTGAACTACAGTGCAGATGAAGAATATTAAAATAAAAATGATCAGACACTAATCATTAAAATTGTATTTATTTATTTATTTATTCTAAAAACATTGTTTGTTATATTAACATATTTTAAAATTTTTTGCTTTGGAGAACACTTACTGCCACAGAGACCATAAGTAAGGAAATAATATAAAAATGATTACTTACTTTCAAGAGAAACGTGTTTGGATTCGTAATCTACTATTTAGGCTTGTTTTATTTAAATATGTATACATATTTTTTCAGCTTTATTTGTGACAAATTAAACAATCACAATCCCTCGTGTTGCTCCCTCGTATTATCAAAGGGAGTCGAGTTGTTTGTTGAATAATTGTCCGAGGAAACCGATTGGACGCGCTAAGTTAACTCATTCTGCACCTGCTCGAGATGCAGTTGTTTGAACATCTACTATAGCCGAAAACCAATCGAATTAAAATAAGAAAAAGCTCGGCAAATTCTTTCATTAAACCGTTTTATTTTTATTTTACACGATAGTTTCCGATAGGACCAATGTAATATATATATATATATATATATATATATATATATATATATATATATAGGCTATATATATACAGGAAGAGTACGGGGAAAATATATATACAAATATTCGATGTTATAAGTAGGCTACATTGGCAATGTTATCCACCATCGTGTGCAATAAATTCTGTTTAACACTGTAAAATGTATTATTGTATATGTAAAACTGTAAATAGGATGGCCATTGCGGCAGAAAAAAATATTTGTAATTATTTGAATCATGTATAAAACAAGGCAATAAAAATAGTATTAATATTTATTTTAATGTTTTAAGTAAAATAAATAGCCTACAGAAAGAGATTTAAGGCTATAAAATATATCTGCGGAGAGGCAAAAGCTTATGCCAACAATGTTGACGGAAAAAAAACGTCTTAATCTTTGACACACAACTTCAAAGTTATTACCCGTTCACAAACTAAAATATTCGTTTTTATACAAATAACACGGCAATGGCAAATAAGTATTTCTATTTTTTGACAGAAAGAGATTCTTGTTCATGAAAGCAAAGTGAGTGTCGATTAAAGATAAATGTATTCGTCTAAAGTATGGAATTAAACTCACTTGAATATCATCCAGACCGTGATGACCCAGTGCGTGCATTCCTAAAGGACCCTCACCCAGAGCCGCTGCTCCCTCACCCAGTCCATGATGGAGAAGCCGCGGTACGCCCGGATACTCCCTCCGCGGGTCTAAACTCAGCGCCCGGTGTGATTGTGAGAGAAGCCCCGCGTCCTCTGAGCGAGAGCGCTGAGAGTGCCACGCTGCCTGCTGGTGCTGATGGAGAGAATTGATGGAGGTATAGGGGTCCGACAAGTGCGGGTATCCGGTGTCTTGACTCTGGGTGTATGAAAGTGAAGATTGGGGGTATGGAGGTGGAAAGTAAGGCGGTTGAAAGTCGGAGGCCGGTGTGTGGCAGAGCGGTGGAGCCGAGGAATAAGCTGCCTGGTTTAGCGAGGACAGCTGAGACAGTCGCCCGCTGGGAGAAGAGCCAGACAGTCCGTCTGCACGGTCCTGTCAGTTAAAAAACACACCAGTTTTATTTACTTTTAACAACCTCAAAATGAGTTGGGCCTACTTAAAATCACAAAGGTGAGTTTTCATTACCTGTCAGCGAGAATTGAATTTCATGTGTAACATAATCAACATAATCTTATGAATTAATTTATTGCATTTATTTACCATATTCATTAACCACGTAAATGAATGTAACAATTACTGTAATATAAACTGTATTAAAACGCATTTTTTATTCATGTATTTATTTTACATAGGGTACACATTGTTTATTTGTTTGAGGGTTTCAATTAATTATTGTTAATCTATTAGCATTTTAATTTATTATAACGAAACGAATAAACATTGTACAGCCCAACAAATCCTTCAAAAAGATACAATTTAAAGACTTCTCTCTGCCAGGTGTCTTAATGCAACCCACGGTTTTGAACACATCATTACTGACAAGCTTAGACAATAGATCAAATTAAATATTGTTTTACAGGATTATAGATGACGGAAAATACACAAGCAATTTGTCTACTTATACTGCTATAATCTTATAAAATTATTTAGTGCCTCTGATATTTTTCCTAATGGTTTAAACCATTTAAGAAATCAATTTAGCAGCCTCATTCATTTCGACCAATATTTTATTTTCGGCAAAAAACACCAAAATGTATATTTGGCACAAGAAAACCGATTGACGAAATATTCTCACTTTTTATAAAACTAAATCAAACAAATCTGTCATGGCCGTATTTAACTCTTCTACAATTCAATTCTTTGTTGAAACGCAAAATAAAACGTACACTCTGTAAGACAAAGACTAGTCTGTTATCTCACTTTAGACCAATGGCAGCATGTGACATTTACAAAATGACACTTTTGTGCTTTCATATAACATACAAACTTAGCATTGACCCGGGTTGCACTTATACCATGAAATGTTTAATGTCACGCATCTTTGCGCTTTCAAACACTGACCACATATCACATGACCGCGATGTCAATAAGGAATTGAATCAAATAGACCAACTTTGCACCAATATTTAACTCACCATGGTCGAGTAGGTGTGAATCAACATCTGGAATAAGGTTCCCAGCTCTAATACGCCTTCTGCACTTTGAATTACAGCCTCCTTAAAATCTATCAGTCAACTAAAACCTCAAGTTCTCTCATAGATGTGTTTGATCCATTAACTAGACATCCGAAAGTCCCGTGACTGTATAAGGGAATGTAGGCTACTTCGCTCTGTATGGAGCTCTGTATCGGAGTGGTCCCGTTTATCGCACCCGAGCGCTCTTATAGCGCTAGGTGTGGGGGGAGGGAGGGGTCGGGTGTAGACCACCTTAAAGGGACATTAATTAATTCCTTTAAATTAATTAATTCACTTAATTTAGTTGAAAAATTACTTCCAGCGAGCCGTATTATTACCCCCCCCCCCCTTCCTCGTTGCAACCATTTGATGGTTTAGCTTACTGAACTTTATTGATAATTTAAATATTTTCATCTAAAAAATACAATGTTAATAAAGGCTGTATTTCCTACGTTTTGTCAGCAAGTGCGAATATAAAATGAATCGCTACAGCAGCGAACTGCGATACTTAAGTTAAATGAATACACTAAGATCATTACAAAAATAAAGCCAATAAAACTAATAATACAACGAAACCACAAGCGTACCTGTAAGCAGTAAGGTTCTGTCTTGCTCCTTGATTTCCACAACATGTTGTTTGGATGAAATTGTTGTCTTCTGTTGAATTCAACGGACAGGAGAGAAGAGAGTGTGTGTGCTTCCAGCTGAACGGTGAGGGAGGTATGAGAGAGACACGGGAGTTATATTGACAAAAAGAGTTGAGGAGAGAGAAAGAGAGAGATGTGCTTGATGGGCGGAGGATAAACTGATGGATAGGCTACGAGGGAGACAAAACAAACGGGGGCAAACGAGGTCCCGAAAGTTTAGAGGCAAACAAAGGCCATCCCAAAATCAGCATTTGTGATTCATTAAAAAGAGTAAATACTTTTGTGTTAATAACAACACATTGTGTGTTTAACCTACTTTTATTTAACTTTGTGTTGTCCCCTATTTAGGACACCAAAATCCCTACAAAATTACTCATAGTGTTAAAAAACACACTAAATGCTGGAAAAACACAAAAATGTGTTGTTATTTAACTCATTCGTGGTAAAAAAATGTAACAAGGCTAGCCTACTATAATTTTATTGATCTATTTAACCATGGTACAAACAATACAATTTGTGATCATGTAGTGAAGCGCACTCATATCACGGCACTTTTTCTCCATGTTGATGGATTAAGCATAGCCCATGTATCGGAAGTGTTTAACAAAACGGAAGTTGGTTTACCATTGCTTTTAGCATACTTTGTTTATAGGCGAGGTTCAGTTAAATGAATATAGGCCTACACGATATGCTTTAAGTGTTAACAAAATGTTATACATTTTATTTGCATACAACTATATGTATTTTTTTAGTAGTTTAGTAGTAGAAGTTTAGAGTTCAAACACATTTTATTTAGAGCTAACTAATGCACATAGCCTATAAAGAATTTGGTGATCCTGTCAATGGAATTATACCGGCTTGATTATCAATTTGTTGTAAGGACTCCACCTAGTGGACATACTAACACAAGACAGGTCGAAGATGCATTTTCATTTACATGCATTAAATATACTTAAGTTCTAATTTAAAACGACTTTTCAATGTAAGAAGCATTTATCAAAGTTCTCTTTTGAACATTGAAACACTTGTAGAGAAATATATTTTAAAAAGAAATAAATCAGTTCAAAAGCAAAAATATTTTTATTTCATGTTCTGATTCAGAGTGCATGTATTACAAATGTTTTTTGTGTGTTTAATGGCCAACAGACAACACAGTAAGTGCTGCATCAGTATTTAAATACACGCTACGCTAGGCTACCCCCTCAATACTTTGCTAAGCTGTGGCATACACTGAAGAGATCCGCAGCTTTGACTCTTAACCAACACACTGATGTCTTTGAGACACAAAGGGCATTGCTTGGCAATGGCACACAAAACCTCCTCTAGGGCATCCTGAGAATGTTGGTCTGGGAGTTTTCCACTGGATCCTAGCAGGGTGAAGATGTTTTGCAGCCATTTTTCCTCTCTGATCAGGCTGGTTATCCAAGACTTGGCCCTTACACAACCACCCAGAGCCTGCAAACTGAGCCTCCAGAGTTCTCCAGCCTCCTCCCAGTTTTCCAACCAGAGAGCGCTGATCTGTGCGGTGTTAGAGGCCGATTCTGACTGTACAGCACTCAGGAGAAATGACAGAACCGAAGAGTAGAAACGCCGCTGACCGGGATCTACAGATTCTACAAAAGTTTGTAAAACCAGCATTAAGAAAGCAACAATAAACAAAAATATTCAGAATAAAGTCAGCATGACCCCATTTACATTTACCTGCTAACCTAAAAACTCTTTGTTACTCATATTTAAGAAGGGTGAATAAAGTATGAAATAGTACATCCTACTTCTTTAAGCTGATTTATGCAAATAATATACACCAAATCACGGTTTCAGGAAAATGGCTTTACCTGTTGAAGCTGGTTTCAGTCTACCAATCATAAGACCCAACGTGGAACAGTTAGCAGCCAGGACCAAGAGGCGTGGCTTATGAAGAAGAACAGGCAGTGCCTCACTGAGCATGGTCTCCAGAGCGAGAAAACAAGGATCACTCCTGAGAGAACACCATGAAACGGAGCATCAAGCTATTTGTCTGCAAGTCTAAATGCTGTTTAAAACCTATATATGATTCATTCTTCTCTAAAACACAAAATAAGATATTTTGAGAAATTCTCAAGTGGGTCTTGTGAGCATACAATAGAAGTAAATGGGCAAGTGTTGTTTGGTTGCATTCATCAAAATATCTTCTTTTGTGTCCCGCAGAAGAAAGAAGTCGTGCAGTTTTGAAATAACACGAGTAAATCATAAACAATTTCACTTTAGGATGAAGTTACCCTTTAACAGTTCACATTTAAATTGTGCATACCTGACTCGTTCTGGCTCAGTGATGGCAAAATTGAGTAAAGCAGAGCACACCGTTTCCAGTCCAGGGTCTCGAGTCACAGTTTTCCCACTTTGACCTCTCAAAGACCCCCAGCCCTTGCTCAGAAAATCTACTAGCAAGGCTGGAGTATCCAGGGAAAGAAGAACTCGTCTTGGTTTATCTTCAGCAGACAGATGACACAAAGCTGGGAGTAGATATCTGAATCATAGGAAAAAAGTTTTGTACGGTAAAATACACAACATACTTCAAACAGTTACAAAACAGTTATTAAGAAAAAATATTGTTTTACCGCAGAGCGGCATCTTTGGTCCACATCCCATCTTGTGAATTGTTGTTGATGGATATTTTGGACATACAATCAGTAAGCCCCTTTCCTTTTCGCCCTCCCTTAAAATGACTTTTAGAATAGCCAATGAGAAAAGGCAGAAGGTCGATGACATCCTCTTTAAGGCATGATGTTTCTTCAGCAAGCCAAGCACAGAGTGAGCGGAAAGTGGCGAACAGAAACAGATCATCAAAGTGGGCCTGATCCACCTAAATTACACATTTAAAAGTATTAATGATTTTACAAAGCGTCACGTACATTTATATATTTATTATTAATGTAGTACCTTATCCACACTAATCTGTTTAAGATAGTAAATAACAGCCGAGAAAGCCTCTTCCAAAACCCCCAAGACCTGCCTGCTCTGCTGAAGACTCAACCCAGTGATGGCTGTCTGTAACTGGGCAGGATTTGAGACTACCACTTGGCTGCAGGCTTGCTCCATAGCAGCCTCCATGATACGATAGCAGGCAGTGAGGGTGTGCTGCTCCTGAGGGGACATTTTTGTTCCAGGCAGCTCTTCCAGACCCATCCTCACTTCCACGCACGCCCGGTTTACCAGCAGGCAGCACAATTTTGGAGGTCCCACAGACTCCCAGCCGTACAGATCCAATAGGCAAGCAGACAATACCAATACAAGACCTAAATGCTCTTTGCTAAGCTTGCCCTGAATCAAGGGTCGCAGGGGAGTCCATAGATTACCCACAATCTCTTTAAGCTCATCGTTTACAGACTCGCCCCCTGGTGGAGGAAGGAACTGTGGTATTTGAGAGCACATCTCTAATCTGTCTTGATCTGGGATCCTGCCGAAGTTCTGGGAGACAGTACCCAAAAGTGAGAGAAGATCAGAGGTGTACTTAGTCCAAGCCCGGGGTCCAACGCTGGAGGACAAGATGTGCCCAAGCAGTGGAAGTCCTTTTTCTTGGCTGAGAGTCTGTTTTTTCAGGACAGCTCTACATAGAGATGGAACCGCACCGCGGGAAAACAGCTGCTCTGGACCTTGTGGTAAAGCACACACAGCGTTGATAACCAGGTAGCTGTCATATGCCAAAGCCTCATCCAGTTTAGTCCCACCTGCCTGACCTGGTTCATCTCTGTTGCTTGAGGGGTCTGGGCATGTTTTTTCATCCGATGATGTGATCTCGCTTGTCGGAGAATCATTGATATTTTCATCTCCATCATTGGTTTTCGTATTCTGAGAACTAGAGTTATTCTCAGCTGTCCAGTTGGGTCCGTTCTCCAGTATGCTCAGAAGCAAAGGGACTGTGCTAAGGAGTTGGGGATGAGCAGCCATGTTTGCATCTGTACTGAGGGCGGCAAGCAGGGCAGTACCCAGAGAGATCAATTCCTGTGGGGGCAACCCAGAGCTCTCCCCACCCCTGAATGCTGTCACCAGGAGGCGTGCGGGAAGATTCAAACCTACTGCCTCAAAAATGCGATGCAGAGTCCCGTTATCCAGCTGGCCTGCTGGGCACAGCCTTGTGATCTGCAAGAGATGCAAATTTACATATTATGCATTAGAATTGTGTATATTGATCAGATTATTTTCACTTAATCTAGAACATAACGTTTGGTGGAATAATGTAGAAAATTAGGAGGTTAAGCTACAGTTTACCAGGAGCAGTGCTGCTAAAACGTGGCTGTCATTCTTGGCATTAGTGAGAGCGTGCAGACAGCGCTCAAGGACTTCCTTTTGAGATCCTGACAGGCCACATGAATCAGGTGCAGAACCGGGACCTTCTGCTCCATTTGGCTCATTTTTGGGTGGATGCTGGTGGTAAGAGGCTTCCTCTGGGTTGACATGACAACCATTCTCTGCCATCTCCAGTGACAACCTATAAACATCCAATATTCAACAATGCTTTTAATAACTAGCAAGTTAAAGGTACAAATTCATTCTCAGGATGCGCAACGTTTACATTTGACACCATACATTTAAATATAACGTTACGTATCCCCAAAAACATAAGGTAACGTCTTCTCACAATGTGAGAGTCAGTTTAAAGTGAGACATTCCAAAACGAGAATAGTATACAAAATGGAATAAACAGGTTTAATATGTTACATCATCTTAAATCGCATCGATGTAAAAGAGACTTACTTCACAGTGAACGAAAGCCTTCTTTTGTAGTATTATAAAGAAACGAATCTGTTAACGTTAACTCAAATCTAAATCATTAAAGACATTTTCAAAACACATAAATGTTATAAGGGTTTCAACTTACTGTACAATAAAACAAACGTACAAATATGCACAATACACAGTAAACAAACCTGATAATCGAATAATGCCTTTCTGTGCATCCACGTTGAATGTACGTAGACTACAAATCTCGCGATACCTTCAAGCCTTCAACACCGGAGGTGTACGTTTTAAAATAAAAGTCCACGCGGTCGCGTTTTCATTGTGTACATTATATACATTTTTTGATATTTAATGTTAAATTTGAATTTAATCTACGGTTGCTAGAGCAACCACGCCACAAAAACGCAAATGTAAAATTGAATTCAGGAGAAATGGAATATTTTGCCATTTTGTCCCAATTTGCCTGAATCAACCCTATACATTCATGGACGTTATTATTACTACAAAATTATTTAAAAAATGTTAATACCTATTTATGCATTGCTACTTGCGGAGGTTAGTCAATATGCGATCCGGCACATCCTAAATAATGAGAGATTTCTTTCGGTGACATTAAACCTGGAAAGTGGAAGACAGGAAATGACGAAACAAGTGATGGATAGTGAAGCTCTGTTTGAAACAGAAAGCGAGCGGGGTGGTGAAGTATCGTGATTTTGACGTGTTTACTGTTTTCTTCTGGAATACAGCTACTTGAAGGCCAGGATCAACATCATTTAGCACAGTTAAGTATCTACATTGAGTTATTCGTAAATACAGTGCTCTTAATATGAAGGGCAGAAGTGAAAAGCGCCGTTCAGTCATCCTAATTCATTCAGTCTGATGTGTTAACGTTGGATGTCTGAAAATGTTCAGTAGCACTTAATAAATAAAGTCTACTCGCTTTCTCTTAAATGCCCATTTTCCAGGTGTTTTAACTTCACTTATAAAAACATTTATTTCAGGCAAACATGCAAATCTGAAAAACACATTTTTGAAAGTCAAACACATGTTATTGTAGTGTAAACTGTCAAACATCGTGTTTCTCAGTGAAACCAAACACAGAAGCACAGAGTTATTTTGTACTTGAATTATGTTTTTCTGCTTTAAGATGTCTGCTACGATCCCTCAGAAGGGACTGGGTCCAGGTATGCCTGTTATGCCCACTCAGCAGCAGCAAGTGCAGGGACACATGGCTTCTGGGTTAGGACCTGCCCAGCCTGGCATGGCTCCCCAAAATACCCTGCGGGAAATCTCTCCAGTTTATTTGTGTCGCATTGGTCAGGAGACCGTCCAAGACATCGTCACACGAACAATGGAAATCTTCCAGATCACACGGCTAACTCAGGTGGGTTTAATTTTTTCTGAATGTGAGACGTGGGGCATCTGTACTCGCCCTCCAGTGCCAGTCCTCCAGCAGACTGGATGTGGTTTTTGCATGATGTTTTGATTCTCGTCCTTGTTCCTTCATGAAATTATGGAATGACCGAGATATCACATAGTGTCCTGGATAAAATTACATTCCAGAGGCATGTTTTCCAGAAGGCCTGATTCCGTTAACAGTAGTTCTGCCACACCCACCTCCTTGAAAACCTTTTTTTATAATAAAAATCATTCAGCAAAATTCCAAGAGAAAAGTTGTTTGTCTTTTTATGTTTTCAATCGTGTGTATGTACCAACATTTTTATAATGCATTTACGTTATCCTTTAAAATATAGGTTCAATAATTCTGTTTATCATTTTTCCCACATTTTAGAATATTAGTTAACACATCAAAACTATAGAGTGACACAGCAATTATGTTTAAAATGTAACATAAATAAAACCGTATCATATCATAGCATCTTCAAAGTAGTAGTACTTATGACAATAACTTGTGAGATTATTATAATTATATATATAAATTTGACAAGGCATACTTAAGTTGATATTTATTTCTGAATAATGTGCTTTATCCTCTAGCTACCAAATGGTGTGACACAAAGCCAGGCAGCGTATCAGGACCGCTTTGGAAAGCTGCAGGAGCACCTGCGGCAGCTTGCGCTTCTCTTCCGTAAACTGCGTCTGTTGTATGAGCGCTGTGTAGAGATGACAACTGACCTGCAGGAATCTCCAACAGAAGTGAGTGTTCACCATCTGTCTTTATAAAACACTGTATATACAGGTGCCCACTACTTATAACCCACTGCTCCGGGTGTACATGTGTTCACTTTTTAGCTTTTAGTATGAATATGTTAGCATCCAAAACATTGACAATATTCATATTAAGAAGGTCTATAAAATGATAGTTTCAAGTTTACTCATAGCACACAATCAAGGGTTAAATTAATCTATGTGAACCTTTATTACGTGAGATATATTAAAACATTATAATAACACTGAGTTTTACATTATATCAGTTTTGCAAGATTAAATTAGCTTGCTCTGGTGAACATTCATTTTCAAGCACATGATGTTTTCAAGCTATCATAGCCCTGCTTCTTTAAATATTCTCATATACACAGTAATTTTTGTATTTTTCACGTATCTTTTTCAAAAGTTTTAGCTGATAATATATATAAAATATCAGACAGATGTTGATAACCCACACACAGAACAAGGCGTAGCGCAGCCAACCACCAAACAAATCTTCAGGAAACATGCAAAATAAAAATAACAACCAGAACATGATAAAGTGATTCTGAAAGTGTTTGCAGAAACTTGTTAACAGCTTATTCATATTTAAAAAAGGAAGGATACCCTATTGTATTTTTAAGATGTTAAGTATTACTGTAAATCTAAAAATTCTAAATATTATTTTGAATTTGTTACTACTCAACAATGCATTTCAACTAAAGACAATTCATGACATGTGAAATGACACGATTATTTACAGTAGTATAATAACAAGAAATATGTACTGCTTACGAAACATCTCATGTGGTGTCATCTTTGCAAAATAAAGCTGAAAAACAGAATTTAGAAACAGATTAATTGTACTAAAAGTTACTTGCATCCTATTTACAGATTTTTTGGCTGCAATGTTTAATACCAACAGTACTAACCAGTGTGATCCAACAGCAGTAAGGTCTTCTTCTGTTATGGTGCAAGCTATGATTGGGTGCGTTTACATTGCCCAGGCAATATAACACCCTAAGAGACTTTCAGAAGCCTCAATGTTGTTATAAATGGCACTTTTAAAATACTTGTGGTAGGAGCTATAAAGAAAAAAATAACTTCCTCGTAGCAATTTGAAGTATTTAGTTTTAAGTTAAAGTTGCTGCTATAATTCAATGTACTACTTTCTAACCAGAATAAAGTAAACACTTTCAATACATTTACGGATCGCTTACTTCCATATTAAAATACAGTATCTCACATTTTAGTAAATATTTTATTATATCTTTTCATGTGACAGCACTGCAGAAATTAGACTTTGCTTTAATGTAAAGTAGTGAGTGTACAGCTTGTAAAACAGTGTACATTTTTTTGTCCCCCCCAAATAACTTAACACTCAGCCATAAATGTCTTAACCATTGGCCACAAAAGTGAGCCCGACAGCCATGCAGATCAATTTGACCAAGTATGGTCTGAGCACTGACAGGCTGACCCCCCACCCCTTCAACCTCTGCAGCAATGCTGGCAGCACTCATACGTCTTTTTCCCAAAGACAACATCTGGATAAGAATCTGAGAATGTGCTCTCAACTTATTTGGTCGACCATGGCGAGGCCTCTCCTGTTAAACCACAGTTTCAGGGTCTTGGCAATCTTCTTATAGCCTAGGCCATCTTTATGTAGAGAAACAATTCTTTTTTTCAGATGCTCGGAGAGTTATTTGCCATGAGGTGCCATCTCGAACTTCCAGTGACAAGTCTGATAACATCAAAGTTAACACACATCAGACCTTGTAACACTAAAGAATCACATTACTACGGGTATAACAGAAGAAGAATAACATTACAGTTATTTGGAGGAGACAGTAAATTTAGACGGTTAAACAAGCTGTACACTCACTACTTTACACTGTAGGAAAGTCTAATTTCTTCAGTATTGTCACATGAAAATATATAATAAAATATTTACAAAAATGTGAGGCGTGTACTCACTTCTGTGACATACTGTATACTATATTTTATACAACATAGATGGTCAAGTATGAATAGACTGGTGACTAAAATTATCCCTCCCTCAGCCTACGCACGAGCACCACTCTTCTGAACAACGGTAACAACTTAATTTAAAAAAATAAAAATACCAAAACAATTATAAATCTCAAAAATAAATCTTTCTTTTAACTGAAATACACTTAAAATGACAGTTAATCTGATATATAGCATGTTAGGAACTACTTCCAAGTTAAGTTATATCTACAAAAAAATATTTATGTATGTTTTTGTTAAAAACAGGAACATAATTATAGGAAGTATATTTTAATAATTTATTTTCATAAAATCTACTAAAGAACATAATCATTATTTTCCGTGTCTTGAAGCACACATCTGGTAAATAAATATAAATTTATTTCCTGCATTTTTACAACCTCAATTCAGGATTTTTAGGGAATGGGCACTTTTTAGAGATTTAGATGTCCACTTCAAAGGGTTGTTCTAATTACATTTTCATGATTATATTGTGTGTTCCTTTCCCGTTTGCATTCTTTTAGCTGGTTCCTTATGTAGGGGAGGAGACGGCACCTGTGAGGGTAGAGCCATGTAGTCCAGCGGTTATCCAGGAAAGACAAGAAGTTCTAGAGGTTTGTTTCATATATTATTGTTACTAGTATGATAACATTACATACAAAAAAATTACTGTAAATATTACTTCGCATAAATATTCTGGCTGGAGGCTAATCCATCTTCAGGAAAAAGCTATAAAGGTGGATGTGCATCTCCCTAAATACAGTGTTCGTGTTATCTGTATTGCCAACATATTGGACTGTTATAAATGTATTTTAGTTCCATCATGACTGCACTTTTGATTAAGAACATAACATTCTTGGTTTAACAGAAAGTCAGGCAGAAAAACCAAGAGATGAAAGTGCTAATGGACCAAATGAGGAACTTACTCTGGGACGTCAACGCCATGCTCACAATGAGAAAATGACAACGCTCTCTAGTACACATCTGACCGGCTTGTGTCAAACCTCATCCACAACTTTCAAAGCAATTCGGGTGCTCTTGCAAATAATATAGCTGACTGTCTTTCATCTATTGATTGTGTTAATGTCACATTTTATCTTGACAAACAAGATAAGACTTCTCCTTTACAGTATTTATTACCAATGCTGATTTTCAGCAAACGGCAAGTAATGTGAATGATATACATAAGCTAGTCATTTTGTTGCTTGATCTTTTTGTTGCATGTTACACTTGTGGTTCTCAGGTTTTCAGTGTGGAATTGACTAATGACTAAATGTAGATCTGAGCTCTGGATTACACACTCAATCTCTTAAAAATATTCAAATTAACGGTTGGTTTTATATGGAAAGTTTCTTTTGTTGCTTGACTCAATGCATTTTATACAAAATAAAAAAAGAAACAACTATGGCGACACTTGTCATTTCTCAAAAAGAAATGGTTGATCAGGATCTGTCAATAAATACATGGCCTTGGTAGATGCGCAAACAGGTTACACTTGTTTCTAAAACAAGCAGGATTGAAGCAGTAGTCTGTCAGTAACCTTCTAAATTAAAGTATTTATCAAATAACCCAGACAGTTTGCATTTCAGAATTATTTTATTGGTCATGTAATTTACAGTTCATGTGATCAATATGATGTTTGCCAACACTGTCATGTGTTAGTTGATATCACCGTCAGCATCATGCTACAAACTCTTCCCCAATGAAACGGCAGCAGGAATGACGGTTTTCACCCATCCCTGAAGCTGTCAGTCATAGAGAACCATAATATATGTATATCTCTCTCCCGTCCTCTGATTGGCCACCACAAGCGTAGCTGGGAGGCCACTACAAAAGCCAGAAGCTGTAGTCATGTGGCTCTTTGTGGACAGAAAGAAACAGATCTCTCCATCAGTGTCTGTATCAGTCTGTGACCCGTCTCTGGTCTCATCTGGCTGTCGAGCTGTCAGCTTGGCTCAGACGCGCTCCAGGTCTTTGTACTTCTTGCGGAAAACAGACACATGGTCCTTGAAGAGTACAGGGTCCAGGCGAAATTGCGAGTGCACTAGAGGCATATAACCGAACCAGCTTGCAAAGGTGTTAACACACTCTTGCCTCTGGGTAAAGTGCTCCGGGTTCGCCCAAGGGGCCATCTTGGAGCCCTAAGATGAAACGGAAAACAAGAAAATACATCACCGTGACATGCTGTGAAAGCACCTTTAAACAAAAAACTCGGCCTTATTCTCACCTGCAAAGCGGGCATCTCTTTGTACTGCTTCCTCTGTGCCACTTTGACGGGTGGCAGGTGTGTCACAGCAGAGACCAGGAAATTCATCAGGATATCGTCACAGTTTGTGGTGCGATCCACCAGCACACGGAGAGACAAGGGCAGGTAGTGAGAGAACAGGTGATGGTAATACCTGTACGACACAAAGGCATTAGGCCATAATCAAAGAGCACAGTTTGCCATGATGATATTTGAGAGCTTGATCGAGCATCGAGGAAATGATTTTAAAACAAGACAGCTCAAGTCAATTACCTGTGATAGAAGGCGGCTCCAGTGAGGACAATGGAGTACTCATTGGTCCATTTAGAGGTGTAGCCCCAGGCTCTTTTAACCGGGTCCCAGAAATGGCTTCTGGGAGGGTAGCCAACAATCCTCTCAGGAAAACTCCGCCAAACATGGAAAGCGAAATTGATCTGTGAGTGCCAGAGAGGAAAAACACAAATTAGCTATGTATGTGGTTATATTAAAACCGTTTAACCTAAATCCATGTATCACTTTTTCCATATTTTGCCACTGACTATGACTATTGCTCATGCTTTTTAACCTCTTACTATGTAATAAAGGAATACTTTACCCAATAATGAAAATGATTATCATTGTGGTTGAATTAGGCTTTTAAAGAACCACTTATACTCAACACTCAAATGTAGAAATGTAGTTACAGTATGTGGTTTAACAAACAAATTAAAATGCAAAAATGCACTGGTTAGTTTAGTAACATCTAAAAGTATGAAGTGACTGGATTTCTTTACGCAGGGTTAAAAAACACTCTACCTCATTGGTCAGCAGAACCGTGTCTTCATCGAGGCTTAAAACCGCATCCGTCTCGAGCACTGCGTGAGGCAAGAAACGACTGCTTGTCTGTTAACAGAAAGCGTGGCAGAGAACATGAGAAACGAGACAGAGAAAGAGAGTGACATTTCTTGACTGTGCACTCGCTTGAATACTCACTTTTCTTCTGCCATCTGTGACCGTAAGGGGCACTGGCATAGGCGGCCATTTACTCCGTTGAGGGGGTGGCTTTTCACTGTTCCACAAGATTATGATCTGACAAGAACCCAGACATGAAAACAAACAAAGCATCACAGCATGAACTCCGGACTTTTTGGTGGCTTGGTGGTCTGTGGCTCTGTTTACACATGGTATTAAAGTCACCATGAACAGGAAACAGGAAGTTTGAAGTGTTCTACACAGTGTTGCAGTGATGATTAATAAAGATTTATCTGTGCACACCATTATTTTTTCAAAATTCATTTGCGCTTTTCATTTTTAATCAAAAACATTTAGCTCGTCTCCCCCTCTCAGCAACAACTCTACACCACATGACGTGAGCAACAAAAAAAGAGGTAGGACTATACTGACTGTCCAATGGTCAGGCATTATAGCTCTCCCCTACAGGTCCACCTTACAACAAACCAGCCAAAAAGGGAAAAGCAAAATAAAGCCCCGCCCTAGAAGCCATTTAACTTGTATTAACCACGATGTGGAAAATAAGTCCATCGCAACTTCTGTTTCATGGTGACTTTAAGATGTCACAAGTGCTCACCCAGATCTAGTGAGATGCTTTAATAGCGTTGCAATGGTAGCAAAATTCCATTTGAAGTTAATAAAGATCAACATTACTCTGTATATTTATTATCATTGATGACTAGTGATAGTAGCTTTGCAGTACCTGTGAGCAATATTTGGATTTGGAGACGACCTGCAAAAGCTTCATGATTGGCTGAGATTGGGACACCAGAGGTGAGGTGGCATGAATGACAGCAGTAAACTCTTGACCTGGGCTGATCCCTACATCAACAGAAAAAAATATAATAGTTCTTATCAGGACAATACTATACATTCTATACAAATAATACATACATTTTATTATACTACACATATGAATATGGAACAGTGAAAACATAAAACTATGCTTTTTTTCAAACAAGTACACGGTACATACGGTGCAAATCACTTTACACTATATTACACAAAGACTTTTTAGATCATTTGCTTACCAAGGTTTAAGTAATAGAAGGGATAGTGGGCCAGGTGTGTAGAGTACTCGGGCAGAACCAGCAGCCCACCAGGCAAGGCATTCCACATTAATTTATTTCTGGAGATGTGGGAATACACTCTGTCCTTTATGATCTGAAACATGCATGCGACAGCATTTATTATATCATAAAATCAAACATAGTACATTAAACACCAGACAGTATCTCCATTTGCACAGCATGTTCGCTTTTTCTTGACTAGACAAGTGTTGGCCAGCAGGGGGCGCACTTAGGCCATAACTGGGCAAAATCGACATTTGTTGGCAGTTAACCTAGGGGCAGAGGACTAAATGTGCGCTAATGATGTATGGCATCATGTGCAGGTTTAATCTCCACTGACAGACCTTGCTTTCTGTCAGGTACGCCACAGTATACACGTCTAACCAGCCCTCACCTCCAGTGTGGTGAGTACGATCTTATCCACGGAGGAGAAATACGCTTCCCAGAGCATCTGTGTGCGCTGTCTCAAAGCAAGCACCCTGTCAATGCCTACAGCACGCACTGTAGACGGCACCTGTAGGAACAAAGTTACATTAAACATACTGCTGAGAATACTACATCAATGTCTTCCGAACTTTGACGTCATCATGCTTTTGTGTGTACACTCGCTGTACTCAAAAGTTATGATAAACATTTTCTTACTAATTGAGAATTTCCTTTTATTTTCCTTTTTTGTTATTCTCTTGTCATGATATACATGATATATCTCCTGATACTGTAGATAATTCATATGAACCAATGCGCAGAATAAGAAAGACAGATGACATTCCGAAAGCAGAAGGGTAGCCTTCTCGTCAAAGGAAAGAGAGCGCATAATAATCTCTGGAGAATGTGAAAAATATTCTTGGGGAACAAAAATATTCTTGTGGAATCACAAAAGTTTTTGCGAAGGAACACAATGTTCTTGGGGAGAACAATATTTTTGCTCCCTTTCCTATTTTTGCCACCACCTGCACATCCCTTTAGTGGCTAGCACGTCGCATCTGGTTTGACAATGCAATAATATTAAGAATACATAAAGAAAGGTTTATATTAAAATTATACTAACTGTTGAGTTTTAAGATAAACGCTTTCAAAACTGTTTATTAAACACTATTAATTAAAATTTGATCTTTGGACAAATGACAATAGTGTTTTGTTTTAGCGTCCCTTAAGGCTTATGGGGGGACTGGAACCACCCCAGGCCCTCCTCAATCAAAACCTGGCTAAAATTATAACATAAAATTATAATATAAAATATATCACATTAGTGACGTCTCCACAAATATTAAGCAAAAATAATCCAAATCAATGCTTGACCGGTGAGTTTAAACAATACCTTATGACAAATTATACTTTACCATATTTCATTTGCGCATTTGATGTAAGTGGAGGTGAAACGTAAGATATGTAAACGTTATTGTGTTTTAATCCAGAAAATGGTAGTACTAGTTCCCGTTCACTTGTATGGCTAGTATGGCTATTTTGGCTTTCCTGTAGCTCAGTGGTAAGAGCATTGCATTAACAACGCAAGCTTCTGGGTTTGATCCCAGGGGATTGCAGATACCTATGTAAAATGAATAGGATAATGCAATGTAAGTCACTTTGGATAAAAGCGTCTGCCAAATGCTTAGATGTAAATGTATGGGTTTATAGGACAGTCTTGACCTTCCCAATATGGCGCCACCGTTGACCCATTAGCAACTAGCTAGTGCACTGAATTCAATGTGCCGTTTATTTACGGCTGCAAGGCTAAGTGAGTACACGCGGCTCTCGCTTTTGCGGTGAAACCAATACTTAAAGTATAATGAACATTAATTCTTGAAAATCGATGATATATTGGTTGATTGGTTTATTGAATCATTTATTTTACATTGTTTCCAAGTGCTCGGCCGGCGTCTCATTGCTAGATGTGTTCGCCATTTCTATAATTTGATTGCTACGATCACCTTTCAAAGTAAATTAATACAGTAAATGAACATGGAACATGATTTAGTTTTAAATTAGTAGATTATCTAAAAAGATCCATTTGAGAGACATGAAACCAATACTGGTTTTGAGGGACATTGGTCAAATATACAGTTTAGTGGGAAGTATATAAAATTATTTGATTCCACCACTAATGGTCAATCAAATGTAATATTTACTTCCGACAATGACCTCTCAGCCTGCAATCTTTTTTTTTTAGAGACTAAAATATTTTTGTCACACAACAGAATTGTTCTCATAAACTGTAACTCGATGATTAAAAATGCAGAAAAACAAAAACTAAGTAGATGTCAATTACTATCATATGTTGTAATTAAAAACTCTTTTCATCCTTCTCTCATCCTTTTTGTGGGAGGTGCGTTACCTGTAACAACAGCCTCTCGTCGCCCTCGATGACTGCCTGGTTCCATTGGATTACATCAGAGAAAGGTAACTCCCATCCATTACTGAGTAACACTGGGATACAAGCGGCCTGTGAGACACAAGAGACAGAGAATTACAATACAATACAAAAAATTTTCCCAATGAACAGGACCTACGAAGAATAGAAGCTAGCCCCATACACAAAAATAGATGCAGTGTGTTAAATTGTTTCCTTTAGGCAAGGTCATAAGATAGAATATAGCGTGTGATGATGAAAAGGTTGTTTGGATGTGCATGAAGTCTCATAGGAGGCCAATGTACTGTATGACTCAGGCAGACAGATGTGTTAATTACCCCCCAAAGTGAAGTGGAGGGGGTGTAGTTGGTGAGAAGGGAGCAAGGGTCCATGATTTATTGAAGTGAAGTTTCACGCTTGCCCTCCCTGTTGTTTACTATTCCGTTTTGATGTTGCTCTGTTTTCGCTCTCTTTTTCCTTTTTCGTCTTGTTTTCGTCATTCAGTTCATATTTTGGTCTTCACTGAGGTTTTTAATTAAATCACAAGAGAGTGCGATCCTAAGTAGGGGCAGAGATCAAACACACCCCCTCTAGCAGTGCGCTGCCTAGCTTTCATCTTAAACAGGCGTTAGAGGACACATGGGCGGACGGCAACAAATTGCTTCAGGTGACTGATTGCTACCTTGGCCTGTTATAACCACAGAGATGTAGGAGTTTGACTTTTGTTTCGTGCTCTTTGATGGTAGCTTGAGGGCGCTTGACCGGTATGTCCGTCTTGGCACTGATACATTTCTGGGTTGCTATAGCCATTTTTGCAAGGAGTGAGTCTAGTGGTAGGAATTCGCGAGTAATGTGATAAAATCAGGGCCATGGTTTGATAATATTGCTGTTCGTAATGTTAAATGTGTTTCATTAATTCAAGATATATTGCATCATTCATCTTACTTATATTCTGTTAATTTGTGGGACCATATACCCAGGTGAAAAAACTGCACTAAAATACACTTTGTTATTTAAAGTGCTCTATTTTCACACATTTATTTTGTACTTAATTTGTGCCTTTAATACTTTTTAAACAGGGCCAATGTGTTCAGAGGTGTATAAAGACGTTACACAATGTAGCGTTATGGTTTTATTAGCTTAGAATGAGCTCTTTCTGTCTGCATACACCGCAGGTCACCTACATGGAATTTGCCATGTTGTTTCTACAGTAGCAATAAGCGGACAAACTGCTCTACAGAGTGCATTTTGTAAACACTTTATTTCCTTTGGCAGAGGGACGACATCTTATTTGTCAGCCACCGTAGTGCTTCGAAAGGGAGGGGTGGAGTGAGTCGTTGGTTGCAATTCGCACCCTGACCACTAGACGTCGCTATAATCTCCACATTGCTTATGGAAGAGTACTAGGTGCTATTAAATAAAGTGTATTTTAGTGCACTTGTTCTTTTTACCTGCAGTAGAGCAGGACTGCTAACATTGAAAAGTTGGGCAGATCTCTTTTGCCCTTTATCTGTTTTATTTATTTAGAAAATTCCACAATTTATTATTATTTGAGATTGTCCCTTTTAACAATGACAATATAAAGATCAATAGAAATATGTTTTTAGATACTTTCTCTGCTGATTTTCGTGAGTTTGAAATTTGGTCCAAATAATTGAATAAGTGTGGCTTATTTCTGTGAAATACGTAATGATTTAGAATCTTGATATCGTATTGTGAACTAAATATCATAGTACTTCCAAAATATTGATTTCTCCCACCTGTATTGTCAAGTTACCCAACTAGTTTTTCACTTATTAAGATGCATACATCCCTCAAACAAGGTTTGTTTATTTTTCAAACACAGGTGGCAAATCGTGGCAGTTATTAAATGGAAATGTGTCTAGAAATCCATAGAGAGGGAGAGAGAGAGAGAGAGGGGGAGGGAGTGAGAGAGTGAGAGCTGTTGTGAGATTAGAGAGAAAGAAGCAGTCTATGGATGACAGGGGTCGGAAGATGTTCTAGAACTTTCCGCAGCACTGGTAATTGCCAGTTCTTTCTGTGGCTTTGGCCGCCTCACAAGAAAAACAAGATCTAGGGCTTATGTGGAAAAGCATGAAGGGAAAGACACTAAAGAAGAGAAGGAGAGCCAGGGAGGGACGGGTAATCAGTGTGAGGGCCGAGCTGGGTGCCAAACCCACCGTTCTGTGGATTTATCCATTCAGCATGACTCGCTGGAGTGGAGGACACCCTCTGCGAGCTTCCGGCCCTTTCACACACTACCAGGACATCCAAGAATATATGTGCCTGGGAAGTTTTGCCACTTAATGGCTAATGTGCTGTTTATCTGGGAGACTTCAAGACCTGACTGGTTTCATAATCCTCTGGGTGTAGTTGAACCTTTCTTGCATTGCTAAAAGGAGCGGTTAGCTTGTTGAAGCTTGCACGCCTGTTTTGAGTCGAGGAAAAAGGTCACTGAACGTCTTACCTGCAAAGACTCGAGGAATCGAAATGAGCCCAAGCGGCGGCCACGAGGTACGAGGCAGAAGGTGGAGTTGTGGAGCAGCTCTTGATAGTCGAATCTAGGCAGAAAAAGAAAAACAAAGTGAGACAGATTTAAACTTGGGTCAAACGTGGGACCACCGTGTCAGACCGTTACACTATTCACAAACCACAACATTAACATAGAAGCTTGTTGCTGGAGGAACAAAAACACAGCCACGTTTTCTCAATAGTGACGTAAAGCCATTTTCTGCACTTTAGCATAACACTCATTGTTCAGTATTCTTCACATTTTATACTTCTTGTTTGTGCGAGCAATGAGATCAGATCTGGCTTGCAACATTTCCTGATCATTTACTCGTTTCAGTCTGTCGTTTCAGTAGAAAAGGCCAAATATAAAACCAAAAAGAAGAACAATTTTAACAACCTTTTACCGCACCGCAATGAAAAAACATTTAAAGTCTGTTAAAGGAGGACATCAGAGGTCTTTGAGAACCACGCAGGCACTGTTCAAACCCGAGCCGTGCTGAGGGGGGTGTTTTGATCCGAGAAAGCCATCGTCTTTGCCTCAAGCTGTTGTCCCTGGCAACCATTTATGGTTTCTAAGAATACACTGAATCCTGCTTTGTGTGATTGCCACCTCTGGATGATTTGTGAGGGTGAAGGTGAGAGAAAACCGTAGCTGACCCAGAGTGTGTTAATGAGTATGAAAATCAGTTAATATTGAGCAGATCTGCTCTCAGATAGATGTTCTGTCAGATCAGGACACAGCAAAAGCTCTAAGCTGCCATCTGCCCATGTGTATAAAGTTCAGGAAAACATTGAAAAATGCTTTCAGGCTGCTGAAAGTCACGGTTAAAGGAACAGTTCACCCAAAAAATTAAAATTCTGTCATCATTTACTCACCCTCGAGTTGTTCCAAACCATTTCATACCTGTAATAATGACTTTTTTTCTGATGAACACAAAAAAGTATGTTTGGAAGAATGTTAGCAATTTTCAGTTCATGGACATGGACAAAAAATATTGAACCCAAAATTAGCTTTTTGAACAATGTAGCAACATAAACAGTATAGGGCCCACCTATTGTAGGCAAGGATGTCAGAGAACTGAAAATTGCTAACATTCTTCCAAATATCTTTCTCTGTGTTCATCAGAAAAAAAGGTATTATTACAGGTATGAAATAACATGAGGGTGGGTAAATTACACAATTTTCATTTTTGGGTAAACTGCCCCTTTAAGGAAAAGGGAATCCCACAATGCATCGGGACAAGCTTACGAACAAAACATCTTCCAGGATGTCAGATGAAGAGAGATAAATAACCGCGTATAATTCATTGAATTAAACAGAGTAACAGTGTTTGCTGTGACTGCAAATGCAAGTTTTGCACTTCTATAATTATGTGGTAGGTAGTACTTGCGGAACTGTTTATATCACTTTCCAACTTTGTATATTCTCATTTTCAACAACTCGCACAAATACCCTCCGCCATGCCAACAAACTTCTTAATGACACATACACTTTTGTTGCAGTGGTGTATGGTATTTACAGGCCTCTTGGCTGCTTGCTGGAGATCATCTGAGCAGCGTTTTGCTTGGCTTCTGCGTGTGTCGAACCGTTACAACCCTGAAAGAACCCAATGTTCCCCATCGGCCCGACAGAAGTGGTCCATGGTGCCGGGCCCTGACAGAAACCTCCAACAGAAGTGCAAACAGGCTCATATGAAAGCACCTCTATCTCCATTTAGCAGGACGTGCTGTTTATTTACCGGACAGCCAGTAAAGTAAACAGGGCTACCGTCCATCTTTTCTGTCTTGCTGCTCCCTCAAAGAATTCTGACAATTAATCCACAGTTTCTCCTTGCTTATCTTTGAATTGCAATGTATCCAAAAATGCAAGACTTAAGGTCATGGGACAACAGCACATTTTACAAAAAATAAACATTAAATAGGGTGCTTGTGTATGTTTCTGTAGAGCAATCCTTTAATAATATAGTATAAACTTTCTACTCCAGTCTCACAAAGCTGTAGATAAGGCATGACATAGATAAGGCATGACATATTGATGTAAGTTTATTTTAAGTTATAACAGTTATATAGATGAAAAGTGATTTAAATGAATATGTCCTCTTTGCCATTAAATGGAAATAACTTTATCAGAACCTGATAAAAATGATAAGAAGAAAAATGTCACACGGCACCTTAAAGGCTTTTCCATCTGAAGTCTTCAGTTACTGTTCTTGTGAATGGTACTTTATTTAGACAATACTACTTCATTAGCTAGACTAGCACCAAATGGACACAAACCAATGAAAACCGGGCTGATCTAAGCCAGTTTTTTTAGCAGGCCAGACCTTGTGGTTTTGATCACAGTCCTTCACATGGTGTGTAATGTGGTGTGGTTTACCCAGCAATCAACAGAGCTCTTTGGCACTCAGGCTCTGTTTGTTAGTAGAAGCTCTAATCTGCTCTTCTGTTTACTACCTGTTAAAAGAATTGCTCTTTATGATCTAATGCATCACCCATCTCTGCTTGTGTGAAAGAGAAATATGAGGGAATGTGACTGTACGCTGTAGAGTTGACCCACTGTTGTCTCCTGCTGTGAGTTTTCTGCCGTTCTTGTGCATAGTCCTAGTTATATTACCTTGTTCCTATCTTGCCTTGCCGTTTGTGGAATTATTATCAGTATCATTCGGGACTTTGTTTGTTTTGCCCCCTCGTGGGAAGTTTTCTTTTTAAACCTTGTTTTGATTTGTTGTTTGCCCCATCGCGGGTTTATTGTGTTATTAAAGTCTTTTTGTTATACTTTAGTTCAAAGTATGAATCATCTTTGTGAGGAATTAAGGGAGACTTAAAAAATGACACACGACACATGCACAAACTTACTAACACTGTTTATACAGATTGTAGTATTTGTGTGTCAGAAACAACGAGTGTAACTTTCTATGTATTTATATACTTGTATGTATTTAGGCAAAATTAAACTCTGCTATTATTTGGTTATACTGACAAATAATGTATAGTTTGCAAGTTGCTTTGGATCCATACGTGTAAATTCACAAAATCTAGTTGTTTAATACATATCATGCAAAACATTATTCAAAATGCAAACACTATTCATAAGGAATAGTTCACTGTTTTTATGCAATATGTTGAAAATGGAAAGGGGTAATAACTCCAGCTTCTGCAAAATGAGGTTGTTCTTTTCTGACACTCCCTTAAAGACACCGATAACAAAGCAATATCCACATTGCCCTGTGGGGTCCCTGCGTGAGTTCGGGTGCCCGCTAAGTAAACTCAGTTAAGAATAGACGCCTGCAGGTGAGCGTCTGCTTTTATCTGTGTTTATATATGGAGAACATAGCGTGTTTGCGTATACACGCACAGTCATATGCTCATGATTGCGAGGCCTGCAGACGCCTCCCAGCTGCGCTTCCGATATCTTGCCTCTCCAGGGGAGAAAAGTGCGTAAAATATTTATATAAACGCAGGAAAGTTTTGTTGGAGTCAAACATGGTGCAGAGTCCTGTCACAGACACCAAGGATCAACTGTTCCATATCTCTGGCTCTTTCCTTGGCTTCACACCTCAGTGTCACTCTCTCCTTATTTCCTGTCAGCTTAACTGATACCAATGCATCATCTATCTCTCTCTCCTTATTTCCTGTTTTAGGTATCTACTTCCTGTCAAGTCTCTCTCTCTCTCTCTCTCTCTCTCTCTCTCTCTGTCATTGAGAGCAATGAGAGGGCAGCTGTTGTGCTGTGTGTGTATCAGAGCTGCTGAACATTCCCCGGCTGCTCAGCTGTCATCAGCGGCTGTACACCAGAGATCTCCGTCTGTGTGTAAGAACCAGTGTGTGAATGAGTGTGATTGAAAGAGAGGCTGTTTGAGCTGAAAGTGGTGAGTGTGAAAGATAGTATTCATGCTGGTGAATGTTGTAGCACAGATGACTTAAACAAGTATACACTGTATACTTCCACAACATGCATTTACTAGGACTGTCAAAATGAACATGCAGAACTGATATAACTGGCGTCTATAAATGTATTAAGAAATTGCTCATACAAGAATGAAACGCCTGAAATTCAAAGGTTCATGCTTTTAAGACGCAGAAATGAAAGTAGTCCACATTACTTTAACTCATTATTCAGTGACATTCTCCATCTCTAGTATTCAAGTATTCATTCAATAAAATTAACTCTGTAATATTTAGATTTTTGGCCTGATTTTGGTCCTAATATTTTATTATTTATTATTTTGTAGTTTTTTTAAACTAAAATATAGTTTTTTTTTCTGAATATATTGTATTCTTTAGCACAATATACACACTATTCTTTCCAGCAGAGTAGCCGTTAAAGAGCACAGAAACAAATCGTCAATATTTTAATGATATAGTCCTTTTTATAACTTCAAACCTAAACTTGGCTATTTATAGAATGTCCTCGGCAGGTGACACACCGGCTCCACGCTGGTCACCAGGTGCCCACAGGCACCATGTTGGAGACCACTGGTGTGCACAGAAGATTGAACCCCTTTATTTCAAAAGACTGAGAGAAAATCCTGTTTTCCATGATATAACCCCATTAAAACACACACAGTGAAGAGGAACAGATAGCAGGGGTGTAAATGTGTGCTAACGGCTGATAACAGATGAAGGTGTTAGCAGTCGGAACTACTGTGACTGCGCTCGGTGTTAGCAGTATTGGTGCATGACTCATAAAGCAAGCAGGGTGAAAGGTGTGTGTTCACAGGAGGCTCTGGGACACCAGCCAAAGACGCCTGGAGTGTGTGTACGGGTGACAGACAGAATGAAGGAGAGACAGGCTCATCGTGCTGTTGTGTAGCTGAAAAGAACGTGCACGATCAGATTAAACATCTGTGTGGAACGCACACACACACCACAACGTTCAGGGTTTCCGCAGTAACAGATATTACACAAAGAGAAAACCACAACAGAGAGAGAGAGAGATGATGAATATGAATATATTTGTGTATATTTCTGATGGGATCTGGTTACTGATGTAATACGTACTTCTTTGGAGTAAGGTTTATAACCAGCCACTGTTTTTTCTAAGTCTGGTCTCCCAGCTTGAAAAGTCTGATTTTCAGGTTTGTATGGTTTTTGAGACCATTTTGAGATTCATCTAACCAGCAAAATACCAGCTTGGAGACAGGAGAAGAAAAAGACCAACTGAAAGTCAGCTGACCATCTTAGATTGGTTTATTCTGTTTTATCCAAAGTTGATTTCTTTATTTATATGAGCATTTGTTTTTTCACATTTGAGTGTGTTGCTTTATACTATTATTAAATCTGTATGTTTCAAATAGTTTGGCAACACAAATGTAATTTTATTTTTGTCAAACCAGCTTAAACAACCACATACAGTACTTTAGGCAGTTCTTACAGACAGAACATTATAAACTCGATGTTATGCGAGTGACATTTGCTTCACAATGGTTCACAAAACATTAGGAGGCGATAATATCACAGGGCCGACGGGTCAGAAATAGACCTCGCAGACACACCCAGTTCTCTATACGTTTGCATTGTGGGTGTGTCATGTCATTTTGGCGAACTATGAAAAGTCAAATGCAGCCTGAAGAAATTTTTCAGCCTGAAAAACCCACTGAGCTGAGGAAGTGAAGGTTAGTGAAGTCACTATTTGTAAATTTAAAGGAAATTTAGGCTCTTAATTTTGTATACCTAAAATATCCTCCTTCTCGTTCACCCTCTTTCTCTCTCTCTCTCTCTCTCTCTCTCTCTCTCAAAAAGGATTTTAATTGAACGGCTTTGGCCCTGATCAGCATTGTATGCTGATACATACGCATGGTCAACACGAGCCAGATTAAATATCTAATCCGGAAAAGAGTAAGAGAAGGACAGAGGGCGCGCGGGTGAGAGGAAGTGAGAGAGTGATTTACACTTGACCTTTGTCCTTTTGCAACGGATGAGAGATGACGCTTAGCGGCCCAGCGGTGACTGTCCGTCAAAACTGACAGGCCACGCCCCATCTGTGTGTTTTAATCTGTGTAGCCTCTGCATTAGGGGTTTCAATAACTGCATCACATAGACAGCCCACGGCAAGGTGTGTGAGTCTGTCCTCTACATGTCTGTTTGGACTACTACAGCCCTACGGCATAAAGATTCTACGTCTGGCAGTATTAGATTATTACAATTTAATTTATCACATAGTAAATATGATCAATCACACATTTCACATGTGTTAAATGTGACAATAGTTTCCTTTTAAATAGTGAAATATGCACTTTAAATCATTCTTACTTTGTTGAGCATTAATGATCATAAAATGCCACTTTACCGAGATTGCAAATAACTTTTTTGGTACAGAATTTGTGAAACATGCCATCTGGATTTGCTAAAAAAGGTAGCTGTTAAGAAGGTGTTTCTATATCACATACTGATAAATGATTATCTGACTGTGGGTTTGTGCATGTGTGTACAAAGTTGTGTGTATTACAAGTGCACACAGGAAACCACACAGCTCACTGAAGCACTGTTCTGCTATTTGTCCTGGATTCTGACTTCATGATTCCCACAATGCGCTCGGATATAAAGTCAAGTCTTTCTCCGTCATTAATCATAGTGGGCCAGTGTGTGTGTGTGTGTGTGTGTGTGTGTACGTATACTCTCTCCTGCCTCTCTCTGTCTTTATCTCTGTAAAGCCTCAAGTCTGCTGTCATTGTTCGCTTGTGCCTATATGCCTACTTTTACTTAAATTTTTCTTTCAAATCAAGATGCTATACTCTCTAAACTGCACTGATACGCATTTGACCACTCGATCCGGGACCTCCACACAACAAACCCATGAATGTTACAAGCATAATTAAAATAATATAAAGGGATGTTTTATCAAACAAAACTCTGTGATGTGAAATACGCAGCACACAGTCAAACATAGTATGTGTTATACAGTAAACTGAATAATTAAGCTATCATATGTGGAAAAATATGTAGACATCAAAGGCAAAGAAAGCACAGATGCCAGTGCAAGTATGAATAGACAGAGAATTAGATTCAAAGGGAAATTAAATGAAGGCATGGTGCAAAAAGCCTGTTACTGGAAGATGAGGAGGAAAGCAAGAACGAGTTTGGAGAAAATAAACAGAGGGAGAGAAGTGCAGAGATGTTTGAGGACATATCCGTTCTTACTGGTATAAAATGACGTAAATATGTGTAAAATTACACATCAATGACTGTCTGTGTATCTCTCTCCCTTCAATCCTTACAGCTTTCTCTTTTTTTTCACAGTTTTGATCAAATACATTTTAGAACATGACAATTAATGGATGGAAGTAATTGCATATATCAAAATTTGCTGAAATAAATTGTCAAATTAAGATTTTATGAATTCATTGCATTTGTGTGGCAGCTAATGTCCAAAATAGACATAAAAGTATCAATTAAATTAAGAAATGTATTGCTTATTTTATAAATTTTATGAAATTCAACTCGATTTATGTCAATTGACGAAAGAATTGACCTTTTGTTTGATTTTGTGTTGTGTGCACTGTATGACTGCTGTTGTGTCTGAAGACCTGTTGTGTGTATAGAGACTAAGACCATAGGTGTTGTAAATTGTACATATTGTGTATGTTCTCCGTCAAAAGAAAAGTGAATAACAAAGCTATACAAACTATTCCTTTCATCTCCTAGCCCAAGAGCGTCTGAGCAGCGCACTCCATTAAAAATCACTCACCCCTTAAAACCTCGCACAAAACAAACATCACATCCCATCACATCGCTTTACAGCTCCCTCCATTCCCTGATAATACGCCGCTTAATCCAGCTTTCATTCTTTCAGACACATGAAATATTCATTTAACTGTTTTGGAGCTTAAACAAACAGACGCAGACGCTTTGAACGTTAGCAGCTGTGCTAACATCAAAACTCCACTCCCATAGACAGGTGGAAGAGAACAGAGAAAATCCTCTTCATCTCTCATTTCATCATTTCTGTCATTTTGATGATCTTAGGACTCTTTCTTTAAGCATATGACAGTGTTGGGAAATCCTACATGGTTACTCTCAAAGGGATAGTCGGTCACTTGTATATGACTCTTTCTTCTGTGTAACAAAATAGAGGATATTTTGAGTAATGTCTCAGTGGTTTTGTGTCCAAACAGTGGAAGTCAATGGGGGATTATGGTGTTTGGTTACCAACGTTCTTAAAATATTGTTTGTGTTTGCAATTATAAAAATTCATAAATTATGAAAATCATTTTTGGGTGAGCTATCCCTTTAATTTATGACTAGTTAGCTGCGTTAAGGTCCTTTATATAAGCAGGGTTGATGAAACATTGGACGTGTCTTAAACTTAAAAATGTATCTTACATATTTAACAGTTCTCAAAAAAGAAAGCAATGGGACATTAAAGGAGAAGTTCATTTAAAATTAACCACCTATTGACTTTCCATGGTAGGAATATTTATTTTTATGGAAAGTCAAGGGGGGCTTACTTTAAAGTAAGCTACTCCTTTAAAACAAATAACAAGCAGAGGAAAAAAAACTGAAGAAAGAAAAGGAGGGAAAGGTACAAATGCATGGTTGAAAATAAATACCTTGCATCTGTCATACTTGACAAGAAGAAGAGGAGGATGAGGACGAGAGAGATTAAATATCCTGTTTTCAGCAGATGATCATGTAGGAAAATCTATCACCAGAAAACCTCTGACAGGTAATTCACATCACTGCTCATGTTTCATAGGCCTGACACATCTACGAACTGTGTGCTTTAATCATCACATGCAGGCACATGAAATGTCTGCCTTCACATTTACGCTTGCAGGAATACTGAAGCGAATTCACTACAGAATGTGGATTAAACGATGGGGAAGAATGCTATAACATGGGCATTATAACATGGGCCAGATGTGATCTTTTGTCATTACAGATGTCTGGACTGTAGCATTGGAGTTATGCTGTACATTCCCAGTAAAGTATTCCAGTTCACATTCTGTCCAACCCAACACTCAAAACTGGAATTAGGATGTGCCATAAATGCGCCATAAATTAACAGCGTGTAGTTCTTTATAGCATCTCTTGCAAAAGGATGTTAACTGAAGACTGGCTTATGATTAAGCTTTAGACTTCCATTTATTTCTCTCATCAGATTATTGAGTTCCCGCTCGAGTAATCACGCCGACCACCGCGGCTCTAAAATTATACTATTATAGCGTAGCTCCACAGGATATGTCATTCATTGGTTACGTGAAACCTTAGGTTTATGGAAATCTTCTTAAAATGGTACCTGCGATTCCCTTCCTCTAGTATTTTTTCTCTGCATGCATGTTGCCTATGCGTGCAGAGAAGCAGTGCGTAGATCAAGCTTGTGACATCTGTGTACACATATTGAAGAGATAAATAATCATAATAAAGGTCAGGACTAGGAGAAGTGTGTGTGCGTGCGTGTTTGCCATCGTTTAGAAAGAGCGAAGGATAGCAGTGTGATATCATACCGGACGCCCGTCTTGACGGCCATCCATCACTATTGGCTGCATATAAACACACACACACAGTAAGAATGTTAAGAATTCCCTTTCATTATATATGAGGCAGACGTTGAGTCTGACCTTCTGGCTGGACTAATGGAACGAAGCAGAAGGACATTGTTTTTCCGGCCTCAGACCCGGCGGCTTGAACCTGCTCACCTGCTGTCCTGCAGAGCATCTCTTTAAGGGGATAGTTCACCCAAAATGTTTAATTCCATTGTGTCGTTTCAAACCTGTATGATTTTTTGAAGAATGTTGGTAACCAAACAACATTGATTCCATTGTAGGGACACAAACCACTGAGACATTTCTCAAAGCATCTACTTATGTGTTTCACAGAAGAAAGAGTCATATACAGATTTTGAATATAATGATATAATGGTTACTAAATAATATAATTACAGAATTTGTTTCTTTTGGGCCGAATCTCTTAAATTCTCTCTCTCAGACTGTCTTCCAATTTGCATAATCCTGCTGCACACTATAAATTAGAGGTGGGAATATAATATTTTATACTTTCTGGGTCACGATTCAATACTATTGAGATTCTTTATGTTTATTGCATAATCATTCAAAACTACCATACGTTATTCTGCTTGCATGCTAATTTGAATCTTGCATAAAAAGTATAGTATGCAAAGTGGAACTTAGTTTTACAAAATCATAGTTTACGAACATAAACTGACCTATTTTCTTTTATTAACAAGTTTTATTATTATTTGTAATGCTCAAAATAAAAAAAAATTCTAAAAAGTGTAAATGTGTGTTTTATGTGTGTGTTTTTTAACAGCTGACAGATGGAAGAGATACAGTATATCGCTCATGGCAATTAACAGAGACCTACAAATTACCATCATCGCTCTGGTTACACAACTCTTCCTGCTGATGCTACAACATCTGTCCAGCTTGATATATTCTCGCTACAATGTGAGTCAATTCCACACACAAACAGAAAAGGTGCGACTGCTGCAGTCCATCACCGTCGCTTGTGGTTTGTGACGTTGATGGATGCTCTCCTCTGCTGCTTGCCCTTAATTTGTGTTTCACTCACGCGTGAGATCTCAGAGATGAGGTAAAGTTGTTTCCTCCTGTAATACACCCACGCTTCCTATAAACAAACCCATGGACAACCTGTGGCGATTGAGGTAACAATTAGCAGTTAATTAGATCTTGGTGAAATAACTCCTGCTTGGTTTCTCTTCCATCTAAGTGCCATGGATGCATGCATTAGCTCTTCACTCACTTACACACACACATTGTTAGGGCCCCACAACACTTAAGATACCGTCTGCTTATTGGAATGCGGCTCCTTGTGCAGTTGGAACTGAGCGTGTGCTTCTGTAAATTGCCGACCTATACTGCAAGCACACTCATCTCTATGCTTTCCGTTCCGACTTTTGCTTCCAAACACAGCCTGGCAGTGTTTTATGCCCGTATGGGCACTCCTACACACACAAGGAAACATATGTCAGTGTGACATCACAACACTAGCCATTTCCACATCAAAAACATTGAGTCAGTGTCATGGTATGGTATGCGACAACACACACACACACACACACTCACACAAGCAAACCACAAATGCTCTATGCTTTTGTGGGTAAACACTGCAGTTTAATAATTTCAACAAATGCTATTTGATGTTTGTCTGGGAAAGCAGACGTTTTATTGATGTCATTCATTTTACTTCCCTAATGTATTTGTAAGTGAAACAGGATATTATGTGAAAAATAGTTCAATTGTATTCACAGTTAAGTGATTGGATCAAAACTGACTGCTTTGTACTAGAATGGATTCAGGCCTTCATTGAAGACGCATCTTTTTCTCGCCGTTTTGGCCATCCACACTTTGTCAACAAAAACCGAGCTTTTTGAAAACGCTTTCCAATATGGTTAAACATTTGTAGTGTTGTGTGGACTACGAAAACAGAGGCTTTCGAAAATGATGTCTTTTTCGTCATTCATTGTTTTAGCTGCTCTCCAGTTTGATAGTTTTAATGTCTGTGTCCGTTTATTTAGCGATTGACATCATTGTCCTTCCAAAACCTTGTATGTCCAACTTTGCTTTACCTTATAAATGATTACTGAACTACTGTACTTTATTAAAGATTAAATACTGTGTTGTTAAATTGACAAGAATTTGTATTATTACTTTTTTATTTGTTAGATATTTGCGAAACCCTGTGAAAAACAAAGGGAGACAGATGATAATAAGGATTTATGGCAAAAAAAATCGAAATATGGAGATACAAGGTTTCAGATGGATCGCAGGGAGACTGAATATTTATTCACAGTTATTATTCAGCAGCGGAAATCGAGGACGTTTTATTCGCGTATTTATAGTATTATAACTGCTATATTATAATAAGGCAGAAAATAAAAAAACACCGAACAGAATTGACACAGCTTTGAAATTACTTCAATAAATGTTTAAGTTTTTACGTTTTACTCATGCATACATGGATAAATGCACATGATAGCGTTGAAAAGAGCATTTTAAAACCCAAACTAAAGTAAATGTATTAGTGTGGACAAGGTCTCAGGTGGGTGTATAGCACTACAGCAGCCAAGCAAAAGTAATTTCAATTTTGATAAATCATGATGATTATGTGTTAAAATTACACTTTCAAAATGGGTTTCATAACTAATGCGTGGTAACTGTGAACAAAATGTGTGTGTGTGTGTGTTTTTTGTGAGCTGCTGGGGAATCACTAAAAGCTCATTGGGGCACATGAGTGTTAGAAGGCTGTTTGTTGACAAGTAATTGAAGTTGCAATTGAGTGAGTTGTTATCTCAGCTTACATACACAGATGGGAGGAAAATGAGCTACATGACGGAAATGTGCAGAGAAGAGAAGCGATGTAAATTTGCATCAATTTCTCACTCCCGATTATGATTATGGCAGAATATTCACAAATACACCAGCATCTATTTAACATCTGCGTGCCATACGGGCGCAAAATCGTCCTGTTTTTTTTACAGTTCATAATAACCATATGTCACATAGCGATAGCTTGAATACTGTCACAACAGTTTTTACACAATGAAGGAAACCAGTAATGCCGGCTATACTGATCGGTTGTTTGGTTACACGTTCTTCAAAATATCTTCTTTTATGTTCTGCAGAAGAATGTCATAAAGGTTTGGAATGACACAAGGATAATTAAATGAAGGCTCAGTGTATCGGCCGATACCAAGAACTGATCCGATACCTGGGTGTGTATCTGTATGAAGCTGTATATACAACTAGCCCAGTATGAATTGATAGAATTATTTTATGGTGTGCTTCAGACTTATCCCTTAATAAAACATGAACAAATTACCGCAAACCAGAGTATTTTTGATATCTGAGAAACATTTTAAAGTAATATTAGTTATTTCTCTTAGTTCCCTCACAGTTTTACAGGCTAGTTGGTCCACTCTGAAATACTGCCAAACAGCGGACATACTGCTAGCACATTTTCATTTCTTTCTCCTTGCTCTAAACAGTGGTTGCTTGTGACGACACAGGACAAGTTCCTGTGTTTGCATTCTGAGCAGCGAAGAAGAAGTGATTTCGAATTGGTGTCGGAACAACCCTAATTTTGGGTGATCTCTCTTTAATGTTTTAAACATGCAGACCAGCTGGCATATTGTTCCTGCTTTCTATATTCAGTTGCCTGTTTGGAAATCACGGTCATGCTTGTCTGTCTTATTTGAGGAAATCAGCACAGCCGTCCTGACACATCCAGCAGCCAATCAATAAACTTGATTTGTGATCGATGGGCAGTTCCCGATCCCAGAGTCTATTAGAAAGAGTTCAGCGGTATGTTAGCCAACAGTCCAAAAGCAGAGTATTAGAAGGTCAGAGCTGAGTCTATTTGCATATAGCATTTTGAAATGTCACCCATCATTCGGGCCGTACACACTTTCACTTGTTTTGCTTCCTTTTGCGAGAGCCTGGTTGTGTTCTAATGGAAAATTCAGGGTTGATATATTCAGCCGTCAGATGGTCCGTTCCCCCGGACAGCATTAAGCTATTCATGCATGTACATCTCAAAATAATCCGCCCAGCTTTTAGATCCAGAATGTGTCCTTGTGTTTCCATCGCAGGGAGAGCGGAGTGTTGGATTTGGTGTTAGATATATTACGTGCAAGTGTGGTTTGAATGAGAAGCACTGCTATAATCACACTATATTTAAGAGTGCTAGAGGACAGTTGTTTAGTTGAGCTTTTCAGCCAACAGACTATTTGTCTCGGGCCGACGTTAAGGGCTGACGCCACCTTGGCTTCCAATCGTCTTTTAAAAGCAATTACACTTCAACGGACAGATTTGGAAACAGAAAGCCTCAAGGCTAAAGTGCCCCAGTATTAAAGTGAATCAATGCATTACTGTGTTAATACAGTATATGAATGAATCCTGTTAGAAGGGATTGGGGTTTACAAAACTTTCTGAATAGATCGGGAATGTGCGAAATTAAACAGTGTTTAGATACTGTTTTCATATTTTGAACTTTTTAACGTCATGTTAGGGGTGGGTGTTATGATCAAAACTTTTACTGTATTTACTAGTAATTTTATTACAGTCACAATATATGTATGATATACCGTTGCTGTCCTTTCAAAAACTTGGATGTCCAAATTCGGTTTTGAAGGAAATGGAAAAAACACTGTGGGTTAAGTGGGTCTTTTTATGGGTTAGATATTTATAAAAAGGGGGACTAATAATAATGATTTATGACAAAAAATTGTAATCACAAAATATGGAGATTAAAGTTTTAGAAGGACAGCAGCAATATGAGAGTTATATATTCGGGGTGTCACACAATTATATATTACAAATATTAAACATTTTGAGTTCATCTTAAAAAATATTAAAATAAAATGCTACTAACAGAATCGGGCATCCCTGTTGAGAAACATCTGGCAGGTAGCCAGGTGTTCACAGTTTGGCTCTGTCAATCTCCACCACTATCACAGAGACTGACGTCTCCAGTGTTTTCTGAAGCGCGATGCCGTATCGCAAATGTCTTTTATGCTTTTCTGTTCTACTGTAGCCTCCTGTTCGAGGAAGTGCGTGTCCGACTGCCTTGTTAAGTGGAATGTCCAATTAATTGAACAGCACAGCCATCAGTTTGTGCATTAGCCGAGAGCGTGTGTTGACTCACGCGAGAGCACACTTCACATCAACAGCCTCCAATTATTCCAAGAAGCAGGGCAGGATAGGGAAAGCGGTAATGCACTGTAGAAAAATGACCCATCAGCAGAGCGTGTCTGAGTATGAGTGCTTGTTTGGAATAGCGTGAAGTTTATCTCAAGTGTAAAAGGAAATGGCTAGGAGAAACTTTATTTTCAAGGGTCGTTGCCTGCAACTAATGTTGGTGGCCCACTTAAATGAGAAAAATGATGTGGTACAGTTATATCCTTTGATCATCATGCATTTCTGTTGGTAAAAAGGACATACTAATAATATACATTTCTTAAAAAGGTACGTTTTATTATTTAATATTTTTATTATGTTTCTTTTAAAATGATGGAAGACATTCCATGCTAAATATCTACGAAATATATTATTTAAAGTTATATACATTTTGTATTGTATTTATCATTTTGTTATCATTTATTAGTGCATTATCATTTATTTTATTATTTAAGGAATAATTACGAATATACAGTGTGCCATAACATGCTATGACTGCACAAAAATAAAGAACATTTGTACTTCAGTTGGTGCCCAGATTCTCGGGAAGCACTTTGTGTGTGTGAGTGCACGTGTTTGTGTGAGACTAGGAGGTGTTATCTGATCTATAGATTCACTGGCATCTGTAGGGCTACTGCGGTGGAGATAAGTGAATATAGATTGCATGTACTGACGGGAGAGAAAGAGGGTGCCAGGCCTCCATTACAAACCTGTGATGGTGTTTGTGTGTTTGTTCCAGGAAAAGCTCTGGCCTGAGTGACCCTGGCCTTGCGATCAGTGATATGGGCAATAGGGGCAGATGTTACAGAAGAGAGGAGCTTAATGCAGTTACTGGAGTGGAGACAACTCCCTCACTGCACCTGATCGCATTACTGCCGAGAGACGGAGAGAGAGAGATTTTGCGCCGGATCAGAGGCAATCAGAGATACTGAAACAAGGTGAGACAGGAAATGCAGAAGTGTGACGCAGGCTGAGGTAATCAGAGATTTTTTGGAAGGGTGGATTGAAAGAAAGACATCGGAAAAAGACCAAACTGTTCTAAAACCTAGTGAGCTGCCTAGAGAGACTACATTTTAGGGCATCGGTGCTTGTGCTGTATAAAAGATAGACATCATATGGTGGATGAGGCAATACAAATGTCAGTTATGGATACTAGAAATACAGCACTTCATTCATACAGTCATGGCCAAAAGGGATGTCAGCTTTGAACATTTATATCTTTTATTCATTTATATAAGATGTATTAAACACGGCTACAGAATTTTACTACACGAGGATAAACAAATATTGAAAATGGATGAAACTGTAGTCAGTATGCTTTATTTCAAGTGAACATTTTTCTCTGCATTTTTAAAGCCATATTCGCTGATATGTTGTAGTTTGTTGAAGTTTAGTGTTTTATCTGTTGTGTATTATGCATACACATAATATTTTTATACAGAGATAAATATACCCCCTGGTACATAACATTTGGCAATTATTGTACAAACATTATTGTATAAACATTATATTATTTCTATTTGTTTATAAGCAGACTGGCTCTCCATTTGTTTTGTTCACTTTCCAGAATGGTCACTTACCTGGCCATTGGCATGGCCATTACTAAAAACAACTGCTGAAAGAATTAAGAGACCATTAAACATTTTCTTTTACTCAACATTTCTAGATGTATTGTCGCCGTTTTAGTCCAGTGTCTGTTGAATTGAAACAACATCAAACCTCAGGAGTGACATAAAGTCATCCAACAGCAATGGGATAGACTGACAGGATGACAAGACACATGAAAACTGTTGATGGAAATCACATAACCTTTCCTAAATACATGTACAAATATTACTGTTGTATTGCTGAAACGTTTACCTAAACAAATACCGATAAATATTTAATTCAGAAACAATTTAAAATAATTTAGAAATTTGTCCGGCCCCGGATAAGTGGTAGAAAATGGATGGATGGATGGATGGATAGAAATTTGTGATTTTTTCTGTGGTTGTATATAATAGTAGAAGTAATATTTTTTTATAAGCAAATTTAATCTCCATTTATTTTCTCCACTTTCTTAAATGGTCACTTGGTTGCATGGCCATTACTATATATAAATTAGTAGTAGTATTATTTATAAACAAATTGAGTCTCCATTTGTTTTGTTTACTATCCAAAATGGCAGTTAGGATGCTGCTATTGAAGGCAGCTGTCTCCACGGGCCGCTGAATTTATGACTGGGGCGTGGAAGCCCAGGAGCACAGGCCATAGGAGTTATTGATACCCAGTAAATGAGAAAGTGAGATGCTGAAATAGAGCATGGATGTAAGAGAATGAGAGAGGCTCTGGTTTCTGCATTCCCCACTGTAGGCGTGTGCCGGACACCACTGCCAATGTGGCCGCAGGGGGATGATGGGATAGAGACAGCTGGGGGGTGGGGAGAAGCATACTCACTGGGGTATGCAGGGACACTCTGAGAAAAGATTGGGTGTGTGTACAGGTCCCAAAATATCAAAACATCCACAATGTGTGTCAGAAGCTGATCGTTACGGAACGCCTGGGGGGCAGTTATGCGGTGAGCAGGGAATGGTGGCCGAAGAACAATAAGGGCTTGTTATAGGATGAGAAAACAAGGGGTAGACAATAGAGATTGCTGCGGATCAGCGTTTATGGAAATCAGGGAAAACAGCATGCTGTGGGAGAGGGAATAACTGTACAGTATTTGTTGGAAATGGGGCAAGAACTAGAGTTACAACACAAAGACTTGATTGTTAAAGCCACACACGGATTCTTTAGCATCTATGCCGTGTGATTGATTCATAAAAAACTGGCTGTAGATTAAAGTTCGGTTGCCAAATAATTTTTCAACATACCCCTTGTAGCCTACAGTATAACATAAACTCTTCTTAATCATTTTACAGACCCTCTGTATGTGCAACCTGTTCGATTTTCTTTCTTATGCAGAACACAAAAAAAGATATTTCGAAGAACGCTGCTAACCAAACAATATTGACCCCACTGACTTCCATTGTATGGACGCAAATGAAAAATTGGGCAGGTGTAGTACTCCTAGCTCCACATCTTAGCATAGTTCATCATATTTTCAATACCTTCCATAGACATAAATCAGAATACAGAGAGACGTGTTAAATAAAAATATATGCTCTCTCTCTTTTTTCATCCGAATGAAGTAATCTGGTCCACTCCCCAGGACTATTCATGAACACATTCCTAAATCTGGTATATATGGATTCAGAGCGCAGTTTCCATGGAAACACTGCGCACTTGGCGTCTAGACCTCACAGAGGTACTAAATCATTAAGCTGTTGTGATAGAGCCGCTATCTTACTGCGGCAGGTGAGCGGAGAGGCAGCGGGGTACGAACGGCAACATCGAGGCCTTTTTCAAGTAAAAGTTAAACAAATTCTCTACTGATTCATTTATAAAGCTGAAAACATTCCTCATTTGCCTGGCTGACAGGTTTATCTAGGGCACTTCATGGTGCGTGCGTTTACGCTCTCAGCCTGTCTGTGCAATGACAGTTTATCTAGCCGGAAGCTACTGTGCTCAGATATATCAGCAAAGACCAAAGGCTTTGGTCTAACTTTAACATCATCCCACTGGCCTGCATGAGCTCAGGAGTGCTTGAATTTTTGCAGATGACCAGATGGGTCTGTATCTGTCCTTGCAACAGGTTTATCCGAGCTTAGTGGAGGAGGTCACTAACTGTTTTTAACATGCATTTATTTCGGATACTGAAAAGAGGAAGAAATAAAGCCTTCCTGTTATTGGAATGGGTAAATAAATTTAGTATAAAATGTTACATAATTAATGGAACATTATTGGTTTCTGTTTCAATTCTGATTCTAAATCAGCGCCATATAGTCTGGGTAATGAAATCTAGACTCATTATATTGGTGGTGCCTACATAATACTATTAGTCAGAGCTATAGATTTCTTTAAAGCAGACCAACAGTCGATCTGAACTCGGATGCAAAGACTATTGAAATATAAAAACACTTAATTGTTGAAGATCAATATAGTTTACATTATTTTTGCTGTATTTGCATATATCAGAATCATAGTTTTGTTTGAAAAATTGGCTTTTATCATGTTAGCTTAAGTTTAGCAATTTTGTTGTGTGCATTTGTCAAAATCTATTTTATTTTGTCTTTGATTTATTTTCAGCTAATAATGTAGTGCCTCAAAAACATTTCATGTTATTTAACTTAGTTAGTTAGTTTCCTTAAACTGTAACTATGTTTGTATGTGTTTTAAATATGCAATAAATATAAATATATTTTTTTGCCCTCATGAAGTCATTTGACATAACATATTTTCTAGACAATAATGAAATTACACAATTTTGTAAATCCTCTCACAATTTCACACATTTGTGTAATTTATCGTCTTCATGATTATTTTCTTAAATTAAGATTTTATCTGTCTTTATCTATCTCTTTCTTAAATATATGCATGTAGGTGTATGTTTTTATAATACAACATTAAAATGCACAGTACACAGACATATATTGTGTAAACTTTTTTTCTAAACGTGATCGATCATTTGACAGCCCTACTGTATAAGCTTAAAGTGTATAATAACCCGTTGGAAGTCACCCTTACCACTTTTTATGCTGAGGGATGCAAATGGATAATTGTTTTCCGATTGTAAAGCAATCTGTGTTTGGAGTTTTACCAAATAGTATCCCTGTTTCACACAGAAATCAATGGGACCTGCTACGTAACCTGGCAGATATAGTCTATTTATCTTCACTGTGATTTAAAAAAAAAAGTTGTGTGTTTGCAGAAACAATTCAAACACATATAAATCCATGCATTCAAATAACAGGAAGCTGAAAAACAGGATAAGAGGGTAAAGAACAAGTTCTTGTGTAAATTTCCTGGAGTTCTTGGCTCATGCCCCCTCAAAAGCTTTCCGCTCCAGCAGAGACCGACAATAACAGACGTGATACGGATGGATTCTCTCAAATTCACCTCTGCAGTGTGCAGAGAGCGAGATAAAGCCCAGATTACAGCTCTAAATTATGAACTACCATTCTGACATCCACACCGCTTTCCATGAAGAGCCCTTGAGAACCAGAACTTTTTTTGACATTGTTGAGATCTCTTCTGTAACTCTAGGAGAGACACTTTTAGGTCTGTGAAAATCTGGGAAAGAGTTAATTTTATCTCCATCTGAGAAGAAACCTTTGAGATATTAAAGATTTTTATCAAGTGCTGAAATGAACAGTTTCGAAGCATGCATTTACAAATGGAGACATTTGTAAACTCTACATTTTGCTAGGTTTTAAAGGAATGTACAAATAAATGTGGCAGGTTGTCTTGCTCTTTAATACGCTTTAACTGACTTCACACCAGGAACATTGATGAAGACAATTCGACAGTTTGATTGTTAAATGTGCATGTCTGGAGCTGCCCACCAAGTACGGAATTTGATTCCTGTTTGACAACCCCTTAAGTCCTAGTTTAAGACAACAACATACAGTATAAACAGTGAGACTGCACATTAAATCTGCAGTCCAAAATGCTCGGGCAACTTTGAAACAGAAACAAAAAACCTTTATGAACATTAGAAAACAAATATTCAGTTAGATGTCTACTAAAAGTGAAAAGTGTTTTTGTGTATTAAAATATGTTTTCGTGGTTTTATTTGGACTTATTTTATAGATCTAAAACCCTTTTATTAGTAGGTTTTGAGATATTGCTTGACGGATAGTTTCGTTCATCATTTATTTACCCTCATTTAATTTATTTCATCTGTAGAACACAAAAAAAGATATTTTATAAAAATGTTAGTAACCATGCATCAGCATTAGCCACTATTAGCATTGGCTTCTATTGAATGGACACAAAACCACACATTTCTCAAAATGTCTTCCTTAGACAGAAGAAGTCTTGCAAATTTTTATTTTTGGATGAATTATCCTTTAAGTGAGCTGATGAACAAGCCTCTATCAAGGATTTGCCTACATGGCATGCTGGAACCCTAAAACCCTACTCGTGTCTTTATCTTTGTTATAAAGATGCAGATGTTTGCATGTATGTGTTGTTTAAGTGTCCGAGGTATCTGTATGCTTGAGTGACTGACAGTCGAAATCTCGAGTGTTCACACGTGAGGCGTAAATTTGCATGCTGATAAATAAACGCATGCACACAGAACTACAAGACTAAATAGTTTGGTAGTGAAACTGAGGAGAGCGAGAGTACAATAGACAAGAAAGATGGAAATCTCGAGTTATTTGTTCTGTATAAACACGGTTTGTGCTGGCATGTGCAATGGGGCCTTGCAAACCAAACTACAATTTCACATCCCCCAAATTACAGTGGGGTGTAGCGTTTCTTATTGGGGCCTGCCAACAATTGTACACAAATGCACACACAAGGTCACGGAACGAGAAAGGGCTGTCATTAAAGTCCTTATTAAGTTCATTAAGCACAGTTTGTGATCATTTTCATTTGTTTCAACAGAGATCTTTCACCAAAAACAGTAAATGTAGGCCTGGGGAGAATGTTTTCCTATCGTTGTGTTTTATTTGCAATGGCAGGTGATAAAAAGGCAGTGTAATGTTATTCAAGCTCAGAGTCTATGTTATTCTTCTTTTTCGCCTCGAGATTCAGGGATAATGATCTTTTTTATACGAATGTCTCGCACATAGTAAGACTGTAGTCATGGAGACCTTGTCATTGAAGGTTACGGCATTTTACAATTACACTCTCAGACTTTAAAGTTTGTGAGAGCGTGCACACACACACACACACACACACACACACCACTGCATTCTAATACATTCCCACAAGTCTACGATGGTGTAATCAGTATTGCAGTGTAATCCTGTCTATGTTTGTGTGTGTCCTAAAACTGTCCTGAAGCATGCCCTATTTTCTTCTCACTCTTTCTCATTTACATTCTTGGTACAATGCAAGTTCTCCCCCTCACCAACCCCTTTTATAAGAACCCTGAAAGTGCATGAATGTAGGCCAGTTGCAAAAGTTTTTCCCTTTCATTTCTAAAGCATCCACCGCTTTCTTTGCATCTGCTCCCTGGGCAAGGGTTCAGTAGGCTTCCCGGTGTGCCTTCAGGTTAATCTGTAGAAGTAGCAGATGCTGGTGATCATTAACCTGAGAGAACCTCCTAAGAGCTATTTCTAAGTTCGCCATCTTAGCTTTTCAATGGCACCACGGCAGTGAAAAAGAGAGAGAGACCCAATTCCTTTAGTACTGGTTGTCTTCACATTTTCCCTCCCTTTTTGACGTTCTGGTCCACCCCCTCTAAAGACTGCATTCAGTATCGTCCTTGTCAGTGGAGCCAACTTGAAATTAAACACAGTTTCCCAGCCCGGACCTCCACGACGCAAGCCATCATTTTCATTCCAGTAGAAAAAAAGCATTTCATAAATGTTTTCCTTCCTCACACGGACCACCTAAAACCCCTCTTGCTAACAAATATGGCTAAGTTTCTTCCTGCATAGGAGAGACCCCCAGACTCATCTTGTGGAATAAATGAACTCATTCATCCAGCGCTGAGTGGAACTCTGTCCCCGCCACAAACCAAAAGCAAACAAGCTTGAAGCACCGTTCAACGGCTCTAGACTATTTCTCTTGTCGCTGCTTGGCCGTGCATGCTCCTTTAAGACCCACAATGTATTTGGTTCACATTCTCTGTGGTACTTCTGTGGCTCTGTATAAGTTCTCCTTCCATCCTTTCCCATATTTCTTACATATTTCTTCACCCAAAATATGTAAAAGTCTATGTTTTCATGTGCTCATTAAGAAATACTTAAAAAATGCACTAGAAATGTTTAAAAATGCATGCTTTTGACCCGCAGAACAGCTGTGCTTACACAAAATATGTATCTTACAGTTTGCTACATTTGTATCACTTAGAAACTATTTAACTTCTGTTCCAAAGTTTGTTGTGTTTTAAGATATCTATGTCCTTATATTTATGTAACACAATGTGCCTAATTTACCAAGCACATGCAGAACAAACCAGTTAGTAGCTCTGTTCACTTATTATTGATTTTTTCAGTTCTATAGTTTCATCAATATTTTGAATTGGCTTTTATTTTTTGTAAATATATATTTTTATTTAATTAGGATTTCAATTAATGTTATTTTGTTCCAATTTTGCTGTAATTTTGTAGTTTAATAATTTAATTGTTTACATTTATAAAGTAATATAACTAAAATTCCTTTTTATATTATTTATTTTTATTCAGTTTATGCGATTATCAGTTAGTTTCAGTTTTATTAATACTTTTAATTGCCATTTTTTTTTTATTTGATCATATTTTAAAAAATTTATTAGAATTTTAGTTAATTTAACTTTTCCGCAATTTTGTTGTGATTTTGTGATTTTATTGTTAATTTGTTTGTTTTTATGTTGCTGAATAACTTTTTTTATTCTGTTTATTCAATTATCAGTTGTTTCTCAGTTTGATTCTAGTTTTATTAATATTTTGAATTGGCTTTTATTTTTTATTAAATTTAAATGTTTAATTAGAATTTTAGTTAATTTCAGTTTTCAGCAATTTTGTTGTGTTGTCATTTTATTATTTAATTGTTTATTTTTATGTTGTATAGTTTAGTTTAGTTTTATTTCAGTTTTAGTTTTAATTTATTTTCATTTGATAGTTTTAATGATTAAACTTATTCCAGTGTGTTTCTTATTTCTCATTTTCTCATAGTTTAAGTCTTTCGATTTATATTTGGGCTGATATTTAATTTAATTTCAAATAAGCAGAAATGTTTGAATTGTAATAGTTTCAGTAAAGTATGACCATATACATACTTTCTCATTGAATTGAATGCTGCATTTGCACAATAATTCATTCAAGTTTGTGTTTCACAAATGAGGCCCTTTATACATTTTTCGTGTTCAATACATTGTACGTCATTCTCAACAGTAGCGTAGTTTCATATTTTCACTGTTATTCACACTTGACACTTTGTCATGTATTACATAAGTAACCTACACTCTGCAGTAAACTGATAGCGTCGTCTTGCATTTAACACACAGGAACCTGAGTTCCTGCTTTGGGTGTCACTGAAAAACTCAACTGAGTCACTGAAACTGATCTCATAATGCTTATAACTCCTTGTGCTATAACTGCAGGTACAGAAACTCCCCACTGGCTCATTTATGTGACTTACCTCTCATACTCTTGGTTGTCATGGTCACAGCGTGCGTCCTTGTGTTTCTCCCAGTCCTTGCCATGGCGACAAGTTGTTAGCGACACAATATCCTTTCCATTGTGGATGTGATGCAAAGCGTTTCGAGTGTCTGAGCCAATGCCCGTCAAGTAACGTTTACCTTTAAACATCAACAGGTATTTCCTCCGAGGGGGGACGGTGTTGTGAACTAACCATCCCCTCTCGCCGCCCTTTTGCGGGTGATCTTTAGAAAACAGAGGTATGGAAATGTCAAAGCCTGGTCTGAAGTGTTCTGTGTTCAGGCTTGCTTTGGCCAAAATGGCCTGACCTACATTAAATCCCAGGTCCTCAGTATAGTTAGGCCAAGTTCCTGAATAAAGGTTAAAGATGACGTGGTTGCGTCCGTCGTTCCAGAGGGGATATCCTCGAATTCGCTCATCCACGTTGGGCACGAACTGCGAGGACAGCTGGTCCCTGTCCAGCGTGTCGATGCCCAGCACGAAAAGACATGCTTCGTGCGGGTCCGACGTGTAATACCGCGATTCCGCCACTGAGGTGAGAATCTTCCGATAACTTTCTGACACCCGCTCTCCCTTCTCTGGTGGATAGACGTACACCCGAAAGCCACTTTGACCTTGGCATCGGGCAAAATCGAAGCAGGTGTCCATCCTGCAGTGACTGTCCTTGTAAATCCCGGCCCATGTCTGCTGCCGCTGCCTGGGGGACTCACCGGCTCCCCCACCACGCTGAAGTTCCGCCTGGTCTGCGTAGCCAGGGAGCAGCGCCCGATCCAACCAGTCAGGCCAGGGCCGTGCCACTTCCCCCCTCCTGTGGGTGATGAGACCCAAAAGACGTTCCTGCAAGCCGCCCCAATAAAAGAGCAGCAGCCAGCAGCACGTGCATAGGCCCAGGAGCACGTACTTCTTCCGTGCCTGCATGAGGCTGTCTCTCTCACCCTCTGAGCTCCAGGGCCCGGCCGGGAGCCTCAGCAGGGGGGAGATGGGCCGGATAGCAGGGGCCGAAGCTCCAGCATAGCCCCAATGTCCACTTGTCCATTAGCGAGAAAGAGAAACACAAATCGCTCTTTCTATCCGTCTTGCTTACTCGTACTCTGCTTACAGCATGGTGTGCCCATGCAACATAAATGTGTGTGCTCTTCGCTGATGTCCACTGGAGACGATGCAGTGCAGTTTCTCTTTTCGCAGCGCCACTCTCCTCATGGCTCAGTGAATCCCTCTGCGACTCCCTACGAGAGACATCAACAACACACTTCAGTACACAGCCTTCTGTTCATTTATTTCATCAAATGGACACACGCACACACTCAGTCCATCCTCAGACACACTGTTTATACAAACACATGAAAAATGTGTGTGATGAACCAAGCAATGCATCGTGGACGGCAGTGCATTACATTGTAAACATTTTTCATGCATGTCATAAATTGTGCATTTTAATGAACTGTACCGTGGTTAAAAATACACTACACAACTACATCATCGAATTTATGAAACTCAATGCTCATGCTGGAATATAAAGTGACCTTAAAAAGTACTTGAACACTTAAGCCACACTTAAAAATATATTATGTCACTGCATTATATAACAAAATGTTAAACCAAGTTCTATCTGCAAACAAATAATGGTGGATTATTCCTGTAACTTTCACACAGCAGGGTGCTTGGGACAGGAAATCTGGGAGGAAGACTTCATGAATCCACGAGCAGAGTAACCACAGGTATAGTTCATCTTATTAAAAGAGATGTTCAAGTCAGAAGTGTTTCTAAAACACAAAAGAACATGTTTTGAGAAATGTCTCATTTGTGTCCATTCAATAGAAGTCAACGGTAAACAATGTTGTTTGGTTACCGACGTTCTTCAAAATAACTTATATTGTCATACAGGACAACATGCTGTTTCTTCTAAATAAATGCACTTGCTCTGATATTCTGTTATCTTATGCAATTGCATTTTTAAACATACCGTAAATGTCCAACTAAATCACATTAGGATGCCAAACTCGTTCATTTTATAAACATGACGATGCAGAGCACATGCTCAGCCCTAGTGCTGGCTACTAAACACTGTGTGTGCATCAGTATAAGTTCAATAAAGTAACATTTTAATCTTGTTATTTTGTAAAGTAAACTGATATCATGTTAAAAGAATAGTTCACCGAAAATGTTGTCATAATTTTTTCACCCTCATGTCGTTCAAAGCTGTATTCAAATCTGTGAAACACCAAACACGATATTTTGAGAAATGTCTCAGTTGTGTCCATGCAATGGAAGTCAATGTGGGCCTTATTTTGGAAAAAAACCCTTAATATTTTAGTGTTCTGCAGAAGAAAGAGTGACATGGCGGTGGTTAAATGATGATATTCATGTATATATTCTACAATATATGTTACACTAATGTAGTATAGTTGAGTCCAGAGGGGTTACATTGTTTATCGTCTGAAGGCTTTGGCAATCACTGGTCCAGTGGTCTGAGTCTGATCAGCTGTTTACACGCATGCATACACACACTGGTGCAGTCTTAGCAGTGAACATACTAAACACGAGCAGGAAGGTTTGAGCTTCAGCTCGGATTCGGGAGATGAAGTGAAGATGAAGGGCTTGAAAAAAAATAAGTGGGCTTAGGAAACCTAAATCAAGAAGGAGAGGGAAAACATAAACCGACTTTTCAAATCTTATGCCAGTTAATCTTGTGGTAGACTGAGGTTGCTTTCTTGTTTGTTTTTTAAGGATGTGAGCGACAGTTTTGAAAGCGGAGGTGTTTGTCAAGAAGCCTTCATCCTTATGTGTACCTGTGTGTGTGGTGCGTGACAGAAGGTCAGTGTTTCTACTGCCAACCAACGCACAAAGTCAGCTTTCAGGTCTCACCTTCCTTATTTTTCTTTTTTCTCTTCTCACCGCTGCGTTTTTGCTAACTTCCTCTAGAGCTTCTCTCTTATCTGTTTAAGCTGTAAGGCCAGCTCCTGCCCTTGCGCAAAATAAACTAAAACGTTACATGAATGTAAATGGCTTGATTATGCTTGTTTATATGCTTTTGTATGCTTGTGAATGTGTGCTTGTTTTGTGACTGCAATTACGATGGGGTACTATAAAGTGTAAAGCTCTATTACACGAAAAAAATGGGGTGTTTATACTTCTACTCACGCCACATGTAAATATACATAAAACATTACATATGTAGGTCATATTATAAAACAGCCTTTTTGACAGCCACATATTCAGAGACTTAAAAATTATTTAAAAATGTACTATTTATATGAAATTTTTGTTTAATTCTGTAATCTACTTACAATATTTTGTGCCAAATTTCCAAAAAAAGTATGTTCTTTTCGCGTTTATTTGCAGAAAATGAAAACTGAAGAAACTGTATTTTTCCAGACTTGCAATGCAAAAGTAATATTTGTAAATGTAGTTCAAAAAATATTTTTCATGTAATAACCTTGATTTTTATTTTAAAGTTTTAATGTGTCTTATCATGCTGCCAGTCTTTCACATTGGTGTAGGATTTCTGCAGCTGAATATGTGAGTGAATATATGTTAATAAGGGTGTGCAATGACAAAGGTATAGTTATCATGTTGTTTTGCATGGTAAAGCTCTCCTTATCTAAACACTCGAGGCCAGGCACATATTTGTCAGGCAACAGATGCAAAGGATTCCATTACAAACTTCTCATTAGTAATGCATGAGCCCCTTGGTTTGGACATTGATTTCCCGGCTTTCCTTCCCTGTCTTTTTTTTGCATCACAGGTAAAATTTATTTCAGCATTTCTTCAAAATTAACTACAGTTAAGATTTCCACTGTTTTGAGGGCGCTTATGCACTTTTTTCCAGCTTTGAACGTCAAGAACACCTGAATATAAAACAATGCAAATTCAGGACATTTTTAGATGTTGGTAACCCAGAAACAAGGAAATCGTATAGCCAAAGGTGTTCACAAATGTCTTCCAATGCTCATTACTAATAAGCCTACTAATACTTTCTCCATTTGTTGGATATTAGTGATCTGGATTAAATAGTAAACATGTGCAGATTTTCTGTAGAAAATGTCTGGACTTCATCAACAGGGGTTTAGGAAAATATAAACAGATGTCATTGTCAGAGAGTTTAGATTTTACAAGTTTTGACTGCAAATTTCACATCCATAAGACTGGAATTATCGCTGAACATGATGTTTTACATAACATCATTCCAAACATATATTCTGTTACTCCCCTGACTTGAAAACCCTGGCTGACAGAAGGTTGGAGCTAAACGCAGGGTGTGATTGCTTGTTTTTGCCCAGAGGGACGTTTCCCACTCTTTCTCCAGTTGTGCTTTCTAGCACAATTACTTTTTATTTTTGTAATTTGAACATACAATTGCTTTCATCTCACTGACACTGTAAGTCTTTCTTACTTATTCTGCACAATATATCACAAGGAGGTAGGTCTCGAAACAAGCTGAAGGCAGTGTAATGAGATGGGGATGTGATGGCATATTGCTCAATCACCATGACAGGAAACAGCTGAATAAGTGAACGCAGGCTTCTGAACACTGAGCGATACGTCTTCCAGACACTTCATTAGCTTTTTCAGAACAAGTGGTTTCCACTTTGTGAAAGCCCAGTATGAAGGAAAAACTGAGGTCAAATGCTTGTGCTTTTTCAACTGTTGGCTGATCATCATGAATATAGAGAAGGACAGCGAGCAGGTGGACGCGGCTAAGAGGCAGCAATCGTAAGCATGCTGAGTTAGTTTCCTATGTCGAGCCTGTTGCCCAGACTGCTACAGCCTGAGTCGGTTTTTTTCGCATGATGAGTGTGTGACAGCTGGACACTGATCTGATCTCCCCTGGCCTGTCTCCCGCTCTGACAAATTAATCAGATCTGAGTAAAAAAGCCTGCTTAGAGAACACTTATACTTTCAGAAACTATTACATCTATTTACAATTTGTACTTTTGAATTTGAAGTGTGTAATTTCAGCACTGCTATCTGTAACCAAAGCACCTTGCAGTACACTGTAGCGAACATCCCATTAACGAGACAGGTTTAAGTATTTCGCTCATAAACGCTCCAGTTAATAAGGCCCTTGTGTGGGGTTGATGAAATAATCTGTAACAGGCCCACATCCTTAACCACAACCTGTCTCATCTATGATTTGATTATATTGTAACTGAACCAGAGGGATGTTACTGGTTTAAGTTGATCTGTTATTGTTAAATCATACACATTTTAAAGGTGTCATGAATGGGCCTTTGTTATTATTTTATACTGTTGTCTGAGGTCTACCTATGAATTCCACATGGTTTTTACATCAAATAAAATCAAGATCAATAAGTAATAGGCTATTTTCTATCCTGATTTTCAGGAAGGTTCAAGAAACTCTCAGTCTTACAACCAGGCGCTGCACAATATGTTGCATGTTTGAAACTGTGAGAAAGGTCAAACTTTCTTAAATCAACCTGTTTATAGTATTTAAGAATTATTTGTGACAATATTGGGACAATATTCAAAAATTCTGTCGAAAGCAAATAATAGAAAAGTTGGAAATTTATTAGACTTATTCGATAATGCAATTATATTTTTCTTGTTTTGAATTTATAAATATGGATGGATTTGGAAAATGTGAAAAAAATGTGTCTTATTTGTTGTATAATCTTTTATTATTTTTTAGCTGTGTTGTCAGCAAGTCGTTTTCCATCGTGTTTTTCGTCAACACATTCGGGGGAAAGCAACTGCATTCGCCTGCGGATTCCGGCCAGGTCAACTCGCCCCTGCGAGAGTTTTGGCACACGTCAGTATGACATCAGAGCAAGGCAGACGTTACTCAGACACATTTCTAACCAGCATGCATCTTGCACAGACCACCAGTGATCGATTCTCCTAAGAATTTGCGGAGGTGATGTCCAACCTGTCGATAGGTACATTTCAGGACCCGGCGTTCGCTGGGCCTGGTGTCAATAAAAATTTTAATTTCATTAACAAAGACGTCTTCAGTTCTGACACTTACAGGAGTACTTTAATATAAAAAAGCTCAGGTTAAAATTTATTTCTTGATTCATGAAACCTTTAAATCAGGAGTAATTGTTTAAAGTCAGAAACGTTGTTCTTACAGAAGATGAAGTATTTCTCTATGATTTTACTTCTGAATTTAGCAACAGCTGCCCTAAGCCGTACAAATAAGAAAAACGCAAGTGGCAACTGATGCTAGAGAAATACAAATGGTGTGGTGAGGTGGGTAAGATGGAGTTAAAATTAAACAACAAACTCTGTCATTACAGGTCAAGTGAAAGCGACAGCGGGGTTGGAGCCAACGGCCCAGCCTAGTTCTGCTGCATGTTTGTGGTGCTGAGACTGAGCCATGCTGAGCTTGTGGTCAAGCCTGCTGGGACATCAGTCTGGCCTGCAGTCAGATGAGCTTTTGAGAAAACACAGAGCGACATGACTAATGTGAGTGTAATTTCAGCGTGGACGATGTTTGTGAGAAATCTAAATCAAATCGTCCTTGAACATACACGGTGTTTTGGAGTTATCTCAAATAAATGAAGATATGAAGATTAAAAGGAAGATTAAAAAACTAGGGCAAAAAATTTGTTTTCTTTTAATAACTGACTTGTCATTTCTGATGCAAAAAGGTCCAATCTGGCTGTTACATCTTCTTAAACAGCCCACCGCTACTTTCATGTTTTAATTACCGGACGACAATAATTACCAGCGGGCTTGATTAATCTACACAACATGTTCCCCACACACATGCCACACAGGCTCATTATACTAACAAACAGGATGGGTTGAGACAATTGGAGGTTATCAGCTGCAGTAGACAAAACTGTATACAGTGCATATTTAAAGAAGCCATTCAACATGAGCTTTCTATGCCACAATGCCTGGCTATTCATTCCCACGCCCCTCCTCTCCGTTACCTCTCTCTGGCCCTAATGAAGTCATATACATTATGTTATATGATGCTAAGGAATGAGTTATGAGAGCTTGTCAGAAGGGCCGAGATTCCAGCCATTTTTCCGTCCCCTCCCGATCTCCCTCTCCTTTCAACTCCACCGCAGGGGTGGACGCATCATTCACTTCACGTGGAGCTCTCATAATACCGCAAAAATCAATTGATAAAAGGAAAAATCTATTCATCTCCTTTTCCAAAATACAGTAATTGGTTTGAAGTTATCGGTGAAGTTAATGACCCAACGTTATGATGGCACAGATAACTAATGTTTCTCAGGTACAGTTCTGACTCATGCTGACCACTGCTTGGCGTCTTGGGATCTAATTAAAACCACAATCACTGCACTCTGTATTAAAATGCACGGGTGGTCCTGAATACACCTGTGGTAACTGAGATGCCAGACATCACTAATTTGTAATCACTGCTGTCGGCATGCATACTTCATGGAGCTGACGGTAATTCGTTTATACGGCTAAAAATAATGTATTATTTTAAACAGTATTTGTGTAATGTTTAATAGCCTTTTAGTATATATGTAAATGATATATTCCTAATAAATAACCTAACCTATTGTCATATATTAACCTGACAATACGATATGAAACGTATTGTCAGGTTAATTGCACTTAATAACTACAATTGCACATTTAAACTAGGTGAAATCCAGTGATGTATAAATGTTATGATTTCTATCACGCGTAAAGGTAAAATTAAGTGCGTTACCTGTCATTATGACGCTGGTCCTTTAGTATGGCCGCATCCTCATCCCCTGGCGACACTGAACGCTTTCTCCTCTCCTTTCTCTCCCGGTGAAATGGACCTTGCTTGTTTTCAGTAGCACAATTTTACGTGATGCAACAACATCCGTGCCACACGGTCCACCCCTGAAGCGCTCCGCGGACACCTCCACTGTGTTCAAAAACCAGTCTCTCTCTCTCTCTCCCACTCTCTCTCTCTCTCGTCTAAAGCGTGTCTACTCGCTTTACCAGCTCTACAAGCTGATTGAGTTACAGAGATCCTCGCGCAAGCATACGCAGCGAGCGCTCTCGTAATCTCACACCTCCTCCCGCGCTCTTCTCCGTCACTCCCTCTCTTCCCACTCAATAACGCTATTTTGCCAAATATTAATATTCCACTCTCACTCTTAGTATCCTGAGGGAGATTTGTGCGAGTCTGAGTTCGGTTATCGCTCTCGTGTAAGAGCTCATTATAGGAGGACCTCCGTTGTTGTAATAATGTGGCTTCTTACCTTAATTGCGAGGTCGTTTGGATGAATGAGGAGACCGAATGCCGTCCTCATACACAGGCATGAAGCAAACGCCAGCAACCACGTTAATATTTTAGTAAGATGCTGTCGGTGCATGGATGAAAGACGCTGTGTTCTTGTGTATGAAATATGTGACAAGGAAACAATGGTCGCAGCCGGTGCCCTTGGGGTGGGTTGCAAATGTGAAGTTGAAGGTCCCCGGTATGGATGAGCAAAGACACTGAATTCGTAACGAGTGATGAAACGATTAAAGCGATGCCAAGACACAACGCAACGTCGTTTTATGACAGCACCTCACCCTGAACTTCAGCAGACCGCTCAATGGTGCGCTCCCCAAATCCCGTTCGAGCCGCACATAGACAATGCGATGCCGCCAGCGTCCAATGATAAATCCCTTTGTTTCTACGTTTAGACAATGTTATGAATGTACAATTGATGCCATTACACGATGTCCAGAAGCGTTCGGGTTTACATTGTTCATTTTCTCGCATCCTCAATATTCCAGCAGGCCCGCCCCCGGCGCTTCTCATTGGTCGACAGACTCGGGGTGCCTTCGCACGAGCTAAATTTAAAGTAAACAGACCCACATCTGGCCAGCGGTGAACGTCACTGTCAGCGGAGGTCGCGAGCCACAGCGTCGCATGCGCTCTGCGGTGAACCAAAGAAGGTGACGACTGGAAGGTTGAGTGTTATAAACTTAAATAGCCGGTAGATTTGATAAAATAACAACCAAACGAACGAAATGCTTGTGATAACAAACTAGTAAGTAAATCAAGTGCGAATAAAATGTTTGTCTTAAAAAAATACAAATTGTGTAGGAGAGACCCGTTCAGTTAAGACGTGAGCATTCACTTTTCATTAAATATGATGTGATACCGAAGATGATTGAAAGTGAGTTTGATAGGCTACTTGTTCTTTACAACTATAGTGTTATCCGTTATAAAACACTCAAGACAGGGTTGTCTCTCTTTTTATTGTCAGGTTGTGCAGTCTTCCCTTTTCAACTGACGCCATCTTGTGGGCATTCGCTGTATGTGTATTAAAAGTAGCATCACAAAATAAACAACACAATTTAACAGAACCATCACAATTTAATACAAATATTGATACGTTGTCTTTAAGTATTCAATTAATATCATATATATCATTTGAGTGATAGAAGATTAATTTAGCTTGTTTATTTGTATTTACTACAGCCCTTTAATGTAAAGACAAGTAGGCCAACACAATGATAACTCATTGTTTCTTTGGAGTGAGAAGGTACACTTTCTCAGTCATGTATTCTATTCCCCATGCTCGGTGTCTTTCCTCAAAGCCATCTGTAGATTGAAGCAATTCAATGTCACAGGCTCCTTCTGGAATAAGGGACAGAAATGTACAAAATAAATTATGATTGAAAAAACGACTTGCTTCAATAGTTAGTAAGACAGTAACGGCTTGTTGTTAAACCTTAAATTATTTAACAATTATTAGTAATTTAGTAACACAACGTTTATTTAAATGACGAAAACTTACCAAATAAATTTTTTAGACCATCTTCTGTGACCAGAAATGGTGGACCTGTATGTCAAGCGCGACAAAAGAAATGATCAAATACTATATGCTTTATAAAGAAAACAGCACATATTACATTAGCTTTCTTTCCTAATGTTACCTTTATACTGCTCAGGATTATATTCCAACGTATCTATAAGATATCTGCAGTCACTCTCCATTAAGGAAGTGAGGAGAGAAGCATACCTTGAGGGTGAAAAGGATATGTAGATACAGGTGAGTGTATGAACTATCATACGCGAGGGATAATGTACATATTATTGTAAATTTTGCATCAGTTATGTAACGGGTCTACTTACTTTTTCCTGTCACATGGGTTTATAGCCACCAGTGCTCCTCTATCCCAAATTCCTCCAAACTTTCCTGCAATTGCACTGCATGTAAACAAAGACCCAATGTGAGAGAGAAAGAAAGATAGAAATGTGACAATTTATGGTTTCATGTTTGAAAATTGAAATTGAAAAGGTGAAACACGCACCTGGAAAACTTGTATAAATCACACTGATAGATGGAGATCTTCCCATCCGCACTCTGAGATCAAGGAAATGCATTAGTTGCGTAGAAATGACTTGAACTCACTGGTTAAACATAATGCTGTCTACTTCCATTTAAAAAGTCTGAAGTATTGTGACCTTCTTGCAGTTTCAGAGTACTACAGAGGGGTTTACATTTGTATGTATCCGAGTTAAGCCACAAGGCCAAATACCAACAAAAATAATTTTATGAGTGTCCGTAATCCCATCTGGTTTTTATGACTGGTGTGCGACCATGATATTGTATTGCCCGTGACAAAATACCTTAAAAACCTTTGCTCCGGGAATCTCTGGTACTGGTTCTTCGTTGTATGTAAGGCTTTGGTCTTCAAAAAACTGTTTAATTCCTTTTTCTGAAATTTCAACTCCAGCCACTGTGTGACCCATATCAGCCAGCCTAGAAAATATAATAAGAGAATGCAAAACAAAATGTGTACTATATTTTTGTTACGTTGGATTTCAGACCTCATACCATTTCATGTCCACAGCTTTACCACACAGTGGAAAAAAGAATCGAATACTCTTTTGTCCATGTACGATTTTGTCCAAGTATTTTTCCAGAAACCTAACAAGTGCAAGAATAAAACTGTTTAAAAAAAGAAATGAAAATAACAGGCAGTTTATTTATGGAGAATGTAAACTTAGAAAAAATGTCATCAATCTATGTGACACAGAAAGGTGTCAAAGACATTAAGCGACAGAACAGGATCGCGTCTCAGCAGAGAATCTATGTGAGATGTGCAAGTATGTATGATTAACTACTGTGTTAATGATCAAATGTGTGGATTACTTGTGCACTTGGGGTTGGTGAAAACCAATTCTGCCTGCCTGCCACCTGTCCTCCCACTCCGACAAAGCCATCACTCGGTTTGCCTGGACTGACATGGTTTCTCTTGTCTTCAGAAATGATTTTATAGCTTCTGGAATTAATAAAAACAAGAGAACATGTTAAATACAGTATCACAAAAAATTTATTTTGTTTAATTTTTAAGATTATTAGATTATCTGTGTTGTCGATCAGGCCTGGGACAAAAATTGTATAGGTGAGCTAGCTTTCCCTGCGACCAAAGGTAGGTTATACCACATAAGAGTAGGGTTGGGTATGGTAATACATTTTTTCGGTTCCAGTTTTGCCTAGCAAATCCCGGTTCCGATTACGTTTCCATTTAAAGATCGGGTATCATGGGCTGTCATGCATTCTGACTTCTTCACACCGTTAAACGTGCTGGCTTCTCATGCTTAACTTGTTCAAAAACGAGTTGGACGTATGTCATAGTATTTCTGTACATGATACACTCCCCCAGCACTCCAACTTGTTTAGGAAAGTTTTTTATAATTCTCACTCTTGCGATTGGCTTCCATAAAGCCAAATCACTTTTATATCACTTAAGAAAAAACACTTACACTAAACAATCTAACCCTCATAAACCGGCTATTTAATTAGTGGTCCAGGATGAAGTCAGTATGTATATTAATGACAATATGGGAATAATATAATTACATTTTCTGGCGATGGGAGATGCGCACTGTGCTGAATTAGGTTATTGGGAGTACACAGATATGAAGGTAAGTGAATTACCATGTCTTTTGAAATGTCACGAGCGAGTTTTCTAATATTGGGGCAAAAGTATGGCATTGTCTAGAATGCATATGCAAGTTTAGTTGATCTCTACAATGTGTGAAGCAGTCTACACAGAAATCAAGATCACAGTTTTGATTTGACAAGCAGGGCAAACAAGTACATCTGCTGGTAGGTCAAAGTACACAAAACCATTCAGCCAATGCTGATGCGGTATTTTACAGCGTAAAAGCATGGGAAATATTTCCATAATCATTATGACCATGCATATCCACTGTACCTATTTCCTACGGTCTGTGACTCACGAAACAACATTACAGAGACCTTAATAAAGTCGTATACAGACAAAACAAGCTGTTGTTTATCTTCATGACTATTTCATAAACCCAATGAACAGTGTAAACGAAACGAATGTAAATCTAAGCTAAAGCTTTTATTTTAACTCTTGACAAAAAACAGACAAACACGAATTAGGCGCGTAAACATCATACAATTTCAATGTCTACAAGAGTAAACTTTACCAGTTCAGGGAGCAGCCGGTGGCAAAGCTCCTCGCGTTTTATAACAGGAAGTACGAGCGTTAGGTGGGCTTGGCATTCGTCATGCGTAGAACTGGCGCGTGACACTGGGAGGTGGAGCCTTCTGTGATTGGTGGGCGCTAGGACACCAAAGACGCTTCGTGTTCTGGAGTTTGCTTTACTAAAAACATGGCAGAGTCACCGACGGAAACGGTAGGAAGTCTAGAAAATCTATTTCCACAGTATCACTGAAAACAGAATGTTTGAAGACGCCTCTAACGACATATTACTGAAAAAGAATAAACTATTGTATTATTTTTTGCATTGCAGATAATGTCTTCCTTTGGAAACTGGGACTGGAACGACGAAACACAAAGCCTTGAGTTCACGAGGTAAACAACGAATGGGTCTTTTATCACATTACTATTTAATGATTATTTGTGTATTAAGTGATTATCTATTGCTTGTCTGTTTTGCATTTCATTCTTTTTTTGTTGTGTGCAGTTTCGAACCCCCTGCAGGATTGCGAGAAAACAATACAACTACCAAGACATCTACATACCAAGAGCAGTTCAGAAAACACCTGCATAAGTGGCAAAGGTAGTGTATGTGTTACATGTGGTTGGCTGACATCAGTAAATAATTATGGCTTAAAAACGTATGTTTTTATTCTGAGCAATTGATTGGTGCAGTTTCATTTTTCAAAGGAACACTGTGGGACCAGCTCAACTGAACGCCTTCAAGACGTCAATAAAACGCTCACAAAAGACACATGTCACAATTCACGATGTTAAATGTAGGTCCTTAGTTTGCAGCATAATGAAAACAAAGGTCCTTTTCTAATAGCGAGGATATTTATAAGCACTCTTATTATGTTACAGTGGCAGCTGTCTCTTTGTTACAAAAGGATGAATTCCCAATACCTATGTGTTTTTTGTCTCTATTAAAGTAAGTTCTAACTTTCGTTCCCAACCATTCAGTTGGTTCAGTATAGACTTCATGATTTTTGTGAAGACGTTCAGATAAATGGCTGATAAAATGTAGGCCTATAGCTTGAGTGTATTTAATGTCACTCTGGATAAAAGCACCTGCCAAAAGCATGAAACAAATATGAAAGTTACTGAATTAATTAATAAACAAAATGCAGATTTTTAGGTTCATTTTGAGTTCTGCGATTCCAAATATTTTTACCCATATTTTCACAGGAGCAAAGAGCTGGATGAGTTTTTTGTCTGTGTCCTGCTCTACTTTTCTTGCTACTTTGAGATAAAAGCTCTGGAGGAAATACAAAAGTGAGTCAAAATCTTAACATCAAAATCATTAAATAGCTGTTGTTACATGACACTTTGAAATAGAAATGTACCTGTTCATTTTCTATACCATTTGTGACATCATATGAGTCAGGTTTATGTACCTACTTTAAGCACATATCTACAGTTAACATAGAACAGTGCCATGCCAAGGCCATGGCTATGACTCCCATATGAAACTGACATCATCTGTCAAATACATCAAATGTACAACTTTTTTGATCACCTAATGCATTGTCATGTGACAACAACAGCATCTCGTTCTTTCCTTTCTTTCTATTCCAGTGATGAGAGTGTAACCGAGAGGCAGAAAAAGGTAGAAACACGTATTAAGGTGGAGCTGGCGCAGAAACATCTTGCACTGAGCTATGCCACTCTTCTTCTAGGAAAGGGTCCATGTGGCTTGTTTCCACAGCACCGTACGGCCAATGTCAGGTCAGAGAAGCTATGAATGCCATGCCTAGAGAGTGTGTTTAATTTATATGCATCTCCGTTAAGTTAATGCATGGGTGGAATGAGTGATGGATGGGTATGTGTTTGAGGAATAATGAGTCTGATTTATGTAAACAGGGGTAGGTTGTCGTCCACTCACAGTGATATACAACTGGATGAGGTTTGTGCATTTGACTCATACCATATGTCTTATCCTGCCAAATATTTCCTGTAGTGTATAATAATAAGTGTGACAACTAGCCCCGTTCTTCATCTCCTGTTCATATAGTATTACCTTTCTATACTGTTGAACTATAGTAGGCACCGCCTGCCACCAATAAAGGATTCATATGTCTTCCCCATCATGAGATCAGTGTGTTTTTTGTATCTAAGTGTGTCCTCAGCTTTTGCAGCTATGCTGCATGGGTTACGTTTGGTAGGCGGGACCTGAAGGGAATCCAGATTGAGATTGGCCGCCTGTTCCGGTCAGACACTTTTAACCCCACCCTGAGGACTGAATCGGAGGAATGCGATGAGAACCAGAAAGATCAGGACAGTTCTCAAAATGAGGGTCAGTCTGAGGTGAAGAACCCCAGAAAAGCAGCAAAGAAAGACAGGTCAGCAGGTGCTATGCTACATTGGATATTAGTTCAGGTAGTTTGACCAAAAATTAAGATCAGATATAATCCGGTCATGTGGGAATGATGAGGGTGAATTATTCACACAATATTATTTTCAACATATTATTAAACATTCTGGCATTACACTATTAAAACTAAAAAAGCAGTCCAGTATATTCCATTTTACTTCTGATCTTTTTCATGGTTTTATTATATTACTGTATTTATTTACTATCATTGCTACATTTCTCTGGAGCTTGGAAACCAAATTTATTAAAACAGATTTACAAAAACTTCAGCCTCAGTGAGTGTGAAAGTGACTGTGTAATGATTCATGATTTCACATAGCCCTCTCTTCTCTTTCACACTCTCGCTCTGTCTCCTGAACCCTAACCCAGGAAGTCTAACCGGCGCCCGACACTGAACAGTATTATAACCCAGCGTTCCCCTCTGATGGCCTCTCTGCTGCCCACTCCACAAGAACAGGCTCCTCACCTGTTCGGGAACTTCAGACGTCTTAAACAGGGTTTAAAATGTTCAAATGAATATTGCAATTTAGAGGTGGTGAAGAAAGAGCTGAACCAGCAACTCGCCTCTCTCTGGTAATACCTTGAAGTATGAGCTTGCATTAGGACTGTTGTACCGAAGTAAAAAAAGTTACATGTTTTGCTAAATCAACTTCTCTTTCCATTTAGCTTTGGGATCCTTGGAAAGCCTTTGAGCCAGTTCAGCTCTGAAAGCCTGAAGCTTAAGGGAAGTCACAGTGAAGGAGAGATGGAGGATGAGGAAGACGATGGTATAAACAGTGCCGTGGCGAACAATGAGTCACATGTTCACATCAGGAGTAGCAAAACCTCTGTCACAGCCCAAAGATTGATGACCACAGACAGACGCAGCCGCTCTAGTCGAGCTGATTTGGTCTCCAGAGCGACCACTGAGGACGTGAATTCAGACACGGAATGACTAACCTGTATGCAAATGCATGAGTGTGTTAATGTTGGTTAATTATTCTGTATGCAATCATGTATGCATTGCAGCATTTGTCAGTGAGCTATTAAACTATTTTCCACTATGGGTGGCATTTTCAATGTATCTGTTCATTTCAGGTTTTAAACTTTAATGAAGTAACACATACTAAAATCCCACAAGGCCAGAAATCTGGTCGCAGATATATTCTTGGCTCTATATGTAAATAATCCAATATGAACTATTACTTATACAGCTTGTAATCTTTAGTCTAGATATGATATTGAAAAGTGTAAAATGTGAAACGTTATTTATATGTGCTATTAGTTTAGGATTAGCTAATCCCTTCAATGAGGGGAGTCGTAATTACCCCAAAAACAATCTACCACATGATGTTTTACATACAGCATTGTTTTTGTAATCGGGCATATGGGGCATTCTGACGTCTTGTTTGTTGAATTGTGGTCATTACATTTAGACCATTGAGAGGAAATTACAAAATTATTATGATTACGTATTCGCTCTATCACATTTGTCCATTAGAGGGAGACATTTCATACAGTAGAGCAAAGTAGTCTCACCGGAGGTAACCTCACAGTTATAGATAAATTATAGTAGAAATTGTTATTGAACATTCATGAAGATTTTTGTTTTGTTTTTACTTAAGGCACATACAAGGCGTAATTTTGTTTTTGCCTTAAAATGTGGGCACACATGCTAATGTAAATTTATTTGCACAGCCGTGTGTCAGACTCAAACGGATTAACATATTACAGTGAACGTGTTTACAATTGTTAAATAGTTCCACAACAAACATTTAAAACCTGTTTTAAAAAGAATACGTTGAAAACTTAGGTTCATTATAGTCAGACATTACACTCTGAATTACGTCCCTCAAACCAGTAAAGATAAAAAAAGAAAGAACAAAAAACTACATTTAATGAATAAACAAAAATAGTTTCTCTATCTCGTTAGCGCTCTCCCTCTCAGGCCATGCGCCGATACGGTCGCGCTATCTGTCAATCATTGCTCAAGATCTCCCTCCGGTTGACCTGTATTTTTCTCTCAGTCCTGCGGGTGGCTCGACAGCAGGTCTTCGCTTCACACATGCTGGAGAGCTCACGTTAAATTTACTTTCTTAAACCGAGTGCAGCATTGTGCACACGGCAGTGGGCTCAAAGCGCAACACTACGGTAAAATACTGTTTCTAGAGAAAAGTCCGCGGAGGAATAAGCGCGGAGAAAAGAAACACGTATCCGGTGGGATTTGAGTCCCGAGAGAGTGAGATTGGAGCGAGCGAGAGGGGGAAGCTGGTTGAGAGTTTCTCCTAAAGTGGAAACAGACCGGTGGACGATATTTTCCGTTTATTCGACAGAAGACGCACATCTTTCTAAGGAATTATGAGGAACCTATGGATGATATTAACCCTCGCCTTGACAGCTTTTCTTTCGGGAGAGAGGGTGAGTTTCGACCGAGAACAATACGCGATTTGCTGGCGGGTAGTTGAGCGTAAAGTCGAGCAGAGATTTGGCCGTGTCACAATGTAACCAGTCATACACTACTTCAATGGTTCATACTTTATAACGCCGTGTTTTGTTACTATTACAGTATTATTAGTAACATTGAGGGATAGTAATGTAATGAGGGATTTCGCGAATTGCAACAGTGTTTACTTTAGGTGGCGAGGGCATTTCGACAGGTAGGCTAGAGTTAAGTTAGATTAACACATTTATTTATATTTATAAATCAGAAACGTTTCAAATCGATATTTCTGCGAGTGTTTGAGTTGTATTATAAAGAACAGTTACTTGTGAAGCGACCAGTTAGATCTGCTTTGATTTCTCGGCAGGTACTGATATTTTCGATATACTGCAAAAACTCCTGGCGTCTAAAATTGAGTAAACCACAACTCTTTCTCTCACAAGCACAATAAAATTCATCTAAATGTGTATATATATATATAATATATAATGTGTCCGATTTATAAATGCAATTCTTAAAGAGACCAAGTTGAGTTTAAGTTTAATTCAAAGGAGCTGTATATCAGGCACAAACTGTGTTTTACTCACGGGCAGACTTGGCTTGTTTCGCTGGCTGTGTTCATTCTGTTTCTCCTTCTGCTGGCCAAGGTCTTCAGCAGTCCTCTGATGAAAATATAAAGTTAAACTAAAGATAAGGACGATTCTTAGGAAAGTCAAGGCCGTTTGTTTTACTCCAGAATGGTTGGTTTTTAAACTATGGCTGGTATTTTTGTGGTTACTATGAATTGACTACTTTTTACTTTAGTTACTTTAGTAGAAGCATGATTCATTTTTGTAAGAAGAATAATGTCCCAGAGAAGTGTTACACATATTTGGATGATATTTGAACTGAATTGACTTTAATTCTGCCTGCTTTATTACACACTATTTGCTATTTGTCACAATTTTGTTGAATCTGAATAATCCAGTGACCAGTCCCTAGTAATTTTTGATGAAATGCCAAAGGGTTGTCACCCACACTTTGTAATTCCATGCTTGGCTGGCATGGTGGTTTGTACTGTCTCCTCCCATTGATCAGAACCTCACTCAGTTTCCCTTACAGGCATGAAAGCATCATCAATCTCAATGAGACCCCGTACCGTGCATAGATTTTCTATACTGGCATCATGTACACAGAGCAATAAAGTTATCTGGCTTGAAACCACCAGTGTGATCTGTGTGTTTGCCAGTGATGTGCCTGAGAGACAAGATTTTCAGATAAACAAAAACAGTAAGGAATGGTTTGTCCAAGAGCAGTCATAATAAGTCTTGTGAGTTGATAGTAGGATAATGTCCTTGGAGTGACTTTATTTCGTCTGTTTTTTCTTTCTCTGAAATTGTATGTTATGTACCCGACATGATTTTGTGTGTTGTTTCTGGCCAGATGTTCCAGTGTGTGATTTGCACAGAGTTTTGGGAAGTGTGAACATTAATGTCAAAATGAAGATTTTATGCAAGGTCATCGCACTCTTGTTGTCAGAGACAGACCTCAAGGGATAAGTTTTACACAACCATGTACAACTAAATAAAATTATTTTGCCAATCCAGAGGTATGAACTAGTTTGGTGAAGCGATAATTCACCACAAAATACAATTACTTTATCATCTTTTCACCCTAATATCATTCCAAACCTGTATGATGGCAAAACACAGAGGAAGATATTTTTTGAAGAATGTTGGTAACCAAACAACACTGGCCCCATTGACTTCCCTTGTAAAGATACAAAACCACTAAGGCATTTCTTTAAATATCTTCTTTTGTGTTCCACAGGACAGAAAATCATACAGGTTTGAAATGACAAGCGTGTGAATAAATATTTTTATTTATGCAGATTTATTATTTTTGGGTGAACTATCCCTTTAAATGTTAGCCGGCAACCAGTAACTTCGGTTTTTCAGATGTTATCATCTGTTTTGTTAAATTTTTTTACTTCCTCCAGTCTGACATACTGTAAAAGTGTGTGTTGCTTCCATGATGGAATGAACCAGAATGAAATATAGACAGTCTATAGACACTGACCGCATTCTCACCCCCGATCCTGTTGGTCTCTTACCTGAGGCTGTTTTTCTATTCCTTATTAGCCAGACGGATGGTCACATATCTAGACTAATCCTGTGTACTAAAAATGTATGTGTCTTCCACTCTGCAGCTAAGAAGACCCCCTCATTCATTTTGTCCTGATTAAAATCCTATAGTGTTGTTTAGACTAAATTTTCATAGTTTAAGCAGACAAGCTTGCTTAGGAAATAGTAATAATTTGATATGTTATGCCATTCGTCAAATGGATTGTGCAGGTTTCAGGTGTTGATTGTCAGTGATGAGTGTATTCGTAAATGAAAAACACATTTGCAAATCAGCAGGGGTGCTTGTCAGCAGATTTAAACGGTGAGGAAATGAAGCACTTTCTGGATGGCTGTTATCTTAATTTTTAACGCCTCGCTGAATGATGTATCAATCTAGGAATTAAAAAAAATCAGTATTGTTTAGTGTGGACTAGTGTGAGATTCAAAATGCAGCTTCTTCCATCCCCAGCTTAATGTGCAAATACATTTTTTTCTGTTTTTCTGTTAAGTTTCGTGAAAAGTGTAGATATGTGGTACTATCAAAACACCTTGTCGCATCCAGACTAACCCAACCTTACCTTAAGACTACATGCTTGTTTTTAGTTTTGCTAAATGGTTCAATGTGGCACAGAAATGACACACTATACCTTTGAGCATTGCAACATTATGTCTTTACAGTCCCGTTCTCTTTCCTGTTATGTTATAAATAAAGCTCTTTTATATCTTCTCAAACGTGTATGAGAAGTGGGCACGTGTGAGCGAAATCTTGCATCCCACCTCTCTTTCCTGGGGGGCCTTTTTGGTTGAATCTAACTGTTCCACATTGCATAATCCTTAATGGTCTCAGCAGGCATCGGGCCGCTAGTCCTGTAAAGGAATCCCAGAGTGCTCTTGTTTTGTCATCAGCGACTTTTCTCCCCACAGCTAGCTCGTCATTATTATTACCCTGACTTTGGTTACTGCAAAGAACAGAGGCATTATTCTTTATCTCCTTTCCCTGCAGATGGAAGGAATGAAGAGGCGGGGGTGGGGGGTGAAAAAAAAGGATATGCTATGCTCTGATGGCACAAGCCTCGCGCTTGTTTATGCCGGCACCGCAAACATCTGCGAGACGTATGCAAGTTCGCTTCAAAGTGCCGCTGTTTGTTCTTTCCTTCTTTTGCCTTAGAGTTGGAGGCTGTTCGTTCACAGGGATAAAGTCATGCTTACCAGTGGGAATAGACAAACAGCCCAAGCTGAGCCGAACTCGGGAACAGTGGGAACAGTGGCGGGCCAACAGGCCGGCAGAATACAGTGCTTTTACTAAAAGTATCGATTTGGCCCTCATACTGTAGACGTTAAGGAGCCTCAGGGGTGCAAAGCTGTGACCTGGAGGCCCCATCGTGCGAACGCACAGGCTTGTAAGGGGGGAAACCTCAGCACACTCTGTTATTTCTTTTTCGCCCAGTCTCGCTTTTCTAGTTCTTTATTAGCTTAGCAAATGGAAAGTTTCTGTGCCGGATTGTGGTTAAGGAACAGCGGTTGAAGGGGAGCAGTTTTTAACTGCAGTGCTCTTTGCTTTTATGACATCTGAGCCTAGTAAGATGTCTGTGCCAAAAGAGCGAGCGAGATCCCTTGTTGCATAAGGCCGGTCGTTCCTCGCTGTTGTGTCTGTTTTAATAGGAGATGCTGTAGGGAACCAAATTGAAGAGACTCCTGACTGTGTGAGCTGATGAGTGCAGAAGCCATCTTGTGCGGTGCAAATGTAAAAAGAGAATCAGACACCACATGTGTTTTGAAGTGTGGATTTTCTCATCTTTTTTTTCATGGTTTAATGTTGTGCAAGGTTCGAATTCATTAGGTTCTTTAAGCTGGTATACGGGACTATACTGTCAGGTTCTTTTGGTTGTTTTTACATAAGAGGATTGCAGCATTAAAATAAGGGCTGGCAAATGATTAATGGAACAATACAGGGTTTTTAGGAGGATCTATTGACAGAAATCTTAAATTAAGCTATTCATAGTACATACAGAGCGGGCCTTGAACTTGCCGCCATGTTTTGTACAGCAGTCCTAAATGGACGAACAACCTGCGTTTCTCATCCCCTGCGGTATAGTGGTGGAACGGATCGTGGATGATCCATGATCCGTACGGATTGTGCTCTACAGTTCGGAACACATGTGACCTGCGGATTAACAGTATGTTTATTCATCATTGAGTAAAAGAGTAATACACGCTCTTTATACAGTTTTAGCACCAACGCACAAAATATATTTTTCTTACTTATTCGAAGTAAAAATTACATAAAATTTCAATGTGCACATGCAATGACAAGAGGTTGGTATGGGAACCATTCACTTGTTTTGTTCACTCATTCTGTTTTGATTTATTCAGCACGCTTGACCTTGCGTGTAACATAAAACACAAAGCCAACACAGTCGATTGAAGAGGTGATGTTGAAGCAGAAGCAATGAAGAACTTAAGGTCGCAGTGGCAGATTCTGTATACTGTATGCTGCTCTAAAACATCAATTTTACACACTGATGCTGGTGGCAGACACCATTTCCAATTCCTTAAACTGTGTCCGCCTAATCAAAACGTAGGTGGGCACATTGCTATGAAAAGGATGGTGGCAGCAAAACGAGGAGTAGATTGTGTTGATCTTTAATCGTCGTGGTTCAGAAAGCACACTGACCCTTTGGGAATCTTGATGTGCTCTGACGCATTAATTCAACAGCTCCACGCGTGCCCGTTAATCTGGCCTAATGCGGTCCGTTAACACTCACTTGCGTGCTGTAAACTGCTCTCTGATCTCCTTTCTCGTCCTGTAGCCTTCCGTCACACTGTTTAAACGTGAAAAGGGTGGATTCAGAAAAGCCTGTCCCAATAAGCAGACTGTCATTGTTCACGCAAATTAAATTGACACGCTCTTTGTTGAAAATCCCTTGGAAAGCCACCAGTCTTATTTTGAATGTTATTTAACTATTTAGAAAAATAGTGACGCTCTGCTCCGGAATATAAACTGGGGCAGGACAGACCTAAACGCATAATGAAATGTGTATAAGAGGAATAAAAATGAGCTGTATTCTGCAAATTCAGGATGTAAGGTTATTAGATATTGGCCCTGTAGGGCGTTAAACAACGCTTTCTGGCACCACGAACTTCCTTTTTTCATACTTGCATCTGTTCCTGCTTTGTCTTACCTTCCCAGCGATTCGTAAAACTCCTGCCGTCAATGTTTGGTTTGTTTTATTTTCCGATTTCCATGCTGAACAGACAATAGAAATCAGACACATTTGATTACATCTATATGTACATGGCCACGTTCATGGAAAAACTGAGAAAGTCATAGCGTAACCAGCATCAAAGGGGATAATGAACTAACTGTTGATTCTTTGTTTTGTACATACTTAATAAACCCAAAAGGACTGAAACGTCATTGGTGAACTGAAGCGGTTCCTCTTTGGTGTGGCTTTGGTCACCGCTAGCACGACGCTGTGAGCGGCTGTTACCGCTTAGGCTGACAAACATCACATGTCTGTTTGATGTACAGACTAACATTAGCAATCAATTGCATCTTTTAACTGTGTTCCCACACAACAGTCAAAATGACTCGTATCGGTAAACATTAGATCAGAATCGCCAGTCAGACTGAAACTCAGTGCTGTTTTCAAGGCAGGTTACCCATATGGAATCAGTAAAAGGGACGTTTTTTTTTCAGTAAAAGGGGTTTTCGACAGTTCTGCGACTGGAAAAAGGCAACTTCACAGCCGTTCTAACCACACACATTCCTTTAGAGTGAAATAAGCACGCAGAACAGTACGTGTGAGGTTTGGCAAGGATTTCAATCTTGTTCTTAGGTGGTGCGGTTTGTCAACGGTCCCAAATGCGATGAGGGCTGAGGCGAACCATGGACTGACTCGCTCTCTGTTCTGATAAACTCTGTAGTGTCAGAGGACTGTTGGCAAGATTAGCCATTGCCTCCTCTTCCTCCTTTAGCTTCTCTGCACTCTTCATCATGAAAGATTTAAAGTCCAGACAAGCTCTGCTACAGGACCTATTTCTGTTTGCCAAAGCTGAATTATTTACATGGAATGAAATATAAATTAGAATTTGGCCTTATACTTTGAGAAATCTCCTTAGGCTGTCTTTGTTGTCAGGAAGACTGGAAATATGGAGGAAGTCAACAATTGAAGGGACTATGTTTATATAAAATGCTACGTCTAACACTAGCACAGTGTTAGACGTTGTGTTCACTTGTGTAGTGACAGTAACCCAAAATATTCCTATTAGGTTTAAATCCAGAGAAATTAGTGATTTATTTTCTGTAATGTTCCTCCTCATGGTCCTACACTTTGTTGCATTCAAGTTTCCCTCATGCATAAATCTAATGTAAATGTAAAATAAGTAGAAACAAGTCAGAGAAATCTTAAACACCATAACTTTGACATTTCTGCATGTTAATGTCAATTCTATTATTCTCATTCCTTTTTAATTGTGGGTCACATTTTAGCAAAAAATGAAACCGGTCAATATAACAGAATGTGCTTTGTATTTGTGCTTTGTAAAACTAGTTATGTTCAAGTTTAAGCAACAACAGTAATATTTGTACATGTATTTTAGAGAAGTTCAAAAGAATTTTTTTATGTGATAACCTTTTTTATCTGATAACCTTTTTATCACAGTTTTCATATTTCTTGTCATGCTGTCACTTTGCTGCTGGATTACTTTGTCACTCCTGAGGTTCGGTCAACAGACACTGGAATGAAATGGCCACAATACATCTAGAACTGCTGATTAAATGAACATTTGGAATGGTCCCTTAATGTTTTCTGAGGCTGTATTTAAAACGTTTTGTCAGTATTTCAGGATCAAAAGCCAGTATATAGGTTTGTTTGTTGATCATTAGTACGTGGCCTGGTTGGCATGAACCATGGCAATCCATCTAATCTCCTGCATGTGCCACTATGACCCCTATGCCTTCACAAACCACTAATCCTTAATGCAACTTTGCCTCCGTTTGAAAGCGCAGCACCTGCTTTTATCTGTCACAAGACTGTCCCTTCTCCCTTCAAACACATGGCCCAGATTTTATGATCAGACCAAAATCATCTGCTTTGTGTTCAGACCAGTGCTTCTCTCGGTTATCATGGGTAGGTAAAGTGAAACCAAAAAGACACTGTTCCTGGAACAGGTGTTTTGATAAAGATGAGCTGTAGGGTCATTTCAAGTAAAGGTTCTGCTGTTACCAGAACAGAATTAGTCGGTGTGCACAGAGTGTGTGCTCCAGTTTGTAGATTAGCCCCACATAATGGGATCAGAGATCACCACCTGCTGCTTTCTCCAGCAGCTTGTGTCCCTCTTTCACTTTAATAATATGTGTTACACCTTTTCTCTCCAACAGCACAGCGTGCGCGCATGAGACAGGTGCTACAGACAGCTTGTGCCATCACAACATCATTTTTTATCTTAAGTGCTGCGGTTCATTTTTCTGTCTTCAGTAGTGCCGGAAAGGACGGCATTTGGACACCTACACCACGTTTTTAAATATACGAATATCTTTGTCATGTGTTGGTATTAAAAGTATTGTTCATTTAAAGAAAAATTTCACACTTTTCAAGCATAACATTATCATTTTAAACCCAGGAAACTTTATTGTAAGAGTTTAAGAGAAACTGAATTCATTCATTCACTAAATGTCACCTTGACTTGTGCATGTGGATAAAAGTTTTTTCAAAACTCACTTTGAAAAGTAAAGTTCATTCAGGTCTAGCATCATTGGTTTGCACTCTGGTTTAATATTTTGCATCTAACACAATGACTGCATCTCATTTATTCATTTGATCTATTGGTGTGGCGTATGTGTCCAGTTTCAATCAACAAAAGTTGTTATAGTCTCTTCAATGTTCATTACGTTTTGCCGTCTATTCCGCCCATCTCCTCTTTCTCTTTACCAGTTTTGGATCTTTATAGGGTGTTTGAATGTTTGTCATCCCTGTCAACCCTGTTCCCACCCCCCTCTTCCCAAATGCCATGGCCTCCTGACTCCATTGAGGACAAATCCTCTTAAGGAAAAGTTGGATGGGAATTCAATTGCGACAGAGTGAGGATTGGAACAGATCAGCCACTGAAGCGTCAAAATCGCCTCCAGCTTTTATCTCTGCAGATAAGGGCCCATTTGCACCGAGTGATGAACAACTCTGGCAGGTCATCATTTTTGATGTAAACGGATGGGCAAAAATATATTACGTCAGTCCAAACTTTTGGGAAAAAAGCTCCAAGTCACTTTTCGATTCATGTACTATTAGCAAAACCTTTGAATAAACCTCCTGTATAAGAAACTATTAAGGAGCACTTTAATAGCTCCAAAAATGTATTTACGCTTAAGTGTGGTTTAAAATTCATGACTTCCTAATCCTGATTTTAGAGGCGAACTTTTTAGCACACTTTAACTGACAAATGTTATGCAAATGAGTCTTAGAAATATTCGTTTCCAATAAATGGATTATGTTATATATTTTTTAATGGTAGATGTCAGCATCTTCCATTTGTCTAATTTATTTTGGTGAATTTGTCTACATTTTTCATGTACTGCTAATGTTTTACACAAAAGAGTGGAGGTCTTTGAGACCCCACACATAAAAAATATGAACGTAAACCTCAACAGAATGTGAGGTTTAAAACTCTCGGTAGTTTAATGATTACAACACAGCAGGAGTCCGGAGAGTGTTAGGAAACAGAGGCAATACTCATCTGCTTAATGTTCTCAAAAGGACACTGTGGCATTGTTGCGTTTTGGCCTTTGTTCTCTTTCTGATTGAGACTATTGCATGCTTGGGGTTTTCTAACCACTGAGAGGTTAATGAGCTGAAGCTAAAGAACTCTTCCAGAGCTTCCTGTCTGGGATGGAGCGGCGTGAGACTGGACAAAACATCCCACCAACATTTTGAAGCATTCGGCTCCACTTTAGCGGTGGCTGAAATCTGGATTAAATTAAACTTTGAACTGGCAGCTAATTTATACATCATTGTGCCTCAGGCGGCTTGAAGTTTTTAGGGGTGGGTGGGGATTTGGAGCACAAAGCCCAGACCTAATGCTGATTGAATCAATGCAGACTGAGGGAAACGTGGACCTTTTGAAGTGATTGTTGTGAAAGAGGCGCCTGTCACTGGCTGGGTCACGTGATGAGGGTTTACGTTATCTCATATCTCATGGTGCCACATTTGACCCTTGTTGAGGTGCATTATGAGGAAGCATTGTGCGTTCTAGAAACCAACCCAAATCGCGGTCAACTACGGCAACTTTTTGGGAAAATTTGATTGTTCAGACGCCCTCCTGGTGATAGCTAACGTAATGTTCGTCCAAATACAATAAGCCTTTAATTTGACCTAATATATTGCTGAGTGAATACTTTTCATTTTCTTTTTAGTCGTGTGTTCATCCACCTAATTGGGCAAATAAAAATGAGTTTAATATTAATTAATATATTACTTGGGATTGATTTTGTTGTACAACCTATATACAAGATATTTCAACGCAAAACCCAGCATTATTATTTTACCTAAAAGTATGTAAAATCCAGAAAGTCATAGTTCACCCAAAAATACAAATTCTGTCACCACTTTCTCACCCTCTTGTAATTTCAAACCTTGCTTATTTATGCTGGAGCGATGCTATCCCCCTGGGTCCCTCAAGACACCACCTGTGTTTCTCGAAACCTGGGGGATTTGCCAGACACGTTGTGGCTTGAAAGGCTGTGTTCAATGCAAAACAGCTCCAGCAAAGGTTTGCTCAGGAACATTTGTGTGTGTCCCTTGTTACATATTTATGTATCCACATGTGCTTCTCCTTTGCTGCTGCAGGTATCAAACTGTGAAGTATTTGGGATGGGATGCATTTTTCGTACTGTTAGTATCAGAAGCCTGTGAATGCATTTGAACCTTTTTTACTTTTTGTGATTTTAATATCATTAAGGGTTCAGTGCACACTTTCTAGTTGTCTAGTATCCCCATTAAGATCCCTACTCCCCTACTTTGCCATTGGTTGGACAATAAGGGCTACTCAAGGACTAGCTTTCCTGTAGCTCAGTGGTTGGAGCATGGTGCCAACAACACCTAGCTCGTGGGTTCGATCCAAGGGGATCGCACATACTTGGTATAGGATAATGCAATGTAGGTCGCTTTGGATAAGTGTCTGCCAAATGCGTAAATGTAAAAGAGATGCTTTTCTTAGAGCATTTTCAACATACCTTAAGCTACTGCTTGTAGTTGTCACTGCATAGCAAAGTATCAAAGTTATTTTAACTCTGGAAAAATGACACACCTTTACCTGTTGAGTATCAAGGCCCATTATGCGGGATTTCCAGCCAATCTTGTTCCGCACCGCACTTAAAAGATCCGGCATGTCCAGTCCACGTTATTCTCAAGTATTTTTTTAGGAAGTCATGTCTTTAAAATTCAAACAGAGCAGAGCAGCGAAACTAGACATGCCAGAAAGTCCCGGTCCAGCACTTTTCAGTCTGACTAATGCCGTTTATCCACTATTATCTCTGAGGAGCTTTTAAAATGGAACCTGTACATGGCTGAAGCATCTGTTTCTTAAAACATTCACCTTGATTCTCGCACATCGTGTTCTCTGGGCTCCTGTGAGAGAACCTGCCAGCACGCTGCACTGCGCTTTCATTTCCTGTCTTGGCAGATTCTTTTCTGCGTCAGTGCTGGCCTGAGATGTTACAAGACCTTTAAGAAGTCTGTCATGTTGAGGTTAAACGTCTGTTCTGGGAGCATAGCAGAAGCTGCATTGCATTATAAGTAGGACGATCAATCCCAACTATTAAGTAGCGTTCAATACTGAATGTTCCAGATCTTTTTTAGAACAAAATTAAATTGTTAAATTTGTTAAATGTGTTGTTAACAGCTTTCAATTTATCTGGTATTCTTGGTAGTCGTTTTTATTCAGACAATTAAAAAAACACAAAGAACTCTGAAACATCAGGGCTCTTTTCTTCCCGTGTCTTTAAAAGGATATTAAAGTGTCTCCTGGGTGCCCATATTATTGTTTCGCTGTATCTCCAAGATAAAGTCGTTTATCCCCCTAATGAGGTTACTGATTTATGCCATGCTCAGGGCGTATTTTGTCCTCCTAAATCAATGATGTGATTTTCTTCTTGGTGAAATGTGTACAAAGTTCTCCTGTGTGATGGGTTAGTAGTTATACTTATCAGAGATCTACATTTTGGTTGCTTTGCCTAATCAAGTGCTTGTGTATTTAGGATTGCTTGCAAAATAGTTATTTAAAATTAACTTAAAATAGTAATAAATATTGCAAGGTATTGCAGAGCCACGCTTAACCATATTAAGCACTTTAGAGAAATATGCAAAATGTGTAATATTATATTAGTTTTTCACTTTTATATGCACACCTACTGTGAGTAGCTTCATTAAAGTGAAAATGATGTCATCATTTACACACCCTTTTGTCATTTCCAACCTCTATGACTTTCATTCTTCTGCAGTACAAAAAATAATATAATATAATATATTTTAAAGAAGGTTATTAACCTATTCACTTGCATTTGTTTTGTGTCCTACAGTACAAGCGAATGGGTGCTGGCACTGTTTCTATTCAAAATATATTTTTGTGTCTTTTGAGAAAGAAAGTCAAACAGGTTTGAAATGAGGGTGAGGAAATGACAACTTTCTTTTTGTTGGAGGGTGAACTATCACTTCAATAACAGAATTTCGGACTGTTAAACTTCAAAAGGTATCAAATAGGGCAACATTTCTGAAAATGTTTCCTTTCTCCTGGAGGCACAAGATTATATAATAATTATTTTTCCCCATCAGTCACTGATACCTGATTTGTAGTCATCCGTCATCCTAGAAAGGAATGCAGCTGCATGAGAGGTGTTTTATTAAATCAAATCCCTCTGAGCTTTACAAAACTGTCTTGTTTCTTCTCTTACCGGAGGGGACAGACCTGCCGCACTGTTTCAGATATTTAACTTATTTCATCTTTATTCCAAACTTCAAGCTGGTTTTCAGCATTTAACGTTTACCGGCTTACAAAAAAACAAGGAATTTTAAGAACTATCAAAAGCTTTTTTAACTTTGTCAAAAAATCACAGTGCAAGCGCCATCCACCAGAGAGCCACGAGAAACTTTGAGAAATAACACCACAATTGTTATATCGAAGGTAAGATACGTGTTGAAGAAGAAGTTTGAGTTCATCATTAGAATGGTCACTTGGCAACAGCCAACTAAGGCTTGTGAAATGTTGGCATTTGTACTGTAGAAAGGATGTGAAAATCGGTGACTTCAATATTTGCACAGCTAAAAACAAGTTGTTGTGAATGTTATTATTGTTATTGACATCTCAGTTTGGATAGATACAAATCTAGAGCCTTTACACCTCTGGGCAGGTTCTCAGCCTGGAAACTAAAATGTATGTTTTTCCTCACAGGGCAGCGAGACAGGAAGTCATAGGATGATTCACCTGGAGGAAATATCATTTTATTTGCAAATCTGAAATGGATTGTTTACAGTGATTCATTTGAAAACTTCATTGTGTAGGCTCTTCATAAACCTCTGAAGACATAGCTATGTATATTTTATTGCATTTCTAGCAATAGATCATCCCAAAAATGACACACTGGACCTTTAATATAATTACGATACAGTCCTATGAAAGTGTTGATATAAACAACGGCAATTCACAGAAACTGTAAAAAGTCCATTTATATTAACCCTAGCACAGGATCAGTATTTTCACCACTGCTCTTTCTGTGCTGGCAGTCCAGGCCCTTATGAGCTGGATGGCTAGGATACAGAGTAAAAGGTTTTCAAGTATATATATATGTGCTTGCAAAGTTTGTGTCCTCCGTTCTGAGCTGTACAAGAAAACGAAGTAAGATTTGATCATCTGCGTACTAGTCTGGGTATACACTTATATTGTACATGAAGGAGTGGCAAAATGTTTTTTCTGTTGTTGTCGCAAAGGTTGTTGCCCCTGCAGCTATGGGAAGGAGACCCTTTTTATCCATACATGGAGCACAAGCCCAGGAATGTGGCGCCGGCTCGCGAATGTCAGACAGCCGTTTTTTTTGGAATCTGAGAGGGTATTAATGTGTGCTGGGCCAGTGCACTTGCTTCCCTTCCCAGCACGCTTTCACTAGCACTTTTTTGGCTATGAGAACACTAGGCAAACAAGAATTGTGGAAAAACATCTGGCAGCATAATCCAAAGATGCTTATCCAACGTCAGTTCCTTTCTTTTACATACATTTATTTCTGTCAGATGTCACTGGATTCAATTCAGATTTGAAAAATGCTTTACTTTTGGATTCCGTTTAGAGAGGCCTTGAAATATTGTACGAAAGACTACAAACCTCGCCGTTATGTGAATGGAGAGCCTGGAAGGAATCAGCAGAGAAGTTCTTTGTGGGATTTCTTTCTGATTGATATAGTCACCTCTGGAGCACAAAACTGTGGGGGCTTGTATGTTGGAGGTCCGTACAGTTGATTCCTCATTGTGTTGTGAGGATTAGAACTCAGTAAGCACTTCCTTCAAAGTTCTATACGTTTATGTAGCTCAACATTAGCCTGCTATCACTTGATCTGTCAAAGTCAGCTTCAAAGCATTTCTTAGCCTGCCCCGCAGAGAAAGAGGAAAGGCCTTATGTGTCTCGCAGGACCGATGAGGAGATTCTGGTTTGTAGATTAGTCTCCTCGCAGCCCATGAATGATATCACCCCCTGGACGTGTTCCAGGCCCGCTCTGGTTTGGGCTTGACTTTGATTGGTGTCCACTTCCTGGAGAAGCTCCCCGTCGTTTTCCTCATCTCATTTTCCGGAATTAGTTCCTGATGATGAACATTAGGAGAGCAATTAAAACTTAGGCCTAGGAGAACACAGAGATCATTCTGCTTTGGCTCAAGTCTTCTTTCATTGTGCAAGTGCAGCATTTCCACAGCAAATGAGTCCTTAATATATAGTTTACTTTTTAAATTACACTACTATTATTCAACTTCCAGATTACGTCTGGTTTTGTGTTGATGCGACTTTAACAACCGTTCAGTGTGCGGGGAATGGATTGCTTGTGACTCAGAAGATAAAACAGAGGACTATTGTTGCCAAATCAAATCTGAAATTGTTACCAAACTACTTAGAAATGTCATCAGTGATGAATGCAACATCAAACTCAATAACAATTCTGAGACTTTCATTTCAATTTCTGTGATTTTTTTTGACATTGGGTTTTTAATATTGCTGGCTGGTGCGTTTTTATCGCTTGAATCATTTCCAAAAACATGACACGTGCGGCGTCCGTCTACATGGAGCAACAAATAAACAATAGAGCAATAGACGCAATACCAAAGTACTTAGTTGATTTGTCTTCTGGGTATTTGGTATAAATAAAGACATCCCAATTCTCCATCACAGACTTTTACACTTTGCTGTTGTACTCTGTCCGGGGTGTCCATGGTCTTATTTAATCCTGATCAATCTTCCCAGATACACACCTTGCTTACTGATGGTGCTTGGGGGTATAAGTAGGGGATACGATATCTGTATTGATCGTGGTATATATCCGTTTCTCACAGTTTGTATAGAACAACGCTCTTGTACTTTTGGGGTTAAAAGTTACAAAGTTGTAGAGCAGTAGTATATTTGTCTCACGTCACAAACATTATTTTATTGTAATATGTCCATAGGCATCAGTATACTTATCTAGCATATCCGCATGACTAAGTCACAAAGCACTAAAGTATATAAATACACACACATGCACTCTCACTGCTTTTAAGATATATACGTCATCCTCAGTTTTTAAGAAGAAGCAAAAGCTGCTGTGCAGTGGGGCATGACCGGGCAGCATAAAAAGTACCAGTCGGCCATCTTTGTCCTTCCCTCCATTTGCCCTGCCTGCTTTAACAATAACATTGCTTAAAGGGTATGGTGGACAGAGGGACCCTTTCTTGCCTTTCAAAGGTTGCAAGGCACGGCCATGCAGTTTGACGGCTTTTAGCAAAGTGACCCGAAGGTTGCAGATTGTATGTAGCAGCGCTAATCTTTCTCCCCTGTGTCCCTGCTTAACTCTCTTCTCGCTCAGTGTAGGGCTGTGCAATTAATCGAAAATGAATCGTAATCGTCAATTTTGGCCTTCTTCAATTACAAAAACAAAATAATCGAGGTAAACGATTTATTTTTGTGCCATTTTGCAAGGATCCTCTCTTTTCTTGTAGTATAAATCCACAGCGCACACCTTTTCTTTACAGCGGTTCTGCAGTGCTATTTCTTTACATTTATTTTTCAGTTCAATTCAGAGTTTAAAAGCAAAGTTGTTTTTATTTTCTATGTTGTTTTAAAGGTTAATGAGTAATCGTGTTAAATAATCTCAATATTGGCCAAAATTATCGCGGTTATGATTTTTGTCATAATCGAGCAGCCCTAGCTCACAGTCACTTGTCCTCTCTCTCGTCCTCCTACTGTTTGCAGTCTTCTGTCTTTTGTACTTAGGCTCACTATGGAAACGGAACAGCCTCCTGCTGGTTGCCTGTTCATTAGAGACGCACAAAAGTAAAGTCTGTGACTGTTTCGTAATGGGGGCCACAAACTGATGGCCCCTTGTTACTTTCACAAATCTGATTTCTGAATTTGAAGTTGCAGAAAAATAGTCACAAATGTGTAAACTGCCATTTTCAAAATGGGGCTGTGAGTCTACATTTTAGTGTACAGGTAAGAATACTTATTTTACAAGTTCACAAATTAAAATCTACAAGTTTTGCTACTGATTTACCTTCAAACATCGGCCCCTAGTTAGTGTCCTGAAGATGTGAACTTTGCAAACTTGTTAACATACTGAAATCTAATGGTGGTAAGAGTTTTTGTTAAATATAAAATATGATTGTTTCCAGACAGAAAGGCAGCTACATACAGTATATTTTACTACGTAAATATGTGTTTTTGGTAAAGTGCGGATGGTGGAAGGTATTGTGTTCTTATTCAAGATTCAAGATCTGTGTTGTCATATGTACTTTTGGTACAATTTACTTTTTTTCAGAGGAAAACGTAAGAAGGCATAACAAGCAATAAATTACAAGCCAAAATTATCAAGTTAAGGATCAATATTGACAATGATAAAAAATCATTAGAAAGTTGCATGTTTGCTGCCGAGTAACGGACAATTGAAATATATAATTATATCATGTAATTCATTATTGATTATTACTAATCAAAACTGAGCAAAAACGAGACCATATTGTCTAAAATAACACAATATTTACTTCTTATTTATTGAGCCGTTGTATAAAATCAACATCACATTAAAACCCCTTATATTTGGAACAAAAACAACGCTTGTTGTTATACACACTTGTGTGTTATAGCTTAACTATATGATTTAATATACACTCCCTGTCCAAAAAGTCACAGACTCTAATATTTCTTTTGACCACCTTCTGTTTCATTTTGATAAGCTTTTGCAATGTATTTTCGTCCAACTTTTATTCCCATCCAGAGTTGCATTCATGTTTTGCTAAGATATTGTATTGGTAATGGGAGAGTCGGACCGCTGTGCAAAATCTTCTCCCAACGCTTCTGAATGGGGTTAAGGTCTGTGGTAGCCAATCCATGTGTGAAAATGATGTCTCATGTTCCCTGAACCACTCTTTCACAATTTGAGCCAATGAATCCTGGCATTGTCATCTTGGAATATGCCTGTGCCATCAGGGAAGAACAAACCCATTGATGGAATAACCTGGTCATTCAGTATATTCAGGTAGTCAGCTGACCTCATTCTTTGGGCATATAACGTTGCTGAGCCAAGACCTCCAATCCAATGGGAGGCTCTTACCTGTTTGCAGAGTTAAATCCAGGTGGTGACTTTTTTCGGGACAGGCAGTGTATATACACAGTATATATATATATATATATATATATATATATATTTAAAATTTCAAATATTCAAGGTAAAACAATTATTGTGTTGCATTCCGTTTTGCAAGTGTTGTCTCCAGTGTTGAAGGTTGCTTAGCACTGCTCTGTCATCCATTTTGTTATGCAGTTTGTTACAGTGTTGTTGTTGGTTGCAAGTAAGGATGTTCATTTCGGATAATTTTCTTAACCGACAACCGACGCTCGTTAACCGAACATTAACGGTTAACTGAGATTTTTATATAAATCGGACGTTGAAAAAAAATACAGTTGCCGATTGTCTGTGACCCAGTAAAAACTAATTTTTATGGGTTTATTATGAAAGTGCAAACAGTAGCGTACAAAACAGATCAACAACGATCACAAGAGAACCTTGATAACAACGAACAAACATAATATTATTCACAATATAAATGAAGAATGTAATTTCAAAATTTCGAAAATAAATAAACTCTAAATAAACCTAAACTGAAAAAATCACATAAATTAAATAGTTAACAAATTAAGATTTTAAAATATTTTGAAAAAGGAGCATCCACATGCTGCGGGGATAATCTGGACCGCAGCCTGTTAACTGTTATGCCCGCGCTTGCGCAGCCGCATCATCCGACACCGCTTGTTCATCTTCTGTAGTGGCCATTGCCAAAGATTACTCACACATTACTTTCTTTCGCTCGCTTCATTTTGCGTTCTCAGTGAAATGTCTGTTGGCACGTGTGGCTTCACGCGCCGACGTCTTTCATGTGTTGACGTAAATAAACAAGTATTAGCACATCTTTCGTTGTCATGCTAAAAACATGAAAATCTATTATTTATTATCTGCATTGTCATACCAAAAAATATATTTTTTTCTCTATTAAAAGAAGTTAAACCGTTTAACTGATAGTAGAGGTGGGCGGAATGGTCAAAAATCTATTTCACGGAATGAGTAAATTATTTTACGGTGAGGACATGTTCATGAAATCTTGCATTATAATGCTATATTTTACACCGAATTTTTCTTAGATTGATTTAATTTATTTATTACAGCTTATTTGAATGCTCACCATAGTTAAAATGTAGGCAAGTTATGAAAATGTACTGAATATATCAAATTAAGTTCTGACAATCAGATGTATTATTTATTCATATTTATATCATATCTATATCATATGTATACAGTAGGAAGATAGACAGCATGTATAATAATGACGTTTTAATATGAACAAACAGTGAGAGTACAGTATTTGACTCGTGTTATAAACTGGTGTTCATGGGGTCTGTACTGTAGGTGTTTATCGTTTTCACTCTCTAATAGATGAGCAATAGTCGTGTGTTGCTCTCTGTCTTTAGGTTTGTTTATTCTCTATGTTTACTCCTCACGCGTCTCCCAAAACTGGATGTTAGGGCGTCACATCAAAGCGCTCACGCGGCGAGCATCATCGCGCATTTCAATGCAAGTTTCACCTTAGCTTGCCTGAAGTTAAATTTTATTAAAGCTATTAACAGCTTTACAAAACAACCTGACTTCTGCAATACGTGTTGAGAATGAGCTTTTTTCTATGCTGGAGCAGATCCCGGCACGAGCACTGCGGGTGAGAGAAGAATCGGCGGACTGGAGCGGATCACTAAACTACAGACTGAAAGAAGGTCAAAAGAATGTTTGATAGGTTCATTTGTTACGGGTGGATTCATTCATTTGTTTTTTTCAGAATAGCGCCCAATTTGCAGAGTGCCGAGTTAAACACGCCCACTTATTTACATTCCGCGGAATACACGGAATAGAAAAATCTCGGACTCTTACGGCCCAGCCATAACTGATAATAGTAATCGGTCATAGAGTTTTACTATCGGTTAACGGTTAAACGATTAATATGAACATCCCTAGTTGCAAGGGTACTACTTAGTGGTTGCAATTGGTTCATTCTGCTCTCTACATTCCTGAATGCATGTCTTTGTGATTTTTCTCACCTTTTGTATCATCTGGCAATCAAATATGATACATCTCATTGGTAAAAGTATATTGGTAACAGCACATCTTTCTCCAGCAAGACACGATTTGAGAACACATATATACCTCACAGTACAGGTTAAATCGTTTTGGTTAGGGTTCCAAAGTAACCATCATGAGGTATGTGTTACACCTTTTTATGCTGATTGTAGAATATTAACATATATTGTAAACACAAAGATGCACTTTAGTAAAGAGTCATATTGATCCTTTTTGTAATCCAAGTAGAAAATTGCTAATCGTTCAAGAGCACTTGTTCAGGTAAAATATATCCTATGAAAAGCTTTTCTGAAGCATCTTTAAAGTACCGTGGGCTGTTTATTGTCTGTAGCACCACATAAAGACACATTAGATGCCTCATCACAGAGCCGTGACTGAAAAGCCCATTGACATCGAGTATTGACTGGAGATATTGAGCGTAGCTGACACGCCAGTGTTTGCATGTGTGTGTGTGTGGCCCTGATAATTGTCTCTTTTGTACTTTGCATTTCAATCGGCAGAATTCTACCAAATCAACGACGGTGTTGTGTGGGCAGGCAAGAAGCTCTCCGCTGAGAAAAAGCAGACCTGGGTTAGAGAGGTTAAGATAAAGTTGCTTTGAACAAATTCCTCCTTTGATCAGGACTTCGGCTTGGGTGCTGTTTCTTTGAGGAGTCAGTGCTTCTTTTCAATGAGTTGGTTATTGTTCCGTTTCATCATTGTGTCCATTGACAATCCCCTCTACTTCTTTGTAGGATACTGCTTTGGCTCTTTTTTAAGATACTCTGTCTTACAGTCAAACACAAATTTCAGATGTTAAAGGTTCTTTATGGAACCAAAAAGATTTTCAATGGCATCAGATAACCTTTTGAAGCACCCTTTTTTATACTTTACATATCCACTGTAACAAGTTGCTACCATTCCAGAAGTCATGTTGGAAGTGCTATCATTAGTGACAGCTTGCAAAATATGCCATGCTAAAAAACAAGAGAAAGTGGTCGAGTTGAGTACAAAGGGGAGACAGAAAACTATTTTCTTTGCAATCTCGTTCTGTTCTTTCCTCTGTCCACCCACCCAGAGAAAAACAAAAGTCAATCCACGTTCATCGACAGTGGCTGTATCAGCTGAGAACATCGACCACTCTTAGAACAAAGATACTAATATCTGTGCAGCAGACTCTTTACTACACTCTCTGGCCCTTAAGGGTGATTTATAGGGGACCACATTATGGCCCTTTCTCTAAGTCGCATCAGTATGGAGAGCCCAACACGGGCAGAGTTGCCCTAGTCCTGAATTCTGGTTGCCATGGGGCCGGCACACCATTCTACAAAGACAAACAAATAACACAAAGGAACATGATTACCACACTACCACAAAAACCTTGATATAGTTAACTCATAACTGTGTGGAGAGCATCCCTGTTCACAGCATTTATCCCGATCAGTTATCAAAACTATTGTAAATCAGTAAGGGATGCTGCTGTCATATAATAGATTTTATTGATAATTGAAGCAGAAAACAATTAAAACAAGATACACAGTTTCATTTTCATATCATACATTGAATGTAGTATTTAATTATTGAATGGTATAACTCACCCAAAAATTTAAAGGAATGAAAATTGTAATTTATTCAGCCCTCATGCTGTTCAATACCAGTATATGACATCTTCTGTGGATACAAAAAATGTTTACCAACATTCTTCATAATATATTTCATACAGATTTGGAAAGACATGAGGGTGTGTAAACGATGACAGAATTTTTTTATCTGTCCTATATCTGGGACAATATAGGAAAATACATTGAAAATAGACATGCAATAGATTGCTGGTCTTGGATGGATAAACAATATTAAAGGGATAGGTCATCCAAAAATGAATTTCCGTCATCATTTACTCGCCCTCATGCCATTTCAAACCTATTTGACTTTCTTTCAGCAGAACACAAAATGTTGGTACCCATTAACTTGTATATGTTTTGTGTGAACGGGGACTTCCCGGTTTGGTTTTCTCAAAATATCTTTTGTGTTCTGCAAAAGAAAGTCATACAGGTTTAAAATACATTTTTGGGTGAACTATCACTTTAAGAGGACTAAAACGAAACACCTGCGAGACAGGAGGTGGAGCTGAGGATGGGAAAGGGTACGGATGGGCTTTCAATTAAAGAGCAATCGAATGGAAAGTGAACTACTTGCTGCGTTATAAAATGTTGAAGATGGTCATAATATGGTTCTTCAGAAACAGCTGAGCTTGCGGTTCATTCGGAACGCTCGGTTATGGAGAACATAGTTCTTATAGCTGTTGGGCCTGTATCAGTTCAGAGTGTTTGATGACAGGGTTAGGCTGTGTATAATACAAGTTAAGGCAGAAAATATTGACTTTCAAATTGCAGCAGAGTGTTGAAAGCGTCCACTCGTTCATCAAGATGGGCAGTTTGCTACTTTCAAACGCACTGCTGGAAAAAAATCAATTTTATAGCCACAGGTGTTTTTGGAGTCGAGGGGTTTGAGCAATATGTGAGAGACGGTGCGGGCAGAAACACTGTATTATCTTAATCTCCATTTTTATGACTCTGCGTAACTGTCGCCTCTGCAGATAGCGGTGGAAGCGGCCAAATCCCCCTCCTCGACTGATGACTTATACTTGGACGAGGCGGGATCAGGTTTCCCTGAAGATGATGACGACTTCAGCTCGGGATCGGGATCAGGTATTACCTCTCTATAGACAAGAAAAATTATAATTGAGATCTTTGTAAGAACAGTGCCGTTGCCTCTCCTAGAGAACAATAAGATCACATGTCAGCAAGCGTAGAGCTTTGCTTCCGTTTTATGGCTCAGATGTTTCTCTTAAAAACATTATTTATTTTCAAAGCGTGCTGAGATTTTCATTTAATTTAAGTTAAACATTTATTTATACATATCAAATTTCAAGGTCACTAATTCTTATTTTGTGTTTTTGTTTTCTCCTATTAAAGGGTATTTTTAAAGAGAATACATGAGAAATGTTTATAATTGAATAACTCAAACTTAATCTATATGTGGCTTTGTATGGGGCTCATTACAACCGCTGAATAATAATGGGAACACATTGTAATGCAACAATCTGTTTTTGTGCTTTTGAATTGTCCTTTAGGAGCTGGAGAAGAGATCGAGGAACCTGTCACAGTAAACACATTGTTCATCGTGCCTAAAGCGAAGCCCACGCAGGATTCCACCAAAGACTTCACACCGAAAGTGGAGATATCTACTCCACGCGACGTCCCCAAAGATAGAAAGAAACATGTTAGGATAGAGGTGTGTTGTGATGTCTGTCATGAGTGGAACCGTGGGTCATACCATGAAGAGAAAAAAAGCCATGATGAGATTTGTAGACTGGTCTGTTGCTGGTCTAACTTTTTTTGATGCAGTTGGATGACCAACGAGATTTTGTTTGTAGCACACCAGGTTCAAAAACACATTGACCATCTATTTATGAATTCAATATTGATTCGTTTTATTTAATTATAACATACTTGACTGTTAATAGATGAATTTCGTCCCTGTCCTTCCAAAACCTTGAATGTCCAAATTAAACACTGTGTTGTCAAATAGTTTTTATAGTTAGATATTTGCAAATCCCAGTGAAAAACATAGGGAGTGACTAATGTTAATGATAAAATCTCACAATATGGAGATACGAGGTGTCAGAAAGACAGCAACGATATGTAACATGACAGCCGTAACTCCAATCTTTACTTATTGCACCACATACTCTCTTTCAATCTTTCAGTCTGCAGTAGTTCCCACAGAGGACTCACGCAGAAACCCAACCACAAGCACCACCAGCCTCCCTAGATCCCCCTTGGATCCACAGGACGTCCAGTCTGAAAATCTGTTCCAGAGGACAGAGGTTTTGGCAGGTACGTTGAACGTGTTAGGTTTAATTAATTGTATTAATCCATTTCTCTGTAAGACGCTTCGGGTTGAACACAGTCCAGGGAAACAACGACTGATGTTTCGAATAGATTTTCATAATAATTCAGCTTCGACATTTGAAGGTGTCACCGAGGAATCCTTATTTATAATTCATGGTTCCGCAGTGTGAACTTCAATAAACTTGACTTGCAGCCCACGCTGGGAGCATTTAGAGTTCACATTTTTAACCAGAATGCCCCTTTAATCTGCTTTCATAACAAAGATGCAAAACAACACACCGATTTTTGGTCACAGCTCATCTGTTTAATATCATGTCGAACCTAGACACAACCCCAATGAGAAGATTTTACCCTTTTCCTGTTTTGGATTGACACGCTTCCTCTCACCCAATGACCCTACAGCAGCATTCGCTTGTTCCTGATTTAATTTTCCAATTACCGTAGACAAGCTAAGCAGTGCAGGGTTCTGCTTTTCATGAGCCGTAGAATCCCAGACGACGCTTTAGTCACGTACCCCAGCGGGGGTGATACATTTACATGTGCTGCAAGTATCAGCTGGTTGGTTTGTGTCTACTTAATTTAATTGAAATAAATGGACTCATTAACACTCCCCGAATCCTCTATTTCAGCTGTCATCGCAGGCGGAGTTATCGGCTTCCTCTTTGCCATCTTCCTCATCCTCCTACTGGTGTACCGCATGAGAAAGAAGGACGAAGGCAGCTACGATCTGGGAGAGAGGAAGCCCTCAGGAGCGGCTTATCAGAAAGCCCCCACCAAGGAGTTTTACGCATAGACTCACTCACAAAACCGAGCTTCACCAACCAGAGTGACGGTCTAACATCAGTGACTACGACAAACTTGTCCCAAGTAAAAACCGTATGTGATTGAGGAAAAAAAATAACATAAAGGAAAGCTTTTGCATAGAGTATTGTTATTAAGATCTTTTTTTTTTCTCTTTTTTTCTTTATGAAAAAAGAAACCGTTGCTTATTTTATGGCAAATCCCTCTGTATTTACACATAATTTTCTGTGTATTTGAAAAGGCTGAAAAGACAAAAAACACAATCTGTAAAAAGGCGAGGACATTCGCATCCGTCTTCTGTCAAAGGAGCTGTTTTTAGTTTCTGACTACTTTTTAACTGTAGCAGTATGTATTTGTAAAAAATTAAGTGGAATTATTGAATATAATTGTTCTGTATCAGTCCTGTTTTCATTTCTCATCTTTTTTGTTTTTGTCTTAGCATGTTGATCATAAAAATGTATTTCATTAATTTATCTGTTTCTCGAATGATGAAAAATGCCTTTCTGTAGTCTTCAGTCTTTAAAATTAACTCTTAATGAGTCAATGTAAATGTTTTCCCTGTAGGTTCCAATGTTTATTTTTTATTTCAGAACGTCTCGGTTACATGTATGATTCGGAGCGACGTTTTGCTTTGCGTTCAGTTCGTCGCGGTTTAGGGTAAAGCTCTGTACTAGAACTGTTAAAACCACGTTAAATTGTTTGATTTGAGGTTTCGGCAACACTGGAGCCTTACAGCATCCGTGGGTTCAAATGACCAGTGCCATGTGAACCCTCCCACATAACGGTTCACTAAACCTGTCCTGACCTGATCTGTTTAATTGACGAGCCAGGAGCCTTCCATCTTTTACTCTGTGTTTGTGATAAGAAGATGAGTTGACTCTTTGGCCAATGACATGGCCTGCATGCCCTCAGACACGTGGATGTACCTTTGATCAGTGCGCTGTTCTGATGTTTAAGTGACGAAAGGCCGAGACAGTGATCCTTCCAGTGATCTGTTTTTTACTTTTACAGGGAGCCGCTCTTTGACGTAGAATGACCACTGGGGAATTATTGCTTAGAATTGACAATTGATATTGAAATCGGTTAACGTATATCCTGTGTCAGTTGAATTTGTTCAGCAGTTGCTTATCCAGGCGTCTATACCTTTGGTGCTGATGGTGCTCATCTAAACTTTTTGAGAAAGGCCAGTAACGTCCCCTACAGATCAATACGATTACACAAATGCTGCCAAATTCTCTTAAGGATCAATATAAAAGCTGTGCAGTTGTCATGAGAGGTATGGTGAATCTGCTTCTGCTCCATTTCCCTCTGTATCTTTCCATACTTGCCCTCTTGTTTCTCTCAATGTACCCGACTGTGACCAACACCCATAAGTGACCGTACAGACCCTGACCCAGACGCTAGAGCTAAACACGTCAAGGTATTGAGAAACCATAGGCGAACCCAAAGACTCATTTAATTTTCACATTGCTGCGTGTTCCTTTGGCCACATTTAAGTTTTGTTTCATTTTTAGCTCTTAGTTTTTGTTTTCATTTCGAGTAGACCATTGAGTCCAATTACTCATTCATGTATGGGAAAAAATCTATATAGAATTATATATAAATGTATATTCACAAATGTTTTAAACCTTCAAAGTGCCTACCATTTGGAAATGTGCAAATGTCTGTCTTGATTTTAGGCGATGTGTACGTATTGATCGTACTTAGAGCGATCGTATTGTGTAAGCACAGCAGACTGAAATGGTAATCTTTTTAGTTGTACAAAAAGCAGACAGTATTGTACCTATAAATTAAAACAACACTACTGAATAAACATTGTGGCCTAATGTTGCTGTTGTGCTTTTTTCCTCTGTCTGTTTGTCCGAAGGTAATAATTAGAAAAATGTCTTCATCTGAAATCTCTTGCTGGGACTGTAATATGAGAAGAATTAGGATTAATGCTGAGTGTGTTTGCGCATGGTTTTAGCACTGCAGATTACTTGTGAATTTATTAATCTTTATTGGTTCTCCTGTGGGATTACAGGGATGAAGCTTGATCCCAGCACCTCTCTCATTCAGATCACTGTAACTGTTTGATGGAATACATTTAATTCTATAATATTTGGGAGTCATATTAAAAATAAATACATTTGACTAAAAAGACATGCTCATTTCTGTGGAACACAAAAAATATATTTTGAGAAATGTCCCAGTTGTTTGTGCCCCTACAATGAAAGTTAAGTCAATGTTGTTTTTATACCAACATTCTTCAAAATATCTTATTTTGTGTCCTGCAGAAGAAAGAGACGAAGAAGAGGTTTAGAATTACATTTGAAGAGTAAATGGTGAAAATTATTTAAGGTTATTGGACAAAGCGTTTATCACTTTATGTATAAGCAATCCCTTTCTATTCAATATTTCCAGCTGTATACATTTCTTCTGGCTATTTCAAACAACTACTTTTTTAATTTGCTCACGGTCTTGTAAACAATAGCATAAACTCTTTCAATTCAGTTGATTTCTTATCCGAGAGGTCATTCCAGTGTTACCCTTGGCAGATAGACCGTGATCTGTGGCATCTGCCTGAGCCGGTCCCATCAAAACATTGGAGCTTTCTTTCATGTCTATTCATCGAGTTCAAACCCCCCGCCTGTGTTGTGCTGACCACGAGTCAGTGCGGCCTGAATTTACGGCTCCCTGATCAGAGGCCAGTGTTTGTGTTTGGGTTTGTGTGAGTCCATGTCAGAGTGGCCCTCTAATTTATAGGGTCTTTCTCAATAGCGGCAGGAATAGGGGAGGGTGCAGGAGGGCAGGAGAAAAAGGCGAATTGCATATGGAGCACAAAAGGCCACTGGGGCGTCCCTTTCAGAAACAGGGCCAATTCAGTAAAGAAGGCCAAGCGTGAATGCCAAACCATGCAGAAACTTCAAGGAAATGCCATCCAAAGTAAACATACTCTCAGGCTTCATAAGATCTCATGAAGGCCAATGGAATGATTATCTTTAATCTGTAGGCTGGTGTACCTCAAAATTCTGTTTAAAAAAGAAGGTTTAAGCAATAGTTCAGCCAGTGATGAACAACGTCTTTAAAACATTTGGTTCCAGTGCTTAATTCTGATTGGTCAATAGACGATCTCAAAGCAACAACGCAAACATACATTATTGCACATAGATGATCAAAAGAAATAACAAGTGACATTAGCAAGTAAAAAGTCTTGCCAGTATTATTTTGGGTAACCAATAGAAGAAACGTTACTTGGTTAAACAAAAATGCAACAAAGTGACACAACCCATGTAATATAAAATTCAGCAATTTTTATACAATAAAATGTTTATATTCATATAAATATTTTTTTTTATTATTAGCCGCTAGCCAGGCCGATAAACAAACACAGACTGGAAGTTGGACTTCGGACCAGCTTGTGCGTACGATTAAAACAGCCATTACTTTATTCACTATGCAACACAGCCATGACTGCTTCACCCCACGATTCTGTGTATAACTACGCACCCATCAGTAATCACTCTTAGCAACGTAAACAGAACATTCTGTTGCTAGTCAACCAGGGACTATTTTTTTCCAGAGGAAGGAAGGCTTTAAGTGACTTGGTCCATAGACTGTACAAAAGAAAATGTTTAATGCTAAACCCTTGTTACATGCTCTCAAAAATTGTTTTACTTCATGTGAAAAAAAGTTGAAAATGCAAATAAGTGAGAGCTCATTTCTCATCCACCAAGAGACCAGATGTGTTAGCACAGTTACTTTACCAGACTCTTCAATGCACACGTTCCCTTAGTTGTGCAGGAATGATTGTTCATTTGGGGAAGGATCCACTCTCCCAGATTAAACTCTTGACAGGTGGAGAGAATAACACTCTCCCCCATAAAATGGCTTGATGCCAGAATAATTGGTCCCTGTGGGTGGGAGCACTTCGCTTGCTTTCTCGACTATAGGGCACGGTGGATCCTACGCAGACGTTGGGAGGGGTTCGTCACATTGGAAGCGTGAACATTTTCATAGCACATTAATCCACCATCTGACACTTCTCTCTATGCAAGGTCACTCATTATCATGTTAAACTATTTCTTCTCCCTGCGGAGAAGCGATGTCAAAACCTTTTAAAAGTAACATGATAGCCGTAAGCCGCAAGGAGGCACTTTAACATCTACAGCCTGTCTCTGGCTTTCAAAATAGTGAATCGTATTATGGTAAAGACTTGGTACAAATCTCTAATGAAATGTGAATGAGTTGGGGCTTTGCTTTTAATTTTTATGAATTCCACTCGACTCTGGAGGGCTCTTTAAATTGGGTGTTAGCAGAGGTCAGATACGTCAGAAACTTCAAACAACAAACACCTGCACCCTTCTTTTAACAAATCCGATTCTGTTTTTCACGAAAGGTTGAAATTATGTGCGTTTCATGCGCAATACGAGGAGATTATTACCAAACCGCATAATCCGGAACTCTCGAGTGGGGTTTAAACTTTGAAAGTAAAATTACTTGCTGGGGAAGATGAATATATTTCGCTCCCTGACAACAAACTCAATTTATAGAAACGACAAGCTTCTCAGTTTTCCACTTAATCATTCCCGCTCTTGATTAAACACAGCCTGGTAATGAATGCCAATATGCCACCTTGGTTCCTCTTGATAGGATTTGGAAAATCATTTCTTATGAACTCAGGCTCTCTGGCGTTTTGAGCCACCTCTATGCGGTAACATAATAGCGTGGTTTAATTTTAATAATATTTAAAGCTTGCTCTTGCCATTTTGGAAATTAACAAAATCCTCTGATGGGTCCTTTGATTATGTTTTAATTAAAAGCAAAGCTCAAGAAAACAAATAATACAAATGTGTCCTAAAGTACTCTTGTGGAAGTTTGAACAGATGGATTTGGAAAAGTCTACAGAACTCAAGGCCCATTTGTGTTGATAACATATGGTACCACATTTGTTGCAAATGAGCCTTGCACGATATTCCAGTAAATGAGGCGGTAATTTAGGGTAGACGATGTCATGTTTAGTCGTGTTTGGTTAACCTTTATATCAGGGTGTGCTTGAGCTTCGCTTTTTTTGTATAGAGTATAGTTAACTGCTACATTACATGGACTTCTAACAAACAGATTTGGCAAGACGCCAGTGTACATGGACATTCCAAAATACTGTATGATTTTAACTTGATTATGATTCTGGTGTTGACTTGACTTTCTGAACTAAACTCTGCAAAATGCAATCTCTTTACATAACTAATGAAACCCATCAAATAAAAATTTGGTCAGCCTAATTTAAAAATAAATGATACCCTATTATTTATTAAAGAATATCTAGTTAAAAGCGGTCATAAAACAAGGCATCTAATTGACCCATCTTTCCAGAACTACTTTTAATACACAAACAGACTAAAACAACGCTGTAAACATTCCGACAAAAACTGCATCTGTCATCTTTCATTCAATCTGATGTCATTCCAAACCTGTATACGACTCTGAAATGCAAAAAGGGATATTTTGAGAAATGTCTCAGTGGTGTTGTGTCCATACAATGTAAGTCAATGTTGTTTTGTTAACGACATTCTACCAAATATCTTTGTTTGTGTTCTGCAGAAGAAATAAAGTCATACAGGTTTGGCATAATAAGGCTGATTAAATGCTGAATGAATTGTAATATTTGGGCGAACTATTCCCCTAAACGATAAGAATTCTGGACAATCGAAAACATACACAGCTTAATACCTAATTTTCTGTCAAATCAAAATCGATATCTGCTGACAGAAAGCTTTGCCGACTCCATCATCCTTTTTATTTATGTGTCATATATACTGACAAATTAAACAATCAGCTTTGTTTGTTCTGTGTCTTCGATTACCTTTTACTGGCCTTTTCAGGAGTATATTTACATTGATCATTTTCACTGTTGTAAAGCTCTCTGTCAGCTTTATTCGCTTAGGTCCTAATGATAGTTAATGATAGTACTGCTCTTTCTATAATATTGTGAATTAGGCCCTTACAGTGTTCATACCCAATAGATAACCATGAAAATCCACTTATCTATTGCATTATATTGATACATGACAGAAAGGTTGCCCTACGTTTGCCTTGTGGGTAATACTGTATTGCATTAATACAAAGAGTTCAGCAGCGCTGAGTAGGCAGAAAAGTAAAGTAGTGTTTTCCCTCACCATATCCAATATCAATTGTCAAAGAGAAGCCATCCTAAGCCATTTGTTTCTGCCAGAGGGCACTACGACCAGCTGAATGCAAGACCAGGCGAAACACCCTGTGGCCATAATTCTTAAAGAGCTTTAGAAACCATAGACCCTCTCTCACAACAGCTTCTCTTCATGGATCCTCTCTTCTTCAAAAGCATTCCTGAGACCATCCTGTAGCCATTCATGCTGCTTAATTCTAATCAAACCTGGTGTGTGTGGCCCTTGAGGAAAACACAAAAACTTACAGAGAAAGAAAGTAGGTGAATGGCTGTTGTTGCCATGCTGGCTGTATTAACCTACTTAAGTGACATTTTCAAATGGAAATAGAGAATTAGGAAAGATTTTAAAGTAATAACATTGCACACAATACTACAAGCTACTTTATTGAAATATATATTTGTATAATACAAACTTTAAACCCTGCTACAATCACATCATTTTTATGGATCTAATGGTTATGATGGGAATTGTATTAGTTTTAATGGAAACTGTGGCTCTTTGGTAATGTGCGGCGGGCTTCTGTGATGTGGCAAAGGGAAACAATAAAAATCATTAAATCCATCTATACGTCAGTTCTCTCTGGTTCTCCATCCGATTGGCTGAGAGCCATGCAAAATTACGCCAGGATCATCACGGGAACTGACCGATGAACCGCTTCACTAGATGTCCATAAAACATAAAACACTACATAAATGAATTAAAATGAGCAAGCATGTCTATTTGTAATGGAACCCGTTAAGGTTGGTATTGTTTTTAGCAGGGAAGTCTTGGTTTTGACTAGAAGGTATACAGCTACCTCCACTAGGCAATGCGCAGTTCAATAGCGCATACTTTTTTTTTCACGTTGATTCATATTTTTGGGGTAGGCGTTACCTAATGTAACTCATTGACTGAATCTGAAATGGCATACTTAAATTAATCATTTATCCGAACGAAAAATTAAGAGATGTCTTACAATTGTGTCGTTTTATGGAAAGAAAAGAACAGATGAAGAAAAAGTGGAAGTTAAACGTGAACGTGGTCGGGTAACATTTGGATAACGTCTATGTTAAAACATACTTGGCACATAAAACACCACAGAAGAGATTTTCTCAGGTTGTTTTTAATACTACAATAGAATCCATAACGAATGCAGACAAAATACTATTTTGCAGCAGTTTACAGTCAAAGCATGTTTCTGTTACAAAAGGAACATTCCATTGGAATAATCATTCTTCACAATGGGAAGTGTGGATGGGCCTGTTATTGCCAAAATTAAACTGAGAAATCGCATCGCAAAATCACAAAGCTGCTGCATTCCTTTTAATTGTTTACTTTTATCACAAACATATAGCCCTACAAGGTAAAATGAAAATACACGAAAATAAAAAGCTCTGAATGTGCTGCACTTGAAGAAAATTGAATGCTTTGTTTTATGTGTTGTTTATTTGTACAAAACCCATGTTACGGTCTCCCATAACTTCAGTTGTTGCGGTTGTCATTACGTCACATGGCTGATCTCTGGCCCACACTCCAGTACAGTAGGTGGCGGACATGCACCTCAACTTTATTTGCCAGCCGCCCTCCAGAAGAAGAATACGTCACAAGATCACGTCAATATGCCGTACGACGGCAAATTTGCATTCATATGAAACCCATGGAGGGGGAGTACGAACTGAAATTAAGAACCTACTCACCGAGTGTGCGATTTCAGATTCAGCCACTGTAATCATATGGCGAGATTTTGAACCACTTCCGGCCGTAGCTGTATCCCTTCTAGCAGCAACCGGAAGTCTTCTTGTGCAATGACCCAGATGCTCTATTTCTTTACTTGCTGTCATAAGGAGGCTCTTTTAAGGTATTTTGATGCTTTGTATTTATTTTCTCAGATGCACTCAATCTCCGTCGCTTGTGCTGTGATTTAACTTAGTGTTCCCACCTGTGAACTATCAAGACTTTGATGGCTTCGTCACATATTGTACGTGAAGTTGGAAAATGATTCGCCAGGCACGCACCCATGCGCAGTTGCACACCTACACTCTGTGGCCGTCATTGCCTCCGGTGACAACATGCTGTTATCTAAACAAAGTAAAGTGTGTGGGCAATTTTCAAAGACGAAGCCCCCAACAGGTTTCTCCGTCTCTGATTTCCTTTAAACTGTCAAGTGTCATGCTGACAGCTTATTTATAATTATTTATAAATTTCATCACACTTACAACCTGCTGAAAAATACAAATTACTAACATTAATGGATTCAATTACATAAAAAAAGTATGTAGTTTGTTTTGGGCCTTATTCAAGTAGGATTTAATAGAGTTCTGTTGTTTTTTTCGCTGCCAGAAAACATTCCACCAAACCCCACGCATTATCATAGAGACCTATCTTTCTCAAATTATGAAGTTTATTTTTCAGAATTCCTGTCATTTACAAAGCAGCCTAAATCCCATGAGTCTGTTTGGAGGCTTATTTACTATTGTCTTGTCATATTAAGTTAGGAAATCCAGTATTTTAACGTTATGTGATGAAATGTTACAATGTTCATTACAATGTAATCGTGTGTTTGCACACTGTAGAAATGAAGGTGTAGAAGAAGTAATGCTATCAGTTAAAGAGATATTTAGCCCAAAAATCTACATTTTGCCATCATTTACTCACCATAGGTTGTTGCAAACCCGTGTGAATTTCTTTGTTCTATTGAACACAAAGGAAGATGTTTGGAAAAATGTCAGTAACCAAACAAATCCTATACATATGTACTACATTGTAGGGAACCTAAATATATGGGTCAATGGGGGATGAGATCTGCTCGGTTACTGACTTTTATCCTTTCAAATATCTTCCTTTGTTTTTGTTCCATGCAGGTGAGTAAATTATGAAATTTTTGGGTGAACTATCCCTTTAACTGTCGATTTTGTTTTGGTTCTGCCATATTGATCCGTCTGTTATTGCGATATATATATATATTTTGACCTTTCACCTCTAACCACAGGTAGCTGTGATCATTGTGTGGATAATGCTAGTGGAAAAAAGCAGGTCACCGAGCGGTGCATCAATAACAGCAGAGATCGTCTTTAGTTGCGTGGACGGCATGTGGAGAGAAAGCTGTCTCAAAGTGTTTCGGACTAGATAAATTCTAGCCTCAATGATTTTCCCTCCTTTAGGTATTATTGTGTGGCTTCGTGAATCAAGACGCTTGGATCCCGTTGAGTCAGAAAAAAGAACTCTGAAAACATCATAACCTAGAAACGACTTCAAAGCTGAATTCACCGGACGATCATAATTTAAAACGTTGTTTACCTGAGTAGTCTGTGAAGAAGAGGATTTGGTATGTTTTTTAATGTCTTAATTCAAAATCATGAACTCATTTGTTCCTTATGGCAGTTAACACTGGAGACCAACAATACGATTTAAATGAGTAGTTCACACAAACGTTTGTCTTTGTTTTTTCATGTTCTGATATATGTTTTGTCACACACTGTAGGTCTTCCATACAATGACAGTTTAGTTTATAGTGATTCCTCAAAATAACTTATTTTGTGTTCAGTGGAACAAATACAAAAAATTATACAATAATATTTCCTACTATGGTAGTCAATGATGTCCCAGAAATGTCAGTTGCTAACATTTTTCCAAATATGTTTTTTTGTGGTTATGAGTTACATTTTATAAAACTGGTTTCATATTCAGTGGATGGTGTGCCTTTCAAAGGGTTGCGAGGACACTTCATGTGTACTTCTCCTTCAGATGACTCTCAAAACCTTGAGGATGGATTTACTTATCAGTCTCTCTTCTGATTTTCTTCACTATCTGAACAAATGACCTTTTCTTTTAACGTGCTTGGATTTCAATTACACCTTGTCCAATGAGTTTCTCTCCATTTACATCGTCAGTTCTTCTCCATACGTTTCTTTGAGGTCATTGATGATGTAAATGTGAGCTCCAACTGAATTATGTCGGAGCGGTGATACTCATTTTAACAAGTGCAGTGACTTTCTTAGTGGCAATATGTGTTTTATAGCTCTAGGTTTTATAAGGATTCAATTACATACAGTCTCCACACCCGGATTGAATAGTTTGTATTGCCAGATCAAAAAATGTATGGTGGACACAATCAGTTTCGGTCTCATGTATTGCTGCATTTGATTTAATATTTGATTTATCAACCAACCAGTAAGCCTAATGTAGCTGAGGTGATATGTATCTAATGTTTTTCTAGGAAGAGCCCCCGTTACGCATACAAAGACATACAGCACATAATATCCAAGGTAACAGAAGTTGTTTTGGAAGGAAGGGAGTAAACATTCTGCTCTAAAGAAACCCACAGGGAGCTTCTTATATCCCCTCAATCTTCTTCCCTGCTGGCAAAGTGAATAATGCATCGGGATACTTTGTGCCGTCCATGACATTCTTCAGAAAAGCTTTTTACACCTTCGAGCTTAATCTAAAACACATCAACACCTCAAGGTTGCCCGTTCAGTGCCTTTAATGTTCCAGAGATTGTAATGTTGAGCCTGTTAGCATTAGATTTTATTACAGCTTTTTCTTGTAGTCAAAATTGAGTTCATGAGATACAAAAATGTAACATCTAAACATTGAATATCAACCCAATAGTACGTGTTAAAAATATGAAGAAACGCTATTGCTATCTTATTTATCCTGCATTTTCATTGTAGACTATTACAGGCTCCTAAAATTAAGTAAAAAGGCTTTATGAAAAACACTGGCTCTTTAAAATTTACATTTATTCATTTAGCAGAGGCTTTTATACAAAGCGACTTACAGAGAGTTGAGATGCTTCCAGTTATATTCTCTTGGGGATAAAATGACTAAAACTAAAGTCTTTCAAACAGTTTATCCCTGGCACTTTATGAGGAAATGCATTATGCAGTCTTTTGAAAGTTATGAGGACTGCATCAAATGAATGTTATTGCTTAAGTTTCTTAGTCGCAGTTGTGTTCCTGGTGGAGTATTAAGTGATTATCCGGTTTAAAGCTATGCTGTTCGGCGTCGGACTTATTTTAATATATTTAAGAGCTGACCTTTAAATCTGCACAGAGGTGTTACACAATTATCAGTTCTTTTTATATTTGTTTATTGGCTTATCAGTACATGACCTCAGATTTGCACTGTAGAGCAACAAACGATAAAAATATTTAGCTTAAAACGCAGAATACTTTTGATATCCTCTGAATTGACTTGACAAGAATTGTACATACGAATGTATAATTCCCGACGGCCCAAAATTTGACAGACCCCCCCGACTGCAAATCGTGTAATTCAGCAATAAGCTTATCAATGATGTACACATTTAGAGATGTGTTGGAAAAACTTCAGGTTAACATAACAAAACAGTCCGGGATAAATTTTCAGCTTTTCATGCAGATGTTAACTATTAAATATAAGGTCATAATTTGCCATTAGCCTTCATGAAAGTACACTCCCGCGCACTGGCACGCAAAATTGCACCTAGTAAAATTCAAGTTGCCGTTTGTAACAGCCCATAAAAAGACACTTGGCCATTAGCACCAAATTATGCCGCTCGAACCAGCCTCTCCCATCACTATTTCAGCAATACGTATCTGGCCAAATAGAACAGGAAGCACATTAAAGAACCCAAAGCCTGCTGTTAACTGCACGTTTCTCCCTTACTTTCATAGTCTATACATAGCACATATATGTTAAGTCATTGGAGCAGTCTGTCCGGGAGCCTTTATGAGGCTTAACAACATCTGGGGGTCTCATTTCCTCAAAAATTCACATAAACTGCCGGTAGAGTTGACTTTCAAGTGGTTTTAATGTGATGACATCACTGTCAAGATATAAAACACTGTGACTCTAGATAAAGGACGTGGGATTGTATTAAATTTTTTATTCTGTCATCATTTATTTTGCCTCATGTTACTCTAATGGAAAAGATATTTAGTGAAATGTCTCAGGGGTTTTGTTTGGTGTCCATATAATGTTGTTCTGCCAACGTTCTTCTCTTTTGTTTTGTAGAAAATGTAGGTAATACATTTACATTTAGGCATTTGGCAGACGCTTTTATCCAAAGTGACTTACGTAGCATTATCATATACATTTATAAATAGGTATCTGCAATCCCCTGGGCTCGAACACACAACCTTGCATTGTTAACGCAATGCTATTACCACTGAGCTACAGGAAATACATGTTAATGTATGAAAGTATTTAGATTTTTGGTGAACTATCCTTTTAAGTATAATTTTTTCAGCTAGTAGGATGTTCTACTGCACTGTGATGGTAATGCAGGTTGTCTCATCATGCTCTTCTATGGACCTCCGAGTAGTACTCGGGTTCAAAGTCAACCTTTAAGAATCTTTGGGATTTCATATACCAAACACATTTGGCCTCTACTCCAAAGAAGACGGACAGACTTTTATTGCTCTCACTGACTTTTCTACAGCCTTTTTCTAATACCAGAGTGCATTAGGGCAGAATACACAATATTAAAGTTCTATACGTTTTTTCCTCTACCTTCCACATCGTTCCTCTCTCACTCATTGTCTCCCATCTAGATCTCTTTCATAAATCTTTATCCATTCTCTCAGAGCGAAGCACTTTTTAATGAAGAGAGATCTCGCTGACTCTCCTCACCCTCAGTTTGGCACCGCTGGATTTAAAATCAAACCCGTTCAATTAAATGTCAGAGACAGAATCTCGCATTACGGAGTCACCTGAAGTGCCCTGAGAATCAGAACGCATAATGCGTCGTATTATTGCAATTTTCAGAGAGAAAAGCTGTAAGTGCTTTGGATTTACATAATAGTTCTTTTTTGTAACAAGCCTAAAATGCTTTCATTCAGAGCTGGGAGAAGAGTTGTATGTGTGGGTGGTTTCATTTTACTTTCATTTATCCTGATTTGTGTGTGGGTATGTGAAAGACAATATAACTTTGGGTGCATTTGAAGTAATTCAGGTAAATGGTTGAAAGTATGTAGTGTAGCAGATACTGATGGTAAGGTCAGATGATAGGCTGTCACTTAAGGTCGATAGTTCCTAAAATAAAAAATCTGCCATCATTTTGTGACCCTTCTGTTGTTTAAAAAGAAGATTTTTTGAGAAATGGCTCAGTGGTTTTGTGTCATAAAATGGAAGTCAGTGGGGTGTGAAGTCATTTGGTTACCAGCATTCTTCAAAATATTTTCTCTTGTGTTAGAGGAAAATCATTCAGGTTTGGAATGTCATAAAGGGTGAGAAAATGTAAAAAAACCACCTGTTTATTGCGTAAGGAATATACCAGCACTATTAGCAGTATACTAAAAAAAGGATATCATACACAAGTGCGTGTGAATTGGGACACATAGAGATGAGAGTATGAGGGCTCAGCAGAGAGGTGAAAATTGAAAGTGGTCTCAGAATACATTATGTAAGGCAGCTAAACAGATTACACGATACTTTCATATTCACATTGCTACATGTGTGAGGGCCAGTTAAGCTTCTCTCTTTTTCACACACACACACACACACACACACACACACACACGCGCACACACACACACACGCACACACACGCACACACACACACGCACGTATGAATGCAAACATACACACACAGCCAAATAGTACAGCAAAAACAGTATGACCACCATTGTGGTGTCCCTCTTTTTTTGTAACAATGAAAATTTTAAAAAGCGCTATATAAATAAAGTTGACTTGACTTAAAAGATGAGAGGCACAACGCTTCTGCATTCATTTTAATTAAATAAGGTGTTGTTTATCATTTTTTATAATTTGATCATTATAAAAGTTGTAAAGAGAAAGATATTTGGAAGAATTCTTGTAACCAAACAGTTCTTGGCCACCATTGAAAAATTGCTTAGTAAGCAAATACTTTGTTCTGTTGAACACAAAAGAAGATCTTTTGAAGAATGTAGGAAAGCAAGTAGTTCACTGCCATTGTCGCATAATTAATGCGTCCTGATTACGATCCTTCTGGGGTGTATTCCAGAAAGCTGGGTTAATTTACCATCAGATTAACCCTGAACTGTGGGTTGATTAACCCAAAACCTGCTTACTCTGGGTATGTCGGTTCCAAAACACCTGTGTCGAGTTAGTTTAATCAACCTACTGCTAATAACCTTGAGTTAATGCGCGCGCACGGAGAACATATCAAGGCATTTTCAATGGAACGCCGAATTCAGGAGTCACCATGGAAACTAAGGGTGAAAAGTTACGTGCCGCGTACTTGTAGTTAGAAGTTAGAAGTTTTAATGTTTGCTTATGAGGAGTTCAAGCCCATTATAATGAAAAAAAGCAACACAGCTGCATATGCGAGGGAGAGACAATTGGCTTGGCAAAATATAACTGACAGAGTCAATGCGTAAGATTGTTTTTATAACATTGTAAATATGCTTGCATTTTGTTAATTTGCAAAGTTGAACAATTGTCTTTTTGAGCATGTGGCATGACTCGACAAGCATTTACTACATCAGTTTCTTAAGAATACAGTGCAATGTATATTGACAAGAAATATTTAGGCCTCTTGTTTTATAAGGTGTAATCCTTCTGGAGCCAAAAGAACTCTTTCCCAAGTCAAAATGAAACACAAAAACATTCTCCAAAAAGGTAATATTTTATTTTAACTGTTGTAAGATCAATGTCTTAAGTTACTTTTACAGTATTCTTCCTATAGCTAATAGAAAGAAGGCTGAGGCCCGTCTAACTGGCGGGGGTCCACCTCCACCTCCTCTCACCCCATCTGAGGAGTTTAATAAAGGTCGCCCTGTGGTCGATGGGATTCCAGAGGGCACTTCGTCAGACTTTGCTACCTCCCACAACAACTCAAGTTGCGTTTGGGACCCCTTTTATTAAGATTAAGAACAAGTTTAAAAAGTCTGTGTAGCCTTTACGTGTATGTGTGTGCAGTCAAAATAAACTTATTAAGAAATGTCATTTAATTGAAGTAGATGACAGAATTTCTGAGAGCAAACCTGCCACCCAGTGGAATTCTTCTTTAATAAAGCGCACAGGTTTATGGCCAGGGAACTGTACAAAAGTGTGTGGAAACCGTTTCAGTGCCATGCATACTGTACGAACTGCTCTACACACTGTTGCCTTTCCCACATGATCTGCATCGCCCACATTGTAGAGAAAACTCCCCGTAGCAAAAAAGCGCAGAGCAATACAAAGAATTTGTTCGGCGCCAAGCGCTGACCCGCGGTTTGTCACGTCTGAGATGTGTGGTTTTAGTAGGTTTGTTAAATAAATTAACGACTGCCTAGAAAAACGATAGCGCTCCTGCAAATATTCGTTAGGATAAGAAAAGACGTGGATACGTGGTCTTATCACCCTCTCACGGCGAAAAAAAACCTGTATAATCTGTGCCTCTACGTCCACAGGATCCTCATCGCAAGGGCACGCCATGCTCGGAAACCTCTCTGAAACAAACTAACCCTGTAACATAACCTGCTCCGGAGCAGGTTATCCTCAGAGAGTCAGTTGCTATGGTTACTTACATAACCCGAAAGTTACCTCCGTTTTTGGAACCGAAAGCAGAGGTTATCCGCTTACTTACTCCTAAACTTACCCGGGTAAGTCACATAACCTGCTTTCTGGAATACACCCCTGATGTCACAAAGTTCAAAACAGTTATAACACAAAGTGAAGAGATTTGGTAAGTGTATTGCATCCATCCGACAGTTAAAAAATACTTATTGTGTATGAATGACGCACAACATAGACCGCTTCCAGTGCTTTAATCTAATGCACCTAGCGAGTACACTCTCTGGCAAAATGCATTTTAAACAAAACCATAGACTTATCTAGAGATTATGAAGAATAATGAAAACATTGGAAGATTGGAAGATGACAACACCATCGGAGGACAGAGTTTCTTAATTATGCTGTTTTGATTTATTCCTCCCATAAAGCTTTCGAAATGCATGACGTGGAATGCAGTACATGAAACATTTACGGTGGTTTCCTGATAGTTAGTCCTTTTTGAAGCTTAAAGGTTCAGTCAGTAATATCTAGCTGAAAGGTTGCGAATTGCAACCAACTGCTCACTCAACCCTCCTCCTACCTTTCGAATAACTACGACGGCTGACAGAACATGGCGAATTACATGCAAGGGGATAGAAATGTATGTAGATAGAAATGCTCCTTGTAAGGTAATAAAAACATAACACTTAATTGTGTAAACTCTTCATACACCCCTGAAGACATAGATTTATATATTATATTATATTTCTACCAATAGATCATCCAAAAAATTACACACTGGACCTTTAAGAATAACATCCGTGGGTAACCCAGTGGATCGGAATGGAATGGAACCCGTCAGTCCGATACCCGATCCAGCAAAAAAAAGACCCGTATCGGCAGAAAGGACAGACATGGCCTTAAAGTTGCTTGTCAGCTCGTATCACACTGTTGCCAACTTTTTTCAATGCTAAATCTCGCCAGATGACGTCACGTGCTAATTTGCATATCGATGACGCCATCACTTAGTATCTGACAAGGTAAGCACTTCAGGTCTCCTCATATCTCTACTGAGTTGTCATATACAGTGCTATATAAAAAAGACAATACACCCAAATGCACAATAAATAGGTTCTTAATTACTTATTTTTCTGTTGGCAGGCAACAAAAACGATGTAATAGTGAGTTAACTCGACCACTTAAAACTACACACCAGCAGACACTTTCATTGAACAGCTAAATTCCGTCTTTGTTATGCATCCATAGAGTCATCGCGTTTTAAATCAGAAATGCTCAAACAAGGTCAATAAGTGATTCGTTTTTGGAAACACTGTTGCATATGCGTAACGTTATCTCATTCTTGCGTCAGTGTGTTCTGAACTGAATGTGCTGCTTCTCCTTGCCGTTCACTGAACAGAGTAGTCAGAGAGAGGGGGTGCTGTGCTGGGAAAGCAAAAATTCGCTCTAGCGGTGCAGTAGAAGTGAAGCAGAATGTGCCGCTAAGTCTCCAAGGCTTATTCAGAAAGTAGCTAGATTTGTCGCTGGTCGATTTTGGAAAAATAAGTCGCTAAAGGGGTTTGAAAAGTCACTAAATCTAGCGACAAAGTCGCCAAGTTGGCAACACTGTTGTACCAACACTCAACTGGCCTTTTGCACTCACACAAACACACACATACATAAGTGTATCTGATGTGCACAGACGAATCTGAATCTTTTTCTTGGCACGTTTGATCTCCGTATGTTTTTTCCGTCCATGTCAAGATATAGCTTACACTATAGTCAGTGTACAGGGAGTAGATTTGTATTCATTCGGCCGACCAACAGAGAGTCGTTGTGGTGCTCTCAAACTCCTTTAAAATCACAATGCGGCCTCTGAAGCTCTCAGAGTCTATAGGTACATATAACAGATGAGTCTATGCGCTTTATGAGCGTATAACAGCTGTGGCAGAGTGATGGGAAGATAGAGAGCTCAACCGTGAAATTCCTTCCTTCCCAGTGTCTCTCCACCTCTCTCCTACTCTTATCTGAAGCACACATGTGTGCCTGCATCTCTCCAATAAGGGACATTTAAACACACTCGCTCAAAATGGCCGACCCACGGGGGCTTTTTTCAACATGTGACCAGCCCTAGTTCTGCTTTGTGGCTCCCTTACTCTTTTTCTCATTTGTTTTATCTTCGCGTCTCTCTCTCTCTCTCTCTCTCTCTCTCTCTCTCTCTCCCAAACAGCCATATTTATCTCCTGCAATTGCTTTCTATGTAGTCAGTCTAGCAGACCCCTATCCAACAATGCTTTTTAGTCAGAGAATCATGTCCAAGATGTGATTCATTATCCACAACTGATTTAAGCTATTTTGGACTCGATTTGTTTTGTTTGGCTAATTAAAAACAAGCAATCCAAATAATTATGACTTCATTAGCGCTGCGTTGAATTACATGCATCAGCGTCAAAAGGCTAATGAGCCAAAGCTCAAATTTAATGACAATATTAATCTTATTTCTTTGCACCATGAAGTTTTGTTTCAGTCCCTGCGCCTTATCTAAGCCCCTAAATCACGCCACTATTGGAAACCTACTGTATACAGATAAACGATGGCCTGCTTTAAATTGATGTTTAATTAAAAACAAAGAACGCATTTAAGCGGGTCATTTTCATTCGCTGAAAGGTTGTTATGGTAATTTGAGTTATAGCAGGAATGTCAATGTTTATTTGCAGTCTGTGAGTGTAGTTAGTGCAGCTGCGAATATAAACGTTACACCGCTTGTAATGAGATCTCCCAAATTCTCCCTAAACTGGCCTCAGCGGACAAAATACTTATTGACAGGTCTCATTATTTAGGGTCAGATGTATAAAACTTGAGAATTAAAATCATGGTCATGTTAGGTCTTGAAAATGTTTCTGTGGCAGTAACAGAAACCTGAGGTTAGGGAATCAGTTTATGGATTGCGGTGGGCAGCTCCTGAAATACGTATTTACCGTGGTACTCAATATGAGCTAATGGCTCCCAATTCTGCTTTGAACTCTCGTTGCTTACTGGTTATGTCAAGAGATTGTAGCACATGAGTAGGATTCACCAGAAACACCAGTCCACTCCAATATCTCTTAGAAAACAAAGTTTTGTAACACAAACACTGAAATTAGCACAAGAGCGGTTTCTTCTAGAAGAAAAGAAATGTGGCTTGCTGGTTTTAGTAGGTTCTGTTTGGTCTCCCAAATTGGCCAAGTTGGTACTTGGTTTTGTATTACTAATTGAAAAATGTCCAGCCTGATCTCATGGGAATTCGTAACTTATGAGGTGGCTTCTGACGAAAAACATACGATTATTAAAAAACAGCAATACTGTAGCCCATCCCCTAATCCCTCCCAGTCACAGTCACTGGCATGAAAGCAATGCATACAAAAACATACAAATAGGATTCATAATCTTACCAATTAGTCACTTTGTTAAATAGTCACAAATTTTCATGAGATTGAGTTGAAATGTACACAATTCCTCTAAAACCACATTACAGGCTAGTCTTGTCAAGCTTAACCAGAAAAGGCTGGTTTAAGACCAGGTTTGTTTTTGAATGCAGATTTTCCTTGGTCTTACACCTAACCAAACGCGGTGCGATGAGATTCCTGTGATAATTTTGTCCATAACGAATGCGATAAAAGGGGCGGGACACAACAATCAATCACACAACACAGCCAATCAGAACAGGTTTTCTCTGTCCACGCAGGCACGCACCCTAGCATAGAGAGATGCGTCATGTTCTCATGACTTCAGTGATGCCTCAGCCTCACAGGACGTTATGTTATAATTTCAGAATCAAAATTTATGTTATCAAACGTACGGTATATAGCCTGTTCTCATCCATGTTTGGCAATTAATATTTATGATGTGCAGAAACTGCACATCATATACACAAACTGTTTCTAAAATAGAAACAGCCGTTGCTCGTCGCGCAGTTAGGACAAAAACTCTTATTAACATGGAAAAGATGATGCCTTCTATCGCGTGTTCTTGCATTGCATCGTGTTTGGTTTGGACACGGTGTTAGATAAACGTGGGGTTATTTTCAATTGACGGGAGTGTTTTAGTGTAACTTAACATGCTACCATGGTATTTCCTTTACAGAGATTTAATGAAGCTGAATGATTGGACATACATTTTTTGCCTGTACCAGGTGTAGTCTCTTTATCTTTCATCAGTACTAAAATTCACCAAGCTTTCTTTGACTAGAATATCTTCATGGATGAAAGAGCCAAACAAAGCCGAATGACACTATCAAAGCCAAATCAAATAAATCGAGGCTTCATTGCTCTCGATTTATCAAAAGGATTCTGGCCAACCCAATTCCTCGCGATGAGATTGAAATGAACAACAAACCCTGAAGACGATTCAACATGTCTTTCCTCAGAGTCTCCCCTGCTTTGATTCTCCGCTCTACTTTTTCTAGTTCCTACTCGTTATCTTGATTTGCATTCCCATGAAGCGGACGACGAATGCCGCTCTCTAATCTTTTATGACATTAGCTTTGGTGGTTCAGCATTGAAAGCGATGGCACGACTTTGAGTTCTAAATGCATTCATTGTTGTATGAATAAGTATGAGCTTTATATAATTAAATTGTGGCTTTTAGATGGTTTGTCACAACTATGTTGTTTTATTAATTGAATAAGTGGCTTCTCTTTAAAAGCTCTGTTGGAAAATCTAGTGAGCTGCCTTGGTCCCTACATTGGGAGCTGGATCCTTATAAATAACGGATTTGGGACGGTCCAAGCAAGCAAATGAAATGAAATTAAAATGAAATATAGTTGTATTGCCATCTTAATTATTTTTTCGATAACCTTTTAGCAATGCATTATGGTATTGCCTTCTCAATGAACAATTACTTTCATTTAGTTTGCTTTACGTTGGAATCATACCAGAGTGATGCCATAAATGCTTTCTTTATTAGAACAGAGCCCTTGTGTCTTTGCTGCTGAGTGCGTTCCCGTCTTTGTCACTCTCACCAATAAACAACTGACATAAGGTATCTGAAATAGCACATCAAATCCTTCGCCTCACAAAACTCACCTGCAATCCTTAAAATTCTCTCCTCTAGCCCTGGTTTTCACCAGTACATCATCAACCTCCCTCAATCCCTGCGATTTTATAAGGCTATAAAAAGTATTACCAGGTGACGGAAGAGGAAGATTGAAAGCTAGATTTATATTAGAAAATAGCTGAAATTCTTCTGTCTTTTTTTGACAGTGCTTCTTGTTCTCTCCCTTGATCGCAAACCCTCACAGCAGGCTGTAGTTGACAGCTCGCTGTGTCTGCGTTATGTCATCCTTCTTGTTTGTCAAACGCTCCCAACAAATAGCACTTTGGTGGCAGATTCAGCCAACGGGCTTGAGATGAAGGAACCGTGTAACAAACTGAACCAGAGTTTCAGGCACCCTGAAAGATCGTTCTCGGCTCATTTTCTGTACTTTCCCTTTTTGCCCCAGACGGGGAAAGCAATTACTCTATTTTATAAGGCCCCAGGCCAAGTATGCAATTATGGTTGTGTGCTCTAATGGGAACTTAAGTATATATATATATATGTGAACGCTTGTGCGCTGATGTCAGCACAAGTGTATGTTTCTTTGTATATTGTTGTATGTGTGTGATTTAATTGTAAGGGTATGTTTAGTGACATACTGTAATGGGTAATCTGATCAGGTGTGTGCGTGGACTAGGGGTGGAGGGCAATAGAAATGAGTTATACGTTGTAAAATAAGAGAATGTTGGCTCACATATGTTTAGTTATTGGAGTCTGGGTGTATATGGGTGGGTGAAAGCCAGAGTAGGGTTACAAGATCAGTCACAGACTAGTGTTGAAACAGAGCTGCAACGTCAGACCTACAGTGGGTAAAAACAAAGTTACTGTACCTTTAAATTCAGAGCTGACACCAACCAGCCTAAGCTTACAGAAATGTGCAACTACATTGCATGGTGACTAATAGGTGTGAACTTATACAATGTGAAATACAAAAAACATAAAACTTTTATTAGAAAAAAACAATATTGAAGCCCCGACCCTAAATCCAACCGTCATTGGCATAAAAGCAGATTTGACCAAAATGTACAAAAATTATTCGAAATCATAATATGTCAACAATCATAATATTAATAAGCCACCTCATAATGTAGCTATGAATTGCTGTGAGATTGTGTCGAACCAACAAAGATTAAGGGAAACGTGTCCTTCCAATATTCATATTTCTGATTTGTGTCCGGCTTGTCCACTGGGAATCAATAGAAATACAATACTATACATTTTTTTTACTTTTCTTGTTGTTACCGTAAATGCAATTGCCAATTGAGGATTGCTTTGAAATTGTGTTCTGTGAATATTGTGTATGAATGAAACTCGGCCTGATCCGTATAAAGGTTCTTCCAAAAATGAAGACTGTGAAGTCAGGTCAGCGCATTTAGCGAAATAATTTACAACAAGGAAAGAAAAAGAAAGAAATATGTATAACCATAAAAACATGACAATTATCAAATACATTTTATTATAGAATAAGTAGTACAATTAAAAAGTACATTTACAGCACCTTCTGTATGAATAATTGTCTGCAGGTTTGTAATTGGACTGTTACAGTCATAGCTCTAAGCTATTAAGTTGTTTTATTTTATGTAAGATTCACATTAGGAATGCTATCTGTATAAATAATTGCACAAATAAAGTGTGCACAAATAATTATAATGAGTGACTTGGACTGCATTGTTCAGTTTAATTATTCCTTTAATAAAGCAATACATATCACATCCTCGTTTCTACCAACAGGATCACATAAATCACTACTTTATGGGATATTCTGCACACATTCGATGTATGCTGAAACCCCGTGGGCCAAGAACAGACTCCTATCAAAATAGAGCCTGAGAAAAATAAATCAAAGAGAGAGAGAGAGATTAAAACAGAGGTCGTTCTTATCAATATGGAGTGAAACCACAGATATCTGAACACTTAAGTGCTTTTAACTCCTACAGGAAGACAGCTGTCTGAAAGCGCAGTAGCGTGGGTGTTTGTGTGCGCTGTAAAGTTGTGAAGTCATTGACATCTGCTGCCAGAGAATCTGAGTTGTGTTATTTGCAATATTACACGATAGTTCTTAGATTGTGTGTGTGAATGGGCAGTCTCTATACCTTTCTGTGACTTGATTGGCTCCTGTTACCCACCCCATTTAGGCTATCTTTACTCTCTCTCTCTCTCTCTCTCTGCCCTCTAGCACTGGGGCTGAATTCATTCCGTCAGGGCAGGCTATGCTGCACTTAGCATTTGAACAAAAACTAAGTGTGTAAATCTGCCCATTATACTGTAAAAAGAAATAAAGAAGAGTGTTTTAACATCCCAGCAAGGCATGTTTGCCATAATTTGCATTGTGGGGATTCTTTTTTTTTCATAAGAAAGCTCTAAAGAATCCTTTAACGTCTGTAATTGCACTCCGCTCCTCTTTCGTTCACGTGACTCTCTTAGGAAATAAGCTGCGATATGAAGTTCAATGATGAATGGAAGTCTTAAAGCCTCGGTCGGAGGGGAGAAGCGGCTGCTTGCTACATGTAAACATCACAGAGCAAGCAGCAGCTCGGGGTAGTCTGTGTTTACATTGAAAGATCCAGAACCATTCATTCAGCCCTCATAAAAGTCATTTAAGGGGTATTTTTGAGACGGCACAGAACCGTAGAGCCAATAAAACGTTACCCTTTCTGACACTCAAAATAGTGCCTCAGCCTTCAGGAATGTAGCGGATACGGTCATATTTTCCAAAGTACAACAAATGCACCTTATTTGCAGCCTAGACTGTTTTTTAAGGACGGCACATTTCTTGGCAGGAAAAATTTACTTCTGTTGGTTGTGTGCTGTGTGTTTATCAGAGATTTATTTGTTTATATTTAAAAATACAGTGATATACAGTATGCCGAGGAAGGATGTTTATCCAGCATCAGCAGATCTGTCCCAGGAAACCAGAATTGTGTTTGACAAATACGACTGCTGTTTATCATGGTGCTGTGATAAATCAGTTTGGCAGTAACTTGATATGACCCTTCGTACCAGAATGATACCCAGTATACAGGCAAACACGCTGGCTGTGAGTGTTCTCTGGTGTGTCGTGACCTCAGTGTGGCCCCAGCTTAACTTCTAAACATAGCTCGTGGAAGTTGTTTAGGCAGTCAGAGGGTGAACGGTTATCGGGCAATGTTTAATCTTTACCATTCAGTTCATGAGGAATAATACGATCCAGTCACAATTTACCTACATAACCAGCTGAGAAACCATAGCTGGTGTGTAGTTAATTCTATGTGTTACAATTTATAAAAATGTGGCTTGTGTTTGCACATGCAGGATGAACCACCGCAATGCAGAGGTGTTGTGGGGGTGTCAGGGTGTTGCTATGCAGTTGTCAAGTGTTCTGTGTAGTTGCTCGGGCATTGAAAGTCAAAAAGTCAAGTCAACAAAGCCCATCTGCAGGTCTCTCTGATACGGTCTCTAGAAGTGGCTTGTATCTTTTGTTAAATTTGTTTTGGCTGTTTTATCTTTTGCCAAACCCTAACCCTAGAAATTAAAATGGTAGTCAATAGTGCGCCGGAACCTAGCTAGCACAGGTACGTCTGTAAGATGTTTGCTTTAGATCTGGATATCTGAAAAACATATGCTAAATTTAAATTTCAAAACATCTTACTGACATCATCTAGATGTCTATAGCCTATGACACCTGAGACGTACTGCAGATGAGCAAACTATGTCTTGCAGATGTAAATGCAGACATCTAATAGATGTCAGCCAGATGTTTGTTTGCTATCAGAAAACTGTTTGCTTTCCTATTCTACATCCCAAATATCCTCTTTTGTGTTCAACAGAACAAAACAATTTACAATTATTTTTCATACGATGGTTGTCAATGGTGCCAATAGTGCATGTCAGTTGCTAACATTTTCCCAAATATCTTTCTTTGTTTTCAACAGAACAAAGAAATGAATGCAGGTTTGGAAAATGTAAGGGTGAGTTCAAGATGACAGAATTTCAATTTTGGGTTGAGTATCCCTTTAATATTGCAAGTGTCATATGAGGTGTTGTCAACAATCTCATCTGATTATTTTGCTGCTGTCCTCGGCTGTATTTTTCTGCAGCATTGGTAGCATTGACGGCGAAAATCCAACAATCAGGTCTATTAATTCCTGCCGGGCCTTTATGGTGAAATTTCAATGGTTTTCACTCTCTTTACTGAGATTAGAAAAAGATGGCATGTGGTGGACATTCATTTCCCCTTGTTGTCATGAACACAAGCTCGAGGACACGCACACATGCACAGACACAGACGCATGCCTCATCCCTGCCACCTTTCATTTGGTTTCCTAAGAGGCGCTGACAACGGGTGACCCTGCCATGAGACTGATTCCACATCCTGCATGCAGGAAATCAAAGACTCCACGTCTCTCACTAGCCACAGCAGGAAACCAGCTCTCTGTAGTCGACAGTGCTTCAGGCTTTGTGTTAAACATTGTATGCTTTTTAAGTTTGGTGTAATTTTTTAAATGTGAGAAGCAGAAGAATTCAAAAAGTGCTCTTGTATCGGCTTTAGGGTCAACCAGCAGAACTGCAAAGGACATGTGTTTGCTTTTCGGAGATTGCTTTTTAATAGCTTGGGCAATCTCTGATTGAATATTTGATTGAGGAATCAAAATTTCGAGAATAAAATTCCTGGAAATAAATAATTATATCATGGATATCGTGGTGAGGACTTTTGTGAAGGAACGGTTCTTTGGATGTTTAGATTTTTGTTTGTTTGTTAAACCACTCAGCCATTCACACTTTCCATCTGTATGATAACAAACATTCATTAGGGAGTAAAACTTAACTCAAGCAATATAGTCATTTTAGGATAAAGTGCTGAAACATTAATATGATAAAAATGACGGAACATATTACGCACACCCTGAATGATGGCACTTACAGCATCAGCTGATCGGAAGTAAACCTTCCTTCATCTTAGTGATGAGTGCTGTTGTTTGCTCTGCCATCTAGTACTAAACTTGGTCATTCTGATCATGAATCTAGCCGATTGCCACTGACCTGTGGATGCTTCGCATTCAAAAAGAATGCTCATCCTAGTGGTTGACCTAGGATAAGCAATCTTTGCATGGCAGAGTTTGCACTGCTCTTCATTTTCTACAATCCCTACAATTTATGCCTTTTGAGTTTAAGTCAACCATAGGTGGCAAGTGACAATTTGCCACATTGTAAACAAGAACAAAAAGCTATACATTCACGGTGTGTTATCTCCCTGAAGCTATTTATAAAATAAATATTCACTGCTTGACTGAAAGTGTAAAAAACACTTTTGAGATACAAACACATTGATTTTGGCTCCGTGACTTCATTGCATCTGTTACAAGAATAGATACATTTTAATGTTATACCAAAGTGTCACACACCATTATCCCTCATATCAGTTTACCTTGTACCTAAAGGCACGTTGCAATACAATTCAGACGGTATATCATTTTTTAAAGATGAAACTTACTGTCCAACTCAATGTTTTTAATTCACAGCAACGAATGCACAAAAGTGGATTACTTTTATGTTCTACAATTTAAGTTTTTGGATGTGAAAGAAATGCAGGATCTGAGATATGGGAAAAACGGTCTTTCATACAGATTTACTAGTAAATCTTTATTGGAGTGGGCAGTAGTCAACCCTACTTCTGTTTTTGCTCTTTCGCTGAGAAGAAATTTAGTTTGTAAATGTGACCTTAAAAATGGCAGTGACAACAATTTACCTCAGGCCATCGGCAGACAAATCCACACATTTTAAGTGAATAAAAGCCCACAATGCTGGACGTTGTGTTTACAGCGTCTTTTTTCTGAATAAGACCGATAATTTAGCGGTTATGACTTACATCCCTGCAGAATGCGTGTGTGTATTTTGAACCGAGCCTGGCTTGAGGTCGGCTGGAAAATGTCATATTATGATCAGAAATTACTGAGTGCCCAATGTGATGAATTATGGGCTACTGTTAACCTCCCAACTTCTCTCGTTTTTCAGTATCAGACTAAATCGCTCGCTGTAGGATGTACAGTATAAAAAACTGCAGCATTTAGCCAGAACATGCTGCGCTTGGCAAAAAGGAATTAACATGCCGGCTTAAATGCACGGCCGACCTTGAAAAAGAAGTAGCGAAGTGTGGAGGTGGTGCTGAACTTGCGTGATATTAGTTGTAATTTGCACAGATTGCATGATGCAGAATAAATGCTGCATATTTCAACTTAATTCATTCCATAGCTGGGATCTGACTCATCGGTGTACAGTCGGAGACAGAGACAAATTGCTCTCACGGCAGAGATGTCAATCATAGTTTAATACAATCACTCACTTAGGTACTTTATGTGACAGTCGACGATGCATGCTATGTGCTTTTTCTGCACCTTGTTGCTGGAAAAACTAGACATTTAACCATCACACAATTGTTATGTTATAGTAAGTGTTTTAGTATAACGTTGTAAAACCACCTACTTTCACTATAAGTTTCATATAGTATGCAAGTTTCTTTCAACTCTTTGAGTTACACATTTGAGCTCTTGTTCAATGATTTACTGCGTAAAATCTAGACAATCTGAATACAAGATTTGTAGAAGAACCTCTAAAAGCCGCTTAGATTCTGATGGACAGTGGAGTTGAATTTCACTCTCTGAATTTTGCTCCAGAATACCGTCATCTTCATCCTACTTTTCATGGGTCTGATGTCATTCATCATAGAGTGATGACATTTTTTTCCGGAGGCTATGAAGGGTCATGAATGCGTTTTTGAACTACTAATGTGTGTGTGCGCGTGTGCGTGTGTGTTAACTGCTGCCTTCAGTGCTGGTCTAATCTCTACAGAGCTTTAGGATTTAATCCAGTATATTGATGGCTGACTGCTGACTGCTGAGTGCAATTTTCATTTTTTTCCACTTTGCAGAAGGATTAATATAGCTTATTTTAATCAAATGTTACTTTTAATTACAATATATTTTTTATCAGGCAGCACATTAAATGACCAACAATATACAATACTCTGTCGGTATATCTTAAAACGTTATACCACAGAGTAGGACTTCAGACATGTGGGATGTCTTGTCAAATAAATCAAACCAAAAATTCAGGGTTTTTTTCTATCCCATCCCTCAGACCTTTCTTGTGAGTCCATCACTAGCTGCTTGAAAAGGTTTGTGTGTCTGTCCTGAGGGCCAGACGTTCTTTCTTTCTTGTATATGTGTCCCTCAGCTTTCCTTATGTTTTGTGAGTTTTCTTTTAACTTGAGCAGGATTAAAGCTCCAGCTGTGGCTGTGATTTACTGGACAGGAGGCAGGAACTTCACTACAATGATTCTGGCATTCTGGGCACAAATCATTGCGCACACGCACCCATCCTCCAGACACCGCGAGGTTGTGTGATTTCCTAACCCGCCGAGAGGTGACAGTCATCTGTATAGTGTTTCCTTGTTTTATTATGTGCTGGAATGAGAGCAGCTTTATGGACGGGTGAAAACTGAGGCCCATCCAAGGTTGAGCCAGATAAACAACTTCTTATTGTAACCATACTGCTGCCTCAATGCCATAAATCATCTAAAACATGTTTTTGTAATAGCAGCCTTGACTGTTTGTTCCACCCATCTGTGTCTAGTCAACCTATAAATGTCTTATCGTCATCTTTGCATTTTCAACTAGAAGATGATGTTTTCATCCACAGTTTTACCAGCTCAATGTTGTTCTGAATACACATTTGAACTTCAAATAGAAAAAAAGCAGTAAAGTTGGAAAAGAGAATCCTTTTTTTGTTTCTATTCATTAGCGAGTATCCTGAGGTGTCACCAGGAACATTTTACAGATCGACGGTGTGTCATGAAAGACGATGTGTTATTGTTTTAAGGATGTGTGAATATGCGTGTGTACTGATATCCTGACAGCACCTCCCCTTCACCTGATCACTCATAAAGGTGCTGTTTTCGAATACGGAACCGACAAGCTCTTTGTATGACAGATTGAAAACAGAGAGAGCGAGAGCGAGTTTGAAAGAATAAAATATTTTCAAAATATATTCTGTTTTTTGCAGGGGAAATAATGTCATACAGGTTTGAAATAACAAGTTGGTGAGTAAAGATGTCGGAATTTACATTTTTGGGTCAACTATCCCTTTAATACAAACACTTAATTGAAAAATATTATAACCACATGCATTTAGACATGTGACTGGCATCCGTAATTGCCTATTTTCTTATTAAATTGTACGCAAAATTTAGTATGCCAAATAAATATTGAATAGTATGTCCTTATCCTCCGTATGTGAGAAATAGCCAGATATAGATGTCCATATATAGTTGTACACTGTACTTCTATCTCTAGAGATATCTTCTATCACTAGAGCTGAGGAGACACTGATCTTGAACAGTTAATAAATAAAAAGTACTGGAAACTATTTGTGCGGAGAGCGGCTCTATTTTAAGTGATATAGGTACCTATTTATTCTGCGTCAACAACAGTTGAGTACATTATTTTGTGCAGCTGTTGTTTGTATGGTACAACCATATAGGTCACATGACAAAAAAAACTACAAATACTATGTACAATGTACAGTTGTTACTGTCCAAAAGTACGGTAAGTTCTTTATTTACTTCCATATGTACTATCGCAGCACACAGACATGGATGCAGGTGTAGCTGAGTACATTTTATACAGTAGAACTGATTCAGGTGCCTCAAATTGAGTGATGTACAGTCCAGGTATAGAGATGCAAATATGTGCCTATAGTGTGTGGCCACACCGTTATCCGATTTGCATATTTCATTAAATGCATCAGGTGTTAAAACAAACCGACAGCTGAGGACTGTCCTGTGATGTACACAGAGTATAATCGTTTTGATAACCAGATATCCAATCCAGAACCCAAATAAACTCAAAGCCCAACACTAATGTCATTTTTATTAATGACAGTCTCTGTCCCATTTTCCTTTCTAACAGCTTCTCCCTCCTATCAACAATTTTACATTTACTTCTCCTGAAACAAAAGATTTTATCTCATTTCCGCATTTCAGATATAAATGTATTTATTGCCTGCGTTTCTCCATGGGCACTTCGGTAAATAAAAGAGTGGATAAGAAAATGGAACGGATAAGAAATGAAAGTGTGAACAGAAAAGTGTTTAAAAGCTCTCACGCTATAAGTGCCAACAAGGTTAGAGCGACTCGGGCAAAGGATTTGTTTTAAAATGACAAAAAACAAAACGTTTGGCAGGGAACGGAATGGCAGTGCTGTTTCTAAAAGCTTTTTAGGCATGTGAGGGGAAGAGTTGTGATCGGGAAACTAACTGCAATTTGTTTTTCATTCAAATGTTCTGTCTACAGTTCGTGATGACGCAAACAAATCCCGGTCTGAGATTCACTGGAGAGTCCGTTTTAACATTTATACGCTCATACATTTCCCAAAAAGATTTTTTTACCTTCTGTCCTCTTGAGTTTGTGGAGAAAAGAGGGTGTGTTTTAGAGCCAAGCTTTTTATTTTCCTCTTGTTCAATTAGGAGCACCATTCCTGGTCCCGCCTTCCCACATCTGTTTTGAAGACTCTTTTGACATCTATATGGCTTGTTTCCCCTGCATGTGATTCATGAGTACCCATATAGCTGAATTTACAGCTGTGTAATGGGTAATATGTGAGTAGCTCTAATCTGCTCTTGGCTCTTTAGTCCTGTCTGGCTTTGAGGGGTTTCTGCTTGAGGAATTCATGCTTCATTCAAGGTGACATTTTTCATTTTGGAGGGCTGTTTCCAGCAGATGATATGTCTCTCTTTGTTTCTGTCTGAGTGGTGTTGAAGAGGAGACGCAGTGGACGTGACTGCACAGCTGTTTTTTTGCTGTCTGTCCGTCACCTTTAGATCTCATAGTTCTTTGTTAAGGATTGAACCGTCCATTCATTTTCTACATACATAACCTTCAGTTACAGGGTTATCTGCTTTATTTTCTTTCTCTAGTTCTGGATGTATGCTTGTTCAAGGAGCCATTAGTATATATTTGCGAGAAAAACAGACTCTGTGAAGCCGCTGTATTATGCATCTCATTTACTTTGTTGATGTATTCCTTTTTAAATTGTTTAAAAGTTTTTAACCATTCCACAGAGAATTTGATAGGACATAAAAGGGGCGTGCAGGATGAGTCATCAGGGTTTTTCACAGACTGAATCTATATGTTTTGTATGTAGTTATATTTATGTTTTAACATATGTAATTTGTGATTTTATAATGTATGAGGGGTAATTCGACTTTCATCAGAACCATTTTTGCCTTAAAACTGCTATTTTCATTGGAGCGTAAACTGAGCCTAATGTCACTTTCAAAAACTCAAATCTATCAAATAATGCAATTTAACCGATAACCCAATCACTTCAGATGTTTTTCTTTTCTCATATTCTCCAATGACGGTGACGAAAGCTCCCGCACAGAGGAGACGGTATCCTATTGGAACAAAACGCACTCGTCACTGGAATTTACGATACGCCGGCGGGAGCAGAGAGATAACGGAAGCTAGACATTGACGTCAATGGCATTGTCAACATGGATATTTATCTTAAACAAACGCATCGATTCGCTTCAGAATACCTTTGTTAAGACCACAGAGCCATGTCGAGCAGTTCTTTGATTGATGTTTGCACTTTTTGGAGCTTCAAAAATGGCCCCCCCATTCACTCACGTTCTACCTCTTGGAAGTAAAAGGATACGTGGTAATATAACTCCGACTGCATTATTCTGCAAAAAGAAAGTCATATTCAGTCAGAATGCCTTGAGGGTGAGTAAAACATCTGACAATGTGGTTTATTGGCTGAAATATTCCTTTAACATAAGTTTAATTAATGTGCATTGTATTGAGAAAACGGCAATAATACCATGTATCCCATTTCCATATATTCTATTTCTTTTAGATTACTTACAAGGAAATGGAGAAAAGTAGAACTTTCTGAATGACACACTGCAATTTCTGTGGAAACTGTGGAGTTCTGTGTGTGCCAATTCCATGCGGGTTTGGTCGAAGCCTGTCAGCATTCTAATGGTATCTCTTTGCAGCCCTGGGATTTGACAAACATTGTGGTTAACCTACAGTAGAAGCATAGACAACAGTAACTCATGAACAAACACTCCAAATAAATAAAGGTAAACAAAAGGTCATGTCATTATTGATAGCAGAACCTTCGTGTTTCATAAGAGGTAATTATTTCCTTCTTCGCCTCTCACGAACTGTACTGTTATGCAGAGGTAAGTGACATTAATATTACAGATGCCAGTCTGCCTACTGCAGAGTCTGGTGCTTTAGCAGGAAGTACTGTACAGTGTTTGCCTTCACAATTTAGACTGCTCTCAAAAGAAGATGGTTCAGCAGAGGGTCAGGACAGCAAAGACAGTAGGAAATGTGTTCAGTCCGCCTGTGGGAGATATAAAGACGGAGCGAAGAACAATATGCTTTGGCGATGCTTACCCCAGCTGTGAGATTCCTTGTCATGTTTTTAGGTGGTATAGAGTATAAGCATCCTCTTTCCTTATGGAGCTTTTTTTCATCGACACGATTGCCTTTTTCTTGATCTTAATGCAGACGTTAAACATTTGTCTTTGTTAAGATGCTTTAAAACTATTTTAAATACATACATGCAGTCCTGATAGCACACATACACTACATCGGGGAGACGTCTATTTGATGTCTGCATTTATATCTGCAATATGTATTTTTGTATTGTTTCTGCAATACATCTCTGAGATGTTTCCTGTTAGATGTCATACAGACATCTAGAATATGTCTGAAAGATTTTTATGATTTAGAATGGATGTTAAACTGCCTTTTTAAAGACGTTTATTAGATGTTTTTACATAGCAGATGTTTTCCAGATCTTTAGCAGACTTGCTACATGTGCTTGTGTGCTATGTAAGAGAATGATTGCTTGATTTATGAACTTTATATCAGTATAATTTAATAAAAAAATGTAGATGGCACCCCTAAGGGTGAAACTACCTACAAAAGGTTACAGTCTTTCCGTTAAGTGGTTGCAAACGAAATAAAACAAGGAGACAGGATCTTTCTCCGTCCTGTCTCTTTCTCCGTCCTGTCTCTTTCTCTCTCTGTGCATTCTTCTATTTTCATCCTCGGTGGTCCTGACTGCATTTTAATTACATTCATCGTCCTTTTTCATTTCATCCCTTCATCACAAACTGACGCTCTTATTGTAATGGCCTGCTAATTAAAAGCATAAATCTGCCACGCCAAAGTGTATTAACTGGGACATTCCAGATAGAAAAGATGAATGAGAGGAAGAGCAAAAGATAACAGAGAGAGACAGAGAGAGTGAGAGGAAACCTGTGTAGACAGCACATAACATGTCAGAAGCTACAGAGCCGTGACAGCCCGACATTCGTATCGGAGTTTGTTGTTTGTTGATCTGCCAGGCTCATCCACATCACTGAATCTAAATGCAAAAATTACACCCCGCTTCTAACCCATTACACTACAGACCGACTGTTTTCCCTTTTAGCTCGGGTAGATCCGTGTGTGGGAGAAGATTTCACGCTGGTTACAAAGCCGACGGGTTTCTCTCTCACGTGATTCTTGAACAATTTCAGTTGAATCAAAATCAAATGGAGGCAGGGTAAAAGCCTATCCCAGCACACATTGGGCTGAAGGCAGAGAAATTACTGTATTTTTTTATTCATTCTCATGTCATTGTAACCTGTTTGACCATTATCATAATGTTTTGCCTGTTTTCCCCATTCAATTCCATTTATCATAGACCACTTTGCTAGATGTAAACATTGGTCCAGAAGCACTTCCGGCTTAAGTTTTTAATTAATGTAGTATTATTATTTTTAATCTTATATTAAAACTTAGATATTAATTTAAAAAATGTATTCTGGTTAAAAATGTTCTGTGGGTGGCTATAGCAATACGTATAAGTATATAGTGCAATCAAATGTATGGTTTGTGACTGACGAGTGTGTGAAAATTATTAGTTTGGCTTAAACTATTCCCTTTAATTCAATGCTATGCAATGCTTCCGAAACTAATATCATGCAGAAAGTTCTTTACTTACTGAAAAGTCCCTGATCCTTATAACTGCTGTCTAGTCTGCTACCACCAGAATAAATGTCCACGGCAGCCGTGTGATCTAGTGACCTAAAATAAGGACAGCAGGACTGCTGGCACTTTTCAAAGCATGTTAATGATTAGCATATTTCATCATAATTTCATCTGGGAAACCTGGGTTGTGTGAATAACAACAGAGAACAGATAAAAAGTACTTAAGCAAAATGTTAATCCATCTTTCAGTCAGGTCCATTTGGTAAATGTTATGGAACCTAATTAATATTCATGACAGGGTGTATAATGCCTCCCCACCCTCTTTTCAGATCACACAGCTCTGGTTTTAACTCATATTGTTCGAGATTCATGTTCAAACGGAGTAGTCAGTGGAATGTGTGGTATATTTAGAGCGTAAATATTTGGATTTATTTCTGTGTGCATACGGCCTTGTTTGCATCAAATGCCTCCCACACTATTCCTCTTGCTTGGTGTTTTCCCTGCGGTGTGATTGTTTGATGTGGACCGATGGCTTTAGAAGTTTATGAATGAATATTTAAAAGGCCTTGGCTAGACTGACCTGCTAACAAAATGGTCTCTGTAGTCTGTACGGTTTACACATTTTTGTGTTCTTTTGAGGATTGATGATGAAAAACACCTTAAAAAGATTAAAAAAACAACATTGAAAACTCTGTAAATAAAGCCACATAGTAAGTGAACCTCCCCTCCTAAATGTCTTTACATAATGCCTTAAAAATATAAACTTCAATTAGTTGAAAATTGTATTAATAAAGTAAATTATTTTTATTGGTTAAGGGTAGAAGTAGAATTGAATTAGCCTTATAGAAAAACAATTGAAAGTAGGCTATTTATATAGTCAATAGCCAAAATACCTTTAAATTGACATCCTCATGTATCCGTTTGTTTGTAGTCCTGTGTGCTTACGTGTGGAAAGACAAATGCCCTCGATTCCCGGCACATTACTGGAATTAGAAGAATCTCTTCATTCTAAGGTAAATGGATTTCATGGTGAGTCGTCATTTCATCACACACTCAGTTATATAAACAGACATCTTTGGAGCACATCAAAATCTCTCACTGCAAACACTTACTGTGATAAAACATTTTGGGATTTATTGCAGCATTTGTCCATTTGTTTCTAAAACTTCTTCACCCTTAACTTTTTAAAAGCTCCCAAGGTGTATGTTCAGGTTCTCTGTAATCTCAGCCGACCGAAGACGCCCACAGTTTGTACTTTAACCTTTTGCTGCATTTTGCACACAAAGCTTGAAAGTACATTTTTGATCAGGAATCTGATTGGTTGACTTTACATAACGTCCGGACATAAGGGCACACATGGATTTAAAATCCATCTGCCAGGAAACGGGTTAAGATACATTGAAAAACGTTGGAGAGAGAAATGGTTACTGAATGTGTCATTTTCTGTTCTGTGGATAATGATTGAGTCTGGTGGGGTTTTTAAGGAGAGGATCCATCAGGAAGACATATTGAGCCTGCAGTTGCATGAATAAGTTGTTGGAGGGCAGCAAGTGATTTTCTAGAGTTCACTATCACACAATAAAAGTACCAATGTATGACGACCTGAACAATGACTAGGTACGGCCACATTTCTGCCAAATCTTACTTGTAAGTAAAACTAACTTCCATTAAAAGAATGAGGGAAAAATCTTGCGCACCAAAACAACCACTAATATCAACATGATAACAGAAATGTTTATTTAATCAGTTTGTCGCTGCCTTGAGCCACGTCATGTGGTTTCTTTCTAATGAACTTCAATGTAGCTAGTGTTTATTACAATAGAAATGTGGTTTTACCCGGTTCGTTACAACCATTAAGCGTTTTAGAAATGTATCCGGCTCTGCTCATCCCAACCACAGATTCATGTTTACAAGCCACTTTTATCTCCGTTTCTCAGTCAATTCTCAAAAAACCTTTCGTGATTTGATCGATTTGAATAAAACTGACGCAAAAAAGTTGTATTTGAGTTTGTGATAGTGAATTCATATGGAGAAAATCACTTGCCGCCCTCCGTCTGCACTTCGCAAAGTGCTGTGACGTCATGAGCCACCTATAGACGAGTATTGGATGGCCTGCTGCAGTATTCAACAAAAGTGGAGTTTATTAGTTCTGAAATGAGAATTGTCCCTTTGCGAGACCCGGTTCATCCTTGTTTATGAAACGTCCCCTCTAGCCACCATCCCCCCCGACTCTCGATTCTGCAGGAGTGATGAAAGTGATAACAAGCCACTTTTTATTGAAGTGATTCTCACAACCCCCACTTGCAGCTTGACCTCATATCACAGCATGAAAGATGGAAAACAGTGTCAGTTATGTTTAAACAACAGTTTGAATCATCTCTTTTCATGTTAATTCTGCAACTGAATGGCAGCAGACCATGTTGTTTTTCAGATGAGATGACAGGTCTGTGTGCGATAAAGTCTGTTGGAATTTTGTGCAGGGAATGCCCTCCTCGGTAACTGTGCCTAAGGTAATGTTTTGCAAAATAGCTCTTGGGCTCATTGGAGTCTGGGAACTAAGGTTCCATAATTGTTCCAGCAATTGAGTTTTTCAAAAAGGGAGTTTTAGTTTGTTGTCCACAAGGAATTTATTTACGTATATTTCAAATTACAGTATTTATCTCAGTATATTTTCTCTTTTTCCACCAAAAGACAAGGAGATAGCTTCTTTTGTTCCCTGAAATAGTATTCAATGAAACAACCATTTTCAAACAAAACCAGGCTCCAAACCAGCCAACCAACACTTTGGCAAAACTGTGCTGAATTTTCCAGTGTTGCACTACAATAGACTCAATATGTTTTTATCATCTGCCACAATAGACTCAATATGTTTTTATAATCTGCCACTGAGTAAAGAATTCTGCGATAAAAATCCTTTGGCAGTGTGTTGCAGACCATTTTGGTGTTTGGAAAGCACGTTGTACCATTATAAAGAGTAGCTATTTTGAGTTTCCAGTTTTTGGTTATGAATGGCGCCTGAACTCCGAAAAGGCTTAAATAAATAGTTATTTTTGTATGTATATAAAATGAGAAGTTAAAATATGTTATAAAATAAAACTTTTCAACTGAAAAACTTATTTCAACAAATCAACGTGTGCAAACAAGCTAGGCAACTTGATCTAGATTTAATTAAGTGGTCATGCATTCAATCTGACTGTTTGTTCTAATCAGACATAAATTAAAACTAATGCCAGCCAACATCACTTTAAATGCAGAATAAAGTATTCAAAATACACTTTCAGACACATTAGCATAAATAACCTGTGGCTTCTTTCCATAATGCCTCTCTGCCTAATGAGCTCAACGCCTTTTATGCTCTATGTGAACCCAGAAAAACAGACCGGGTCCACAGAACTGCACCCAGCCAGGCCAGGCTGCTCCATCTGTTTGCAGATGAGGCACTGAGGTCACTACTAAAAATGAACCTGCTCAAGTCTGCAGGACCTGATGGCCAATACACACCGCAATCTGCACCAATCATTCTGCAGGTGTGTTTATTCACAGAAAATATGATTCAAGACCACCATCATCCCAAACCAACGTGCCATATTGACTGTTGCATTAACCTCTGTTGTGCACAAATAGGCTGTTGGGGGAAAACCATCCGAGACGCATTACACCTTTGCCTACCACTAATAATAACATGATAAAGTAAAAAGTCAGGGCCTTCAAAGCATTCTGAGTATCTCTCCAAACTGCTTGTTTGGGTTAGTGAAACGGCACCAGTACTTTATAAAATAGTTTAGGAGATATATAATTTTTTACTGCCGAAGGTGCTTTGACAGATTGTCACAGCATGCTGCTATAGAAACTGTTGATGGCAAAGCCCTACAGCAGGCGGTGACAATGTATTATCAGAAATGTTTCATTCATCTAGGAAATGTTATGACAGGCTTTGCTTCACCATTTAACATCTCAAGATGGTACTGAATTACCATCTGATGAGGTGGATGTGAATTACTACCAAACATTTTGTTCACTCTGATTTTATTTAAAGCTATGAACTCCGTTACATAATCAGACACATTCTTTTATATCACCAGATACATTTCTTTATTTGACAGAGCCACAAGACACCAATTTGTGTGAATTGATGTGAGATGTGACCAGTTCTTTTTAGCTTGCAAATGTATGTAAGAATGCCTTAAGTGTGGGGTTCTTTCGAAAGCGTTATACTGTAAATTGTGAGTAAGAATACACTTTTGGACCTTTTGTACTTTTGTTTATCCATTCCAGTGATTCAAATAAAGGGATAGTTCAACCCAAAATGAAACTCATTTTTTATTCACCCTCTTGATATTTCCAACCTGTATGACTTTCTTTTTGCTGCCGAACACAAAATATATTTTGGTAACCAAACAACGGCAGTACCCATTGACTTTGGTTTTGTGTCTATAGTGGTGAATGGGTACCGCCATTGTTTCCAGCATTCTTCAGAAGATCTTTTTTTTGTGTGTTCTGCAGAAGAAAGAAAGCCACAGAGGTTAAAAATGTCAAGAAGGTGAGTAAATAATGACAGAATTTTCATTTTTGGGCGAACTATCCCTTCAAAACAAATATTAATGCTACACTATACAATACCACATTCAATATTTGTTTTTATTTTTGTTGCAACAGTTTTGTAGGGTTTTTCTGTTCTGAAATAATGATACCTCTGTATAGTCAAAATGTGCACCCTAACCACCAAACTGGACTATAATTGAGAATAGAAAAGTATGAAAAGCTTTCCAGTTCTTAGCCAAATATGTGAAGCAAACTAAATGGCAAAGCAGTATTTAACAGGCCATTTGGACACATATGGTCATTTACAGCTTTTATACTGTACATTCAACAGATTTATTCTATAATAAATCCCACTTTCAGTACTACGTAAATATGATGACTGGTTTTTGAGGTTAAACTGTGAATCCTCGACCATTTTATGTCCAAAAGGTATTTAAAATATCTTAGGTATGTTAAACAACATTTTAAACTGAATTAACCACTCCTCAGGGATCTTTAAGAGGACGAGCAACTGGGTGGCCTGTGTAATAATTTGTCTGAAAAAGAACTCTGTTGTGGTTTTTGTGATTTGGATGAAATGGATGGTGAGTTGGCAAGCAGTTAATTGGTCTATTACACTCACCTGCTGCCAGCTAATCAGCCATGCTGTGCTGAAGAGCTGTTCAGAGAAACATTTCACCATTGAAAACCTGTGGTCAGCTACCTTTTTCAGTAAAATTAGATAATCAAATTGTTGGCGGAAACATGTTTGGTTTTAGGAAATTTTAATGGATAGCTTTTTTTCTACTCACGTACATTTAAAGTGATAGCATTTTAACTTTAAGTCATTTAGGAGACACTTTTATCCAAAGTGACTAACTAAGTAGGGGAAAACAATAGAAGCATCTAACAATACATAGGTGCAGTAATACTGGTCTCAGCTGCCAGCTCTTAGTTTCAGGGAAACAATAGAAATAGAAATAGAAATATGTCATTTTTAAAAATCTAATGAGCCTAAAATGACACATTACAGTATATGTTTATGTTAACACATCATTATATGCTGTATAAATAAATAACATTGGCAATGGCAGAAAGTACTTTGCAACAAAGCTGGCAGCCCCAAAACATTTCCTTTGCGCAGTTTGATACAGAAAACAGGAAATCATTGCATGCCTTGGGCCATTAGTTGACCTCAGAGAAGCCAATGAGCTCCATAAAAGCTACACACAAGTACACCAGAACACCAGGTGTGATTTTTGCAAAGGCAGCCAGTGAAATGCAGTTATGCGAGAACACGCCTCTTCAAGCAAATAGAGGTACACAAGGAGAGGTCTTGTTCTGGGGCCTTTCTCTGTGAGCGAGAGAGAAGGATTAGCAAAGAAAAGAAGACCAAAGTCTGCAGATATGTAGCGTTCTGAGATGTATTCTACATGGGAAAAAAAGATTTGAAAAGGAAGATGTAACTTTCACAGCAGCAAGCTTGCACTTAACATTCAGATGAACCTTAGATCCAGCTGTTCAGCTCACACAAACTCTCCTTCAAAAAATAACCAAAGTAAGTAATACAGTTGGTGTTATCTCCGCTTGCCTTCATCTAAAGCAGTGATCCCTGAAGTGGTAACATATGCTGCATTCCATTCCAAGTTGGACACAGGATATTTCTACCTAATCTTCTGATTTACCATATTGCCATTCCATTAAAGGCCTCATGGAATATACCATATAAGGAAACAAAACTTGACTGTTTAACAAAAATGTAGGTGGATAAATGATATGCACCTGGTGTACGGTTAAATGTGAAAACTGTGTTTTAGACTCCTGTCTGTGTGAGCGTTCACTAAAAACTTGAGGTTTTATCTTGAAGCCTTGACTCAATAATGCATTTTAGCGTTGAAAAATTTAAAATTCCACCCCCCAGTCCAGCTTGACCTTAGTGCTGCGTTCAATACTGTAGACCATAACATACTTCTAGATCGCTTGCACAATTATACCGGAATTGGGGGACAGGCACTACAATGGTTCAGATCTTACTTATCAGACAGACATCAATTTGTCCATTTTTAATGGGGAATCATCAAATCTGACGCAAGTAAATTATGGATTACCTCAGGGATCGGTTCTAGGACCCTTGCTATTATCAGACACACTCGCCCAATTTAAATCTAGATTAAAGACACATATTTTCAGCAAAGCATTTACTTAAATGCTAAATATGCCAAATAAACGACTGGGAGACTGCTTTTATTAGATATTATTTACTAGAATAATTGTAGTGTGTTTTACCTTTTTTGTGTTTTAAGGTTTCTATTTTCCCCTGTAAAGCTGCATTGGAATAATGCACATTGTGAAAAGCAGCCACTAATCATGATCATTCATTTGCATTAGAGGATGAAGGTCTGCTGTGACAGAGGTATAGAATGAAATGTTAGGCCCACAGTTACATGTCCAATATGTTATGTAATACTTTATATCCCTTTTAAATGAATGTTTTTCAAATATATCCATTTTAATTTTTTGGTTTGACTTTGTTAGCTAAAAGGCCATGGCTTTCCAAATGTTAAAATCCTGTCATGGGAGGCTAATTGTAATATGGAGAAAGACCTTTCAATACTAAACTGTAAGAGGAGGCTGAGGATCAGAAATACATTTTAAGGAATACAGTCAGTATGAGTTTTTTTTATGTATTTTTTATGTAAATAGATTTAAAGTTAAAATAAGAATTTAAATATGTGAAGAGTATTCCCTAGGTGATCCCATTGGGGTCACCTAATGAAGACTTGGAAACCTGCCAGCCCGGGCATCGAACTTGCAACCTTTGAGTTTAAACCTGTCTCTCTAACCATTAGGCCACAACTATCTTTGGCCAAATGCATCAAATATTGCCTAATAAGAGGACAAGAATAATGACATGCAATTGCTCTTCAGTTAAAATACTTCACTATTAACATCCTTTAACTGTTGGAAATTGTAAGGTGTGCATATTCATCCAGTGATATTTAGAGATGTTTTAATAAACCCAATTCAAAGTATATGCAGTATTCTATATAAAAACATAAAGTTTAACGATAACAGCTTACATTATTTTATCTAAAGAGGATTTCATTTTAAAAGGTTAAATAATAAAGTAAATATTAAAATTCGTTGTGAATGCTGAATTGCGATGGGTGAGATTGGAAATGTAATTGTAATATTGCTATAAAAGTTTAATATATTATAGGTAATCTGTGCTTTCACGCCCACTTGACGCTCATCAACAGCGCACACATGCGCAGACAACCACTAAAGCTTAGTAACATTTCCTTAAAATGACCTAACCCTGGAGCATAACCTGCTCCTGAACAAGTTATCTTCAGAAAGTAAGTTGCGATGGTTACTTACATACCCTGAAAGTCATCTTCGTTTTTGGAACCGAAGTTGATGTCACAGCTAACTAACCCTTAAATTTACCCGGGTATGTCACAAAGCCAGCTTTCTGGGATACCCCCCTGATGACTTGTTGATACATTGCTCTACCACACGGGACCTGCTTCAGCAAGTTAAACAATGCTGATGAGTAATTCCCCCTTTGCCTTCAACAACAGAAGTCTCCATCACTGATATATGTACTTGACATGAAGTCGCTTTGCCCTTAGCTGGGTCGTCAAGGAGACGGGCATATTCTTTTTTTACTTTAACTTTAACATGTCTGCCGCTGCATTTAAATACATGTTCACCCATTATAATGAGCTCATTCCATCTGTCTGGTATTCCCCTACTTTTATCAAAAGCCCAGAGGACTCGTCTGTAAGCAAAAAGACTTCCAGTGACTTATTGGCTGCCCTGCCTAGTTGCCAGATGAATTCATGCAATATATTCTTGCAATGTCTTTTTTTAGCTGCCAAAGAATGACTTTTTGTTAGTTCATATCCATGGCTTGATCTGCTCCTCCTACAGTCAGCCTTTGTTTTTTATCTTTGGAAGTACTCTGAGCTCTGAGGTAAAGTAATTGTCGTGGCCTTTCCCCAAAGTAATAGAGTCTGTGGGTGGGCGATAAGCTGGTGGTGTTGGGGTTGCCAGTCAGCCATTCTGTCCAATTATGGCTGTTTGCCTTGTCTTTATAATGATCCTGTAATCTGAATAAGTGCATAGGTACAATACATGGGTACTACAGACCATTTCTGACAAAAAAGAATGACCTCATGTTGAATGTTTAGTTTGGGTACCTGTACAGTTCGATTATGAAAAAGAAACATTTAATATGCACCTTTAGTCTATTTATCTATTTAGTCTGTAAAACAATGGCTTTTTTTGACTGTTGAAATAAGAAATCACAGCTAATTTGAGTTCCAGTTCATTTATTGTGATGCAAATGGGAGGTCAAATTGAGCGGGTTGAATTGTGGGAAACATAATTTAGTGTCCTTAAATGACCCTGTTGCATATAGTACAGAAACAATTTGGGAGATTTGCTTTAGGTCATCTATGGACTATGCATATAGAAGACTTACTAAGCAATGAATACATACTATTAATGCAATCGTAAGTGTGTGTTTTTCTGAACGTAGTCATTTTCTCTGTCTCAGAATGTTAAACCCTTTCAATTCCTGTTCAGTTGAACTTATGTAACCACGATTTGAACAGTTGGAGGTGAGAAGGGAAGATTTGCATTTGTCAGTATGCTTAATGAATAGTGTATTCTCAAAACGGTGCATTGTGGGTCTCAAATGTAGATAGTGGATGAAGTCCCAGAAGTGAATAGCAGTAATCATTTTAGTTTTCTGTGTACTCCACTCCTGTTAAATCCAATCTATCAAAGCATGTATGTATTTTAAAATGTTACCAAAAGATGCGATTTTAATCTGTTCTCTCTCTTTATGACCGATGGCTTCTCTGAATAATGCACCATGGATCTTTATTTAACCTTGTGAACTTATGGAAGTTTTCCATGAAAACAGCGGTTTGATCTTTTAGGGATTTTGTAAAACTGTAACCAGACTTTATTGAACATTTAACTGTTAAAGTGCAACATTGTTTTTGTCGTAAATTCTTTCAAAATAAAATAACATCACATGGGCAATTTAGGGAATTTAATTTAGGTTGAATCTTTGAGGTAATTTTGTATTTATGAGGTCAGAGTGAACTCTGTGTCTTTGAGAGAGAATGCTGAACAGTGAACTTCTCTGTGTGCATTCCTTTTAACGCAAACCTTTTAAAATAGTCTCTTTGTTGTTTCTTTTGACAGTAGAAAGCTATGTGCCGTCTGAACAGTGTAGCATCATACAGTGGCAGTTGACCCTTTTAAAGTCCCAGTGAAATTAAATATGACTATTCTTATTTTTTCATGAAATATTGCAGTGTTTATAGTAAATGCAGTTTCATTTCAAAATCAATGCAACAGCTGCTTTTACACATCCAATCAATGCGCAGTGAAAAACCCAAGTCACGCCCACTATTTTTCTCCTATGAAATTCCCTTTCACTCCAAAATGTGTCAGAATATGGAGGTAAAACAATCGCATCTTCCGGTTCATGGGTACTTTACAAAACAACAGAAACTTACTAGAACAGGGTATTCAATTACAGTTCCTCTTGCAAGAGGAACTGTAATTGTAATTAGAAGTCTTTATATTTTCTTCTAAACGGAGGTCCGGACAATAGGTTTTTTGAAAATAAATATTTAATATTTAATCAATTTAGCCCAGTTGGATATACTGTATAAAGATATGATCTTTTATCAGGCCATTTATTTTATATTTTGATATATGTATGTATAGGCTCTGTGGCTTTAAGGGAATGCCCTCTTAATAGAAGTCTGTTAATAAAAGTTTTTAAATAAAGAAAACTTTGTTGTATCGACTGACAACATAATAAAAGAAAATGTAATGTAACAATTAAAATGTTCATCATAAACAGGAACAAAGTTACTTACTAAATTAGCCTTTCCATGCCATTCATACCAGAACTACATCAATCTTTAAATCATTTCCCAATGAAAACGTTGCTCATTACAAAATATTGACCCTGCTTGTGAAAACCCAGCAAAAGTCCTTCATAAAATCATCCTACAGAATATTCTGTGAAAATATAACAATATCTTTATGGTTTTGGTATTATTCAGTCAATATTAATGAAACCAATGCTTGAAATTAATCTTTGATGCTTGTTGTCTAATAATCAATTAGTTTATGAGATGTTAGCCTGGGTTTTCACAGGGTAAACATTTTTACATGCTGACCAATAATGCTAATGCTAAATGTAGATATAATGGTTAATAAAATATCACAAATCTGGTTGAAAGGTTGGAGTCATATAGCATACAGTAAACAGACTGACAGTTCCATATGCTTTAATATTTGCAGAATTTTTTACTGTTTTTTACTGTAGCAGAAAGGGATTAAAATGAAGCGTGCTTGGTGTTAAATAAAGATATTCGAGGATGAAGCGGCAAAATATCAATTACATAAATGTTCATGAAAGTGCCTGTGATGTGATTCTCCGTTGTGAAGACGCAGCCTCAATTTAAACATCCAAAATAGTCAAATGTTTTAAAAGGTTTATTAGGCTGTATCTCACAGTCCAGATGGAAAGAAGCAAAGGCACAGAATTTTTAAATAGAACATACACAAACATATTCAGCTCATTTGTATTTTGTGTAACTATTCACTTGAACATCTAGTACACTCTTAAAAATATGCAGAAAATGCATAAGTTTGATCCAACAATGGGTTAAAACAACCCAGCATTTGGGTTGAAACAACCTAGCATAAGTCAATTTAAAACACAACAGTTGGATTTGTCCCTTTCTTTGACCCAACGATGGGTTGAAATAACTCAACATTTTGACTGCAAATTGTCTGTCACTTACCGTGTTATACATTTGCTCAATATTTTCCTGTTGCTCAGTGGTAAGAGCATTGCGTTAACAACGCAAGGTTGTGGGTTTGATCCCAGGGGATTGCACATACCTATGTAGAAATGTATGGGATAATGCTATGTAAGTCACTTTGGATAAAGCGTCTGCCAAAATGTTAATGTAATATTTTATTTTCGGAGTTCTTTCCCCTTCTGTTCTCGTTTGTTCTTGAACATAATTCTCACTCTTTACCTCCCCCTCTCCCTCTGTGACACAATGGTCTGTCACTTTGCAATATGCTCATATGGGACCTAAACCCTGGAGACCACTTACAGAAAAAAAGCAGTTTATTGTAAGGTCATTGATGCACGTGAGATCGAATGATGTGCCATGCAGACCCCAGCACACGCTCACTTTCCATCTTTTTCCAACAAACAGATCTATGACATGCCTCATTATCAGATAGCACTTGGGTGACATTTTAACATCGTGTGACACTCATAACCAGCTTTTCATGGTGAGTTCTCACAAGAACATAAGACATCTACCATCCACAACCTATCTCTCTCTCTCTCTCTCTCATTCACTCACACAGCCCCACACACAATCCTTTCCTCACTGCTGCCCACCGAGTCATTTGATAGTCAGATCAATTAATTAATCAAGCTGTCAGGACTTTTTAATTGCTGTAATGTGGCGCTCGAATCACAAACCTGATTGACATTAAGCTATGACAGCCCTGCGGCACAAAGATTGCTGTGTAATTTTAATATTAAAAATAACATTCAGGCATTTTTCTGTCACTCTTTAAATGCACTTTGACGGTGGGCAGCGATGAGAATTATCTGGCCCATATAACCTCACAGCTCATATAACTCCATATATTTATTTTAACGTTTTGCAAATGAACTCACACATTATGGTTGACAGTATTGTCTCTTCCTATCTCCATAAGTTTATTTTTCATTATGTGGGAGCACATCTGGGTTTTATTAGATGAAACCCCAAAGCATTTTTTTACGTTCATATTCAAGTCTTTATTATGTGTGCCATCCAATTCTAAAGAAAGGTACCTGAGTCTGTCTCATAACAAATCCAGTAATGTTTATTCATGAAATGTTTAACGGTGGACTATCATACAGAAATAGATTTACAGTGTCACAGCCAGATTTTTGACATTTACAACATCAGATAATATCAGCGCTTTTAATTTGCCTTTTAAATGAGGACTGTGTGAACGTCATTCTCATGGACTCTCATGGTCCAGAGTTGTGCTGTCATAACTTTAGAGGCAAAGTTCACATGCTGTTTGCTAACTGGAGTCATTCTGGAGTAATGAACGGATTCCTTTTTGCAATTTAAGATGTAATTGGAGGCATGAGAAAAATCACCACGGGATTCATTTTCAAGTATAGAGACTTTAATTGCTCTTATGTGGTCAATATGGTGAACTTGCTCTTACCTTGCAATACTTTGTCAGAACTTTTAACTGAATTATCTTTTTTGATAATTGTGTTTTTATTAAGCTAATGCATTCTCAACTGACAACGTTTATGGTGAGAACCTGGAAATTGTATATTATTGCTTCAGTTTTGTAAAAAATGTGTTCTAACGTAAGAGGACAGAAATCAATAATCATAATTCAGCGTTTTGTAGTTGTATGAGGTGTGTTTTTCTGTAAGAAACATCTGTAATTGTTTCTTTAGAGATACAAGAAACAGCATTAAATTCATAAGCAGGCAGGGTGCTTTATGGATGTTTGTTTATTTTAATTCATTTTTTAATAAGAGTTTTAATTAAGTGGATGCTCTTTAGCCAGTCTAAGCTGTAGTCATAGGTTTTGATATACAGAAGAATAATATGGAGACAACATCTGGGTATGTGTTGTAGTGTGCTCCCTACCTGCTCCATGGGGTGAGAAGCAATGCCTTCTGGAGGGTTCATTAGCTTTCTATTTCTCTACTATATCGAAATACATTAACATGCTTCACTTAAGTTTCCATTCATTTTGAGTTTGGAAAGTAGCTATACTTCAAATGAACTGGTGTTATGAAACCTTTGTTGGTCTTTTCTTCCATATATGAGAGATGTTTGGCTTAAATAATATTTTTTCATTGCTTTTAAGTGCAAATAGGTCTGCGAATAACTTGAAATGACCTAATGAAGTTTTGAATGATCTAAAAAGTGAAGTAGTCTCACCAAAGATTGAACTCACTTATTATTTTATTGTGCGGTTTTGGGTAGTAGCGACGAGTCAATTCGATGTTTTTGCTGTGGACTCTCTGCATCCATATTGCATGTGTAATCCTTTTTGTTTCTGTCGTGTGTGAACAAACCACAATACAGTACATGTTATGCATTTGTGTTCAGCGGAAGAAAAATGGCATACAGCTTTGGAATGAAAGGGGAGAGACTGTCTCTGCAATATTTTCACTGTTTAAAAGAAAATTATGAGAATATCAGGCTTGACCTAAAAATGACCTCACTAAGGTGACTTCAAAACAACAAATCTATTCAAAATCACAACACCGTCACCTAAAAAAAGCCAATCAATGCGTCATTTTCAATTCTGGGGGCCTTCTTTGTGTTTTGCCAGACAATCTTTTGTGACAAAAGATGCATGAGATCTGCTAGATCAGTCAAATCAGTGAGCAAATCCGCTCTAAACAGGACTAATGTCCCGTAAGAAGCAGGTGTTACGGAGACAAAACGCCAGACGTAATGGGTCAGAAACTAGCAAAAAACAAATAAATTCCCCTTTCAGTTTGTATTGCTGTACTTCGGACCGGGGATGAATAAAACACAACAGACAGATTCTGCTGATTTAGTGACTCACAGTCTTTCCTCACTCAAGCAGAAAACTGGCTGCAAATGCCACCACCCTCATTCTGACACGATAACTCATTGTGTTTCTGATTAATTCTATTTTTCATTATTCATTACTTTTTCAAATTCATGCGTGTGAATAAATCTTACAGCTGCCATATTCACTGAAAGTAACTGTCATAAGCCTTCGGAATAGTTTTGAAGCTAAACCGGCTTTGCAGATAAACTCCATAAGAGAGGTTTGTTCACCAGAAGTGGAGAGAGTGGAAAAACAACAATGAAATAATCCCAAACCGCATAAAAGAGGAACGGATTGCAAATGCATTGCATACTATATTTCAGTGTTGTGCTTAAGAACTACAAATTAACCCTACGTTTCTAACAGAATGTGATTTAACAGAATTACCGAACTCAATGCACCCATAGCATACCAGTGAGAAATACTTAAAGTTGTTGTGTGTCATTTTTGGAGGACCTATTAACAGAAAAGCAATATTATATAAATAACTATGTCCTAGATGTGTATAAAGACCTCACATAATGAAGCGTTATGTTTTTATTACCTTAGAAATAGCTACTTCTATCTGTATACACCGCAGACCCCCTTCCATGCAATTCGCCAGGTTTCTACTGAAGATCTAAACTGCTCCACAGACCGTGCATTATCTCCTTAGACAAAGAAGTGAAAACGTTTCAACATCTTAGTTCTGTGTGGGCCGCCGAAGTACTTCGAAATGGAGGGGGGGGAGGGGGGAGTGAGCCGTTGGTTGCCATTCGCAACCTCACCACTATATGCCGCTAAATCTCATAAACTGGACCTTTACATATAATAAACACATACAGTACTTTACCATTTATATAAACTTTGCTGTCTTTAATACACCCAAACTAGTGGGTTTTTTGTTAATTGGTTGTGGTCTCTGAGCTTAAAGTAATTTAAATAGAGTAAGTTTAGTAAACTTGAGTTTAAGTAAACTGCATACTTTTTCATAATAAGACATTTAGAGGAATCCTACAGTAAGTCGTAGGAACAAATATTTTATTGCAAAATAGTTTTAGCTTTCATGGAATGTGCTCCACTGTGATGTTATAAATAACCTGGATTACATTTTTGGTCTCCACAGAACACTGATAAGGAGATTGTGATGGAAGTAAAGAAAAGCGGTAGAATTGGAGGTAAGGATTTTGTTTTATATTGCAAATATGAAACGCACTTTGTAAAAAGTGGAATTAAAGTGTCCGAATGAGAACATGCCATGGTATCATTTAGCACTTGTAAGGGAGGTGTGCTAATGTTATAAGTGAAGTTGTACTTTGTACAGTATTTTCCGTTAGACACGCCTCATCACAGGCCACCAACGCAGCTGCCGGTATAAAATATAAAAGGGACAGTTTTTCATGCTTTTCTCTTTTGGCAACTCAAGTATGCAGAACCAATATTGCTAAGGAACATTGAAGCATTATGCAAAATAATTCTTGATGGCATTTCGTGTTGTTCAGACGGAAATTGTATTTTCCTCACTTAGTCCTCTGTTTAAGCTTGTATTATTTTGCATAGTACATATGTATGATATATAACTGTGTTATGTTTTATGAAAATAATACTTTCTGAGACCCACTCCCATCTTTCCCCTGAGAAAAAGTGCACTTTAAATACTTCTAAAAACTGTTAAACGTACTTTTCTCGCACTAGTTTTGTACTTAACATAAAAAAATTGTTTGTAAACTTAGGAAGATCTCAGTGTTCTCAACTGTGCTATTTTGAGACACCATGAATAGAAGTACAAAAACTATTTTAAGTTTAAGAACTTTAAGTAAATGTAAATGAATGTGTGACAAAAGAGCACATTACGGACTTTAAGCACATTATGGATGTGTACTAAAAAGTGTACTTAGTGCTCTTTTTGTCCCATGGGTTCTGTTGATGTCCATTGCAGGTTTTTTGTTGAGTCAACTGTTCCTATAGAATTGTAAAAAGAGGGCTGGGGCCGATCATACGAGGTGGTCTTTACTTGTGGTGGTGAAAGCTTAATGAAATGTATTGGCAGCATATTCAAGCACACATTCCATTTCCACAGGTGTACAAACTCTGCTGTGCAAATATCCTTTCATGAGCAAACCAAACAGACCCCGCTCCACTTCTTTCCCTGGACGGTCCACTTTTCATCTCCGGGTGAGTAATGAGATGGGAGTCTTTCGCAACTACCGCAGTGTCATTGTGGTTTAGACTTGTAGGGCAGCCCTTTAAGGACAAAAATGTTATAAGCGTAAACGCGCACAAACAGGCACACATACACACAACACGTTCCCTGAAACAATCCCAGCATAGAAGCTGACATTAGCGGCTCGGATTGCTCGTAAATTAGATGGTGGATGTTTTCTTTGGCAGACATGTTCCGTCTACAATCTAGCTTCAGCAGAATGACAAAAACCAAGTTGAGCTAAGATTTAATTATACAGTGGAGAGCCAAAGCCCTGTCCTTGCCCTTTATAATCACTGTCATTTGTCTATTCAGTCATTTACCTTACTGTATTAAAGCTGTAATCGCAAGACCACAAGCGGTTATTTAGCAAGTTGACTGAATATGAGCAAAACGTTATTTATAACAACCTGCCAATGTAAACAAATGAAATGCCTAGTTATCATTGTGTGGAAGGCACGTTGAATAAGATGCCAAGTTGACTAGATGTCTGAATCAAAGAGATTTGATAGAATCACTACAGCCTCAAAGTGATAGTTTACCCCGAAATGACCAAATTCTGTCATCGAAACCAATGCAAGTCAACGAGTACCGCTAGTGTCTGGTTGCATTCTTCAAAATGTCTTCTGATGACAGAATGAGAACTGTTGCTTTACCATGTAAAAAGGTTTCTGTGGAGGTCTTCAGTCCTCAGTTTGAGATTACAGAGATGCAGCTAATGTACAAAATCGTCCCCAACAGTGAAGCAAGCAAGACATTTGGACTTAAAGAACAACTCCAGTTGAGTTTATGTTTTCTGCCATTAACTCCCTGCATAGAATTCTAAACATTTTAATGCTTGCCCACAGAAACTCTGTCTAACTTTGAGTCTCTATACTCTTTCTTTCCTTCTTTCTTGCCCTAAACTCTCTGAATCAGCATTTAACATTCCTGTGGTATGTTTTGGCTCTGTGTGCTTTGGGTACCTGACGGACTCATTTAAGCCCATAAATGCAGCTTCTACAGAGTCTAATAGAAAAAGCCATATAGGCCTAGAGGGTGTCCTATACACTTAAAGACGTGGAACAAAACTATAAATCTGGTAGTTAGTTTGTGTGATGTATCAGTCTATAAATCTGTCTGAACTGTTCTCACATCAGCCTGCTGGGGTTTTATTGACTATATTTTTCCTCTTCTGTTGTTTGTGATGACAGCGAGAGAAAACCCGCTGAGATTTGACAAAGAGATAAAAATAGTGACCGATAAATTGCCACTTTGGACTCCATGGATTGGTTTACCACACCCTTGTAATAGAAGCTATAGACACAAAATGAAAGGTATTGGATATACTGTAAGGAATAACTGTGAATTTATAAAATCAAATATGCAGTTGAGTGTTCTGCTTTGTGATTCTATTTTGCATTAATACATTTGGATATGTACAGTAGCACAGCTGTTTTATAAGAGATAAGAGATAATTGAAGTCTGTGCAAAATTCTTAGCATACAAAGGAAGAGTGTGAGATGTTTTTCATTGGCTCAGAAGCTTGTCCATGTTGACCACCCCAGGTGTGCGCATTCGTATTGTATTTAAAGGCGTGAAATAAAAAAAGATAATTGTAATTATTTTACACAGTGGAAAAGTATTTATTATAAATGTTCTATCCGTACACGTCATCATTTGTTTTTTTTAATTTGCACTTGTAATCTTTCAACCAAAATGTTAACCTCCTCCCCCTCTCGAACGACCTCTCTTCTACTACTTCTGGTCAAGAGGAACGTTGCAGATTGCCAACTGGCGTTCTAATCTTTCACTTTTTAACAATCCTATCAGTTTTTGGTGGATGAAATCAAGTCCTGCCCTACATGTTTTTCTCATTTCAGAAGTCGTTTCACTCAGGTATGTGTCACGATACGGAAAAAAGACAATCGCTGCTTCAGTGTTTCATGCCGAGTAATTAAAAATGGTTGTGTAGCTCATAGCATTGCCTTAGTAGTGCAAAGGTAGATTGTTCGATTTCTAAGAAACATGTTGACAGAAAATACTTTTAATTCACTATTTGAATGCATAATGGTAGTAGATGCTGTGCCATACTGTGAACCGAATTATGGACGAATGGATTTGACTTAGGTTTAAGTTCAAGGCCACACAACCAAGTGGGTAATGCATTAGGTGTACTAAACAGCAAATCAAATCACATGCTTTCTATTTTAAAACACGTTTCATGTGACTAGCACTGTATACTGCTCAAACGTATTCATCCAAGCAGGACCCACTAAGCTTCTCTTTTGTATTTCTTGCTCATTGGGCCCTGAGGTGGACATGACCCCACCCCTGAAAATGTTGTGTCAGGCCCTTTGAAAAGTAATTGACAGCCCTGAATGCAATGTCTTGTGTGTTTTGTAAGTAATCTTGCTGCTATCATTTTTGTAGCATCACAGCTCCTGCTGTGGCATAATAACAAATATTAAACACTCCTTGGAGGCTTTTAGCATCAGCAGCGAAGACGTTTAGGGTGCCTGTAAATTGATTGCTTATATTAACTGAACTAAATAGAGATACATGTGGAGGAATAAATCAGCAATTCAATTGCAAGCAAATATTTCTGAAAGTCTTGACACATTTTAATAGTATATTTAAAAGCTTTCTTTTTAAATTATATATATATTGTGTGTGTATTTACTGTATTTGTTTGATGCAACGCCACATTTTAAATCTATACATTATTTGCATTCATAAATGGACAGTAAACCAAAAATGTACATTCTTTCATTATTAACTCAACCTCATGTGATTGCAAAGCTGGATAACTTATCTTCTCCAGAACACAAAATGTATTTAAAAAAATGTTGGTAACCAAACAACATTTGGGCCCCATAGACTTCCATTTTAAGAACACAAAACCACTGAAACATTTCTCAAAATATTCGTTTTAAACAGCATGAGGGTAAATAAATGATGTCTTAAAAACCTTTAGTACTAATCTAATCTCTAATTGTTGTCAAGTGTCTCTGCAAATTTAAAGATACAACGATTTGAATAGTTTGCAAACTGTACTGTATTACAAGAAAAGAGCAGAACATACAGTAATATCTAGTGTGATGCGATGTTGAAAACGGATCAAGAATATCTCCAGAGAGACAATTTTTACAGTTAGTGTCACTTTAAATAAGAGTGTCGGAGAAAATTACAAATTGCGAAATGTTAATGAGCTATTTCGAGAAAGCAATTGTCTTCTAGCATCCTTCTATATGGTTGTAGTGTTGGACTCCATTATGGCTGAGAACTCATTTAGTTGGGTACTCCGAATGTGTGAACTTCGCACTTCATGATATGAGCGTTCTCTGTACAGCAGTTCTCTCCAAAGCGCCTATGAATAAATTTGATCCCGAAACAGCAAAGCGACTACATTATGACTGCACTTCCGTCAAAAAATCGCGTTTGGCGGGAATAAAGCACACTGGTGTGATGGGAGGCACTAAAGAGGAGATTTGTTGCGTTTTGAGGTTATTGCTACTAATAATGATACTCTGTGTGGAATATGAGTCTATAATGGAGTTACACAGGAAGCCAGCGCTCAAGTGAGCGCAACGTTAGTTTTGATTTATTTTGCAACTACTGTATATAGACTGGTCTAATCTTTTGTGTTATGGTTTCTTGTGTTCTGCTATTGCGTAGTTACCGTAATTTTCTAACTCGTACCGACCTACAAAAATGTTGCGAAAAGGGACACACTCTGCGAAATGTTTCTGAATGCAGTGTGGCAACAGGGAAGGTGTTAGCGGGTTAGGAATGTGAACGCAGAGCCGGATGCATTAGTGTTAGGATGGAGACAGCTGTTTGCACGCATCAATTTTCATTTTATTCATATCTTAGAATCCGACGGCTCAAAGACTTCAGATCTTTGAGACCTGACCTGAAAAAAATCTATATTTTCATCACATCAGAATAAGATACTTTCACTTACCCCGTTAAACGACAAAAAATACATTTTTACATTATATTTCTGGCATGATAAAAACGGTCAAATTACAGAAAAATTTATTTAAATTTTATAGAAAACAAAAACGTTTAACTCACAAATCCTTTCATGCTTTTTTTGTGTTGTTTAATGTTCTCACTGACCCTTCGTTCCACATGCGTTATTCTCTCAGTATTCATTTAGACTCTTTCTAAGCAGTAATAGCATATGGGCGGGAAGGGGAAATTCTTGTGTTCTCCTTTGTAAGTCTTTGGTGCGAGTTTAATGTTAGTTTTCAAGGTTTTTATAGGGTTCGGCACGAGGAGAAGATTTCCATTTGGCCCATCAATATTGATTTAGGGAATTATCAGTCATATTAGTACAGACACAAAAGTGTGGTGTGTTGAACAGAAGGGGACGTTTAAGTTTGAGGATTATCTCACCATAAATCCCCATCATTGTTTCAGAGGCTTTAAGTGTTAAAATATTGGAATAAAGTGGAATTAAACCATGCGTCTGTAACATCTCTGGGCAGATGAACGATGCCACAAGGGAACTGGGGTGAACGGGAGGTTTTAACAGAGCGAAACAGCAGGTGCAGAACAAACAGGTAATATCCACGGGTAACAAATAAACACAAAAGAGCATCCACGGGTAAGTAATGAACACAAAATAGCATCCACGGGTAAGTAATGGACACAAAAGAGCATCCACGGGTAAGTAATGGACACAAAAGAGCATCCACGGGTAAGTAATGGACACAAAAGAGCATCCACGGGTAAGTAATGGACACAAAAGAGCATCCACGGGTAAGTAATGGACACAAAATAACATCCACGGGTAAGTAATGGACACAAAAGAGCATCCACGGGTAAGTAATGGACACAAAAGAGCATCCACAGGTAAGCATACTAAAGGTGTCTGAACTAGCAAACACAACAAAATAACTAGACCTGACAAATATCAAGATAAAACACATGGTAGATAGAGTCCATGGGATAAGGTTCAGGTGTGGGTGAAATCTAAGATGGTGTCCGATGCAAGGGGGTGATGGGAAATGAAGTCCATGAAATTAAGGGTCCAGTGAAACTGAGTCCATGGGGTGCAAGCACAGGGGAAACTGGCAAGGGACACAAGGGGGCAGACAGGACCGTGACAGTGTCAGTTTTTGACCAAAATACACATAGAATATTGGTTGAATATAGTCGCCTTTATTTGAACTTTATTAGTCTCATAGTGTGAAATATTCATTTTTTCATTGGTGCTTTAAATTAATGACATTTTGTTTTCATAGTGCTTTAAATAATGCACTTTATTCCATCTTTATTCTATCTGTCTTTATTTTTTAAAAGGTCCCCTTTTGACAAAGAGAAATCCCATTACGGCCATGTATTAATATTTGGTATGGAAAATATGCACGATTTGCATGAACAAATGAGAGCGTTTGGGGGGCTCTATACCATGGGAACCCATTTCTGGTAACATCACAGGTGTCTGTCTTTCCTTTAAAAATGGCAGAGTTTTGTTTTGGCAGGTGGTTTGCTGTATGCTGGTTGTAATTTCCTTTTTGTGCTCAAAAGCTGTCCACCCAGGCTGACATGAAGCTGTGCAGCATTCTTCTTTTGTACTGCGACTTTAAAACAGTATTTTGTGTTCTGTTTGCGCTTTGAAATCACAGTGCTTGTCGTGTCTTCAAATCATCGAGTTTCATATTTTATTGATGCTTCATATCTGGGGCAGATGCCTTTCGAGTGCCACCAATATGAGTCATTATTATTTATTTTTTATTCATGCTGCAAAAACGATTTTGAAAATAGTAAACATCACAACCTGTTTATCTATTTCTGCCATCTCGGCAGAGGTAGAATTGAACTTTTGGCCGGCGGCTTGTGCATTAGTATGCAACAGGAAAAACTCAAGACAAAGAGAGACAGGAAGAAGTTAATACAGGAAGTCATCTCTTTACAACTTTTTTTGTTTCCCACAGAGAGGAAGTGAGTTGGGGATACAATAATCCCATCAACTTTATTGCTTTCGCTTCCTGTTTTTTAATATTAATGTAGAAGTTGCGATGCACAAGTTGCCATTTAGGTTAAGGTTCCTGTTTGCAGTCATGGGATGCTTTTTTCGGTTTACTTTTTCCTTGTGTGTGTATATATATATATGAGTGTTTGAAACAATAGCATTCGCCATTTGAGACCACTCGGTGCTGAACATTACACTACAGTAACTTAGTAGGTTTATGGACACAGTAAAATTTCAATGAATTTTAATAAGGTTCACATATTGAAACGTAATGTATTGTAATGTATTAATGCAATGCATGAATGTAAAGAAACGTAATATTCACAAAGCGTAGGACCTTGAAATGACAAATACGTGATGGAAGAGCATGTCCGAGTTAGCTTTTGAGAAACAGGAAGTTTAATCATATTATCAGCTCTTTATTTTCATCGCATCTCACTGTGCAAGAGCAAGACGCTCATTTCCATAATCAAATCAACGCTAAACAGAGGAATGAAACCACATCACTGCTTTTCTGCCACAATCAGCCTTAATTACACAGTCGCCTAACTCAATCACACAAAAACACATGCTTCTACAAACTGCTGGGGTTCAAAAAAGCCCAAAACATCAATTAAAGATGAAGATGTGATTGATTGCTTTCACTGCGGGACCGGGTTATATTTTCAAGGTCTGCCATGGAAAGGGGACATGGATGGTACTGTTCGTACCATTTACATTCAATTATTTAGTGCACAGTTTTATCCAGTGTCTAAGGGATGAAGTAATGTATCGCATAGACCACTTCACGATATGCAAACACTGATCCAGCAGCACTTTTCTTTTTTAAATCTTACACGTCGCTGCTATGCTTTGAATCTTGTATCTTCAAATTTCGTGATTACATTTTTTGTCATTGTTATTATTTACCCTTTATGTCACTGGGATTTATGAATATCGATTTAATACTATTTTAGGGGTCATCGGATAAAGATCTGACTTATTCGGTGGTTACGTGCTATAATTGGATGCCTGGTGCATCTAAAAAATCTGAAAAGGTGAAACTAGCTGGTTGACGCGCTTTTCTAGGAGAATTATCCAATACGGGACTAAGAAAAGTTGTTGCGTAAGGGAATTTCATGTTCGAAAAAAACTTTCCGAAACCTATACGAACCCTGGGGGGTAGGTTCGATCACAGAAATACTCTGTGATACATCAAACACATTTCATTTTCTGACAAGTATACCATGTTAAGCATGAGAAGCCTGAGAAGTCAGAAACACTGTTGCACCACCCCTTTAAGAAGAAGCAGGTTTGTTTCAACTCTCTCTATTGGCTTACCGCTGTAATGATGTTGTGGAGAGTAGATAAACCTGAAAGTGGAATTTCTAAGCTTTACATAGATACCAAACTTGAGTGGGTCATTTCCAAAGAGCAAATATAAAAATGTACCCGCGCTAGTCATGACTGGATTTGTTCTCCAGTGTCACATATAACAAGTTTTGATATTAATAATTTTTTGTTACATTAAGTTTTTCATAGTTCTTTTTGATGAGTTTACTAGCATTCAGATATGTGAACACAATGAGTAAGTATGTAAGGGATTGTACTTCAAAAATCAAATACTTGAAAAAATCAAGGCGAATATGTCTATTACACTTCTAACAACCTGTCATGTTTTCTCACCTATCATTCAACCCCTCTTTTGTGTAGACCGAGGATTCAAACATTGTTCTGTATTGCTGTCTGAAATCTATATCTTTCAACTATTTCCACACCCTTGAACACATTGTGAACTTGTGAAACATCTAATCCAATTTTCAAGGTCTTTTTTCAACGAATGACTATTTTTTTTCTCCAATAATCACAACTACATCTAATAAGGGTTTATCGATTCGCCACAGCTCGAGAGACGGCTTTATTATACATTTTAGTGAATCAATGCTTAAGAAAATGGACAAAATTAGAGTTAACTGACATAAAATTCATGGAAAAGTAGGCGGACTCTGTGCGTGTGCATATTCTTTGGGATTTATTTTTCCTCGCGCCACCCAAAAATCTAAAATCAAATGCTGGAACCACATAAATCGAGTATTCCCCCCAAAAAAAGTATATTCACTCAGAGAAGGTGACATGTCTTCAAACACATTTTCTTTGCAAACATTTGTGTTTGCCTTCAGCCAAGAAAATGTGGCTGACTTGCAAGCAAAACCTTTTCCTGCAGGTGCACCTTAAAAAACAAACAGTGGTATCTAGGGCGACGTATAGTTACCGAAAAATCTGGTCAACTTTGTGGACGAATATAAAATAACACAGCTGGATCAGACAGTATGCAGACCCTCATACGTTGGTCGTCCAAACGCAACTTGAACTTCAATTACTGTCTTCTCTCTGCAAATTTTCAGTTATTCCAGTGTTTAGTATCTACACGTGTGTCTCTGAGTACATTCTTAAATTTCTTTGTCTAAACCTTGCTGTTGCCGTGGTAATTAATGTGTGGTTATTACTGACTTTCCGAAGCACTGGAGCTGAAAGCAAATGACCTCTTCACACCTGCGGTCCATCTTGCTTGAAGAAACACACTCACTTGTGCATAACATCGCGATTGAAAGAGCTGTTAGAGGGCAGATTTATGAAAAGACCCCTTCAGCTGATTCAGTATGCTTAGACATCAGCTGCACTATGCTCTTCATTTTATTATTAAGAAGAATATTCATAAGATTTTAACTGAGCGTGATTTCTATGCAGACAGTACAGAGATGTAATTGGATGGTTTGTTTAGAGCTCTCCCGATGAGAGCATTTTCTGCCTGTCACAGAAACAATATGGATAAATCATAGCTGTTTGTGTTTGTTTGAGCAGTTCGTTCACACTTCGGGAGGCACTGCTTTTAGATGCCAAATTCAAGCATGAGATCTCTTTGGAGATGAGACACGTTTGACTTCCTATGATTGTGCGCTTGTCTTTACCATTGTGTTTCCAGTGAGTGGCGGTTTTTACAGGTATGTGTTAGGCACGCATATTTCATTTTTCTTCTCATCTCCCTCCCGTCCTCCCCGTTCCTTTAGTTTAGCGCAAGCCTCTTCTCGACATGATTTGCATATTCATGACTCTGATTCCACGATGAGAAAAAATCATGTTTCATGATTTTCAAGAAGATTTATGTTTTTTTTATTGTGCAATCCAATTAATATCAATCAAACTACAGTTGGTTTGTTTTGATTTGAGCCATAATAACTAAAAAATACAGCTAACTAACACAATAAAACACCATCAAAACATGTTAATACAATTCAAAACATGATTTTATTTTTATATGATATTTTTTTTAAAACAGAGATATCATTTTGGAACCAAACTCTTCATGTACTGAATCAAGCAAGGATGCAGAGTTACTGTACATTCTAGTCATTTTAAATATAAATGAAGTATCACTGAACGCACTTCTCCTGCGAAAAAAAACTCGGAACGCACCACTGCTGCTACAGCCGCCCCCGTCGCACGCATCCGCATTGCTTTAAAAGCTGTGTGCAACCATCACAATGATCGTAAGTTTACATTGTTTTTTACGAGCGAAACCTCTTAAATAAACTTATTTTACTGCTGTGTTATATAACTTTGATGTGTGTTATGTTTTCGCACAATTTATTTGTTGTAGCCTACTTGTACTTCTGAAAGATGATTTAGAAGAGATTGAGATTTGACCCATGCTTGGGACGGCCCTAATAGTGTCAACTAGCTTCTGTCATAGGTAGATTTTAATGGTTATCGAAACTGTTTGATAACAGGATCTCTGGTCTTGTTTTGTTTGTGCAAGATTTATTTAACTGTGCCACTAAGTGAACTTTAATAAAGATAGGCCTACCGCTTTTGGAGTTTATTTTGAAGTCTTAATTCTCTGGATCTGAGCCATGTACAGGTTTGTGGGATTGAAATCCTGCAATGTGCGAGCATGAACGCTTTGAAAAGACTTCAGCTTCTTACTTTATAATGGAAGTTTTGAAATTTGAAAGCAAGCCAGCTGAGAGACGGCAGAGAAACTCTTCATTACATCTCACTCTGTTATGGTTACCCTCGAGTATGAGGGTTTCCTCTGGGATTCATTATTAATGTTGAGCCATTTTCACAAATCATGGTGATCACCCACATAGGATTAAAAACCCACATCCAGCAGATGGGCAATGAGCTGCGGGACTCCATTCATCAAGGAAACATAATCCCTTGCATTTACCAATATGATGCTGTCACCATCTAATTTTTAAACCACAGTCAGGCCATATAAGTTCTTAACAGTGACCTATTCAAAAAAGACATTTCAACATTTCACAGAATGTCAGTAATTGCTTGATTTTGATTGGATTCCTGTAAATCCATGTTGCGAATCGTTACCTACAATAATGTAAAATAAATATATTATTTTGGGCAAATTAACTGTTCTGTGGACATATGATACCTTTATAGGGCTTGCTGAGGAAACGTGTTCTATACTTTTCTGAGCGTTCATATTTTCACCTGGCAGACAATAAAACAAAGACAAATCTAGAGAGCTGAATATATCAGAGACGGCACCAACAACACTGGAGTCGTATCATAGGAGCAAGTTTGACACAGTTATGTTAGAATGTAAATATGTTGTTTAATTAGAGACTCACCTACACATCCGGCCTCTCTGGATTTTTACCCACAAAGCAATAAATAAATACATATATGTCCAGTTTTAATTGGAGTGCTGTTGGCGGGTTGTTCATTTGCAGTAAATAGTTTGCCAGGTTTTTTAGATGCAGATACAATATAGCGGAAATGCACTGTAAAATTACAGTATTTCTGGCAGCAGTTTGCCAGTAACTTACTGTAGATTTACATTTATGTAATTATCAGGCAACGGTTTGTTTAAAGATAAATTATCATTAAACATTAACAAGTCTTTATCCGTACGGAAAAAAAACTATAAGATAACATCCTCACGCAAAGCATTCTGGGAACCAGAAATCCATTTTTACATTTGATAAATGTGGATTTCTGGTTCCAAGAATAAGACGTCTGCTATAAATGACTAAATGTAGAAATGTAAATATGGATTTCTGGTTCCCAGAATGCTTTGCATAAGGCCTTTATTTTATATTTTTTTCTGTAAAGATAAAGACTTGTTCATGTTTAATATTCATTTATCTTTTAACAAACTGTTGCCAATGAATTAGATAAATACAATTCTACAGTAAGTTACTGGCAACTAGCTGCATAACTACAGCAAAAACGTTTACAGTGTAAGTTAAGATGTGCTTGCAGCGTGTTAATCATGTTGTCTGATTTTAAATGGAAAAACGGTAGTTTGGCTTCACTAGCCTATATTTACCCAATAAGATCGTGTTTTAGTTTGAATTACTCCACATCTAGTTCGTCACAATAATAAAAAACCTACTCTTGGGTGCTTTTCTAGTCTTCATTTTTGAACATTTTAAGTGATTTTTTTCCACCTCACTGCTCTCCAGAGGCAATGAACCACCTTCTCTTCTCCTTTCATTTCAGCTGAAAAGCCCAGGCAGGGTCACCTTGACCCACTCGCAAAATAACACTATCGCAACAGCATGAATCTGCAGAGCTTCAGTCTTGAAAGAGAGGTGTGAAATGTAGCAGCACTCATGTGCTCAGGTTCTGATGTCCTAAGATAGATGAGAATCGCTCAATATGGGAGCCACAAGCTCTAATCAGAGTCTAGAAAGTAAAACGGCAAGGTGTAGATAACATGAAACAGCGCCTGAGGTTGTATAGTTTTCTTTTTTTGAGCTGGGATATCATTATCAGGGGTCACGTTTTAATATCTCTCCTGGGATATTGTGTCTGTATGTTTTGATTCGATCGACTTGATGTCTGACTAACTGAGATGAAATTGGGAGCTTATTATTGGTGCTTCTCCTTGTGTTGTTCTGCCTTTGAATATAGTCGCTTTGAATATAAACATCTGCAAAATGACTCAATAAGAATTTTAATTGTTGCTAAATGCCGTTTTATTAGCATCCTGATAGATTGCTTTGACCTTCTCTGGGTCTTGAAAGTTTAGACGGTTCTAAACGTCTGCAAACCAATTAAAATATCGTTGCAACCAGATTGCACCACGGATGCCTCCATCAGCTGCAGATTTTGCCAGTTCGCTTACTTGTACATGCGATTAAATTCTACAGAGCAGAATCCTTTGACTGGTGCTGCTCTTTTCCTGAAAGGCGATGCATTTTCAGTATGTCTTTCCTATGTTAGCTAATACATAGATTTGAGGTTTAACAGAAGAGAAAATGAGACGAAAATAAACGATCTCTCTCGCTCCCTCTTTTTTATTCTACTTTCTTACATGTGACACCATATAGAAAATCCCTCATTGCTCAACCTCCCAGGGTGTTTGAAGAGGGACTGAACACAAAGCCTTCTTGGCTGGAATGTGCAATATGGATCCCTGCTGTCTTGATATCTTGCCAAAACCTCTTCCTTTATCGGTTTTATATCTATATCATGGCTTTCAGAAACAGCTGGAAAGAGCAAAACCTTTATCGCAAATAAAGAATTGTGGCCTTTAGCTAACCTTGATTGTAGTCACATTGGAAGGAAACATTAAAATGACAGCAGCTATGATGATGATGATGATGATGATGAGGCAGACCTGGGTGGTCTCACGAACTTCAAAGCAAATTGTGAGATTCTGAAATTGTAAAATAATTGCAGTACAGTTACAAATGCACATTGCTTAAAATATATTAATTAATTAATATAAATTACCTTACAATATTCTGTACATTTATATACATTAGTGTGATATTTCCGACACTTATCATTTCATTTCACTTTCATTTTTCACATTTAATTTTTTCCTGTTTTTATTGTATTTTTCTGCCTCATTTGATTATTTAATTGTTTGTGTTTTTTATTTTAATTTAAGCACAATCAATTTGCCTTTACAAATCATTTAAACTAACTGTTTTGCTAAAAGTGACATCTAAAAGTTGAAATGGCTCAACTTATTTGTTGAAAGGACTTGTAATGTCAAGTTGGTTGTACTTAGAAATTTAAGAAAATGTAAAAATATTTACAGTGAACATGGTGTAAATGCAGAAAATTGACAGCATTAGGCAAAACTTTTGGTATCCTTACCATCATTTTTAATTAATTACATGTAAAAACCTGAATCATCAAGTTCCTCCAGGTTTCAATTCCAAGTGTCACCAGTGACTTATGAACTCATTTTTGTGTTGAATCTCAACAGAATCAGCACTGCTGTGTATTCTGCCCGCAGATGAGCTTTGTTGCTCCAAGATAACAGAGACAAGCTCCGGGCTTCAAGTTTGCCAGTGTTAGCAAGTTACCAATTATCTTTGTGACAATCATAATAAAGTACCTGTGTGACTTGATCATAACAGGGAAGTTGGGCAGTCAACTAAACTGAATCAGCCTACGCTAAGTTGATGGCTCTGTAAAATATCTCTCAGGGTGCTGAATAGCCAGTATAAGATCCAGCCCCGAGCCAATGAAATTTGAGCTTGTGTAGCCCAAACAGAACTCTGGGAATTCTGTGTGGGCTCTGGGCTAAATCAACTTGGCAGCAACGGAGCACAAATATTTCCAGAGAACATTTTCAACACTAAGCTTTTACTGGCACAACAGACACACACCCACATATACGCGATGATGAATTTATGGAATGTTTAGGAACAGAGGGCCATTTTTCTTTGTCAAACCTTGTTGTCCTGATTGAAAAGACAAGGAGCTCTTATGGATTTTGGAACGGTTTTGGCTGTGCTGTATTCCTAAGTGAAATAAACTTGGCCAAAGCAATTATCTGTTGATATAGAGATCAATGATATATCATTGTTGAACTGCATTAACTAATCTACTGGATTGCAACCTATTATTAACTCTTATACTGCACCGTAACTTTAATAACCGCATTAACTCATCCACTGCACTGTTACTTCAACAACTGCATTAACTCACCTATTGCACTGCAACTTTAACAGCTAATGTCAATAATCTATGCACACTTAAATCACTTGCACTATTGTTTAGTCTAAATTATTATCTGCTCAAATCCACCTGTACATTAATGTTCATAGTGTTAATGTTCATAGTATATAGTCATCTGTATATATTGTTCATAGTACATACCTACTGTAACATATTTTCATAGAACATACCTACTGTAACATATTTTCATAACTGTATAATATTTTCTCAATATTGTATTCTGTATTTATTCTAACTGTATATTCTGCACTTGCTAATTGCACTTCTGGTTAGACCTAAACTACATTTCGTTACACTGTAGGCCTACTTGTATATGTGTAATGACAATAAAGTTGAATCTAATCTAATCTAATCAATGGGATAGCTTGCTGCTTACCTCACAGTCGATCCGCCTTAAGAGTGCTCGAAACAATTGAAAACTTTTTCCTTTCATCTTGAAGCCAGTCCTTTGGTATAAAAGCATCACCGCAGAAAAAATTTGTCTCCAGGCAGGAGCCACTGGGGGAAATGATATCCATAATGAAACATACACTTTAATTAAACAACAAAGACTCTGGGCATCAAACCAATAAATAGGCTTTCCTTTTACTTATTAATAAAGCCCCAGATCTCAGATCATTGCCGTGTCACAGCATTAATTGAATCTTTTATTTATTTACATTCTCCTTTGAACTGTCTCATTCTATTTTACCAGCATCATGTGGTGGCACATCTAAATCCACAAAGGTTAAGATGGACTCCGCTGAATACTGCACATTGACTAAATGAAAGCATGTGGCACATTAGAGATGCATCTAAGTGGATGCTATTTGAACACAACCCAGGATCATACATTTCCAATTACCCAGTCATTCACATAGTCCCAGAAACACTGCCCATGGCAACCCTTCCCTCAACTATGCTTCTGCAATAAATAATGCTTCCTTCCTCCCACACAAGCATTAAAAATGGAACAGGGAGTCTTTTATGAACTGATTTACTTCTTAATTGTTTGTATTTGAAAAGCAAGCACCGGTGTGCTTTCACTCAATTATAGTGATGAAGTAGACAGACTGTTTGGTTGCCAGGTATTCGTCTCAGTCACACACGCATGATAAGTTAGAAATAAAACCACGGAGTTTTCGCTTCAAAAAATATCTTTTGTAATGGGGCCATCTGGTGGTGAAAAGCAAGAACTGTCATTTAACCCTTTCGTGCATGAAAACCTCAGTCAGTCTCGGGATGTGTGACAGTAGTAAGGTATTTTATTCAAGCACGTTTTTAAAGTACCTGTACTTTATCACAGAGAAAAGTTTTACTTTACTACATTATAAAGCATGATATCATGTTTTTCACTCCACCACATTTTATAAATGCACGTGGTTGTTTTTTACCTACCTAATACTCAGTACAATTGTTGAGGTTAAATGGAGTACAATTGTTGAGTAAAATACTTGAATAAATATAAGAAAGTACTAGATCCACCAGTAGATTGATGTGAATGTTTAATGTGCCACATGCACTAAAAGTTTATTTATGAATTTGAAAACTATGATACATTATTATGCTGCAGTTAGTATGTGGTAAAATAAAAAAATTAAAGTAAAACACTTCAGTAGAATACACTTTACTACTGTCCACCGTTGTTTTTTCCCTATGTGTTTGTACTGCGTTTACATTTGGTCATTTAGCAGACACTTTTATCCAAAGCAACTTACAAATGAGGTAAACAAAATGCGCAATTGGAACAGCCTAAGGATTGCATTGCAATAGTCCAGTCTGGACAGGACAAGAGCCTGGACTAGGACTTGCGTAGTATGCTCAAGAGGTGACAGTGTGTAGGTTTGAGCACTACTGGTGTCCCCTGTACACTTATGCCATCAAATCCTACGCATATGCAAGAAATGGCTTTCCGCTGTAGAGATGTCCATGCATGAGAGGGTAAAAGTGCTTGTTGTGATCTTTGTGAAGGTTTAAAAACTCAGAATTAGAACATAAACAAATAGAAAATACTGTGAAGGAATAAGGCACAGAGGCCAAATCTGTGAGCTTAAAGCCACAATATGTACATTTGGACCGCTAGATGGTGCACTTTCAAAACAGCAACAAAAGGTGAAGCTAAATTACTTTATGTAGGAGAGTGGAATTATGGGACATGTTGTTTTCACCATCCAGAGGCGTATGGAGATCGTCCAACATGTTCAAGGACGAGGTAATGAATGAATTTTATTTTGTGTCATCGTAATGAATTAGCTTGAAAGAAACGTTAGCCCGCGAATGATATTGGACTTGGTGAATTGATTTGGTGGCGTAAGGCTACACAGTTTTACGTGTTTAAAACAGTCGTACAGTCGTGGTTACGTAATCTACTTTTGGGGTTTTTCTTTACTCGCCAAAGAGTAATCGTGATCCATAATAAGATCAACAGATGCTACGTCCCAGATGCTGTATTACCACTTCTGCATTTGCGTGTTGCTGTAGTTTCTACAAACCTATTGTGGAGCACCAGATATTAAGTCACTGATATGTGACAAATACAAGGCAGACAAGGGACGGGCCATTATTTTAAATAGTAATTTCTCTGGATTTGCACATTCTTGGGAACATTTGGGATAATGTAAGTACACAACTGCATGAAATATATCACATTGTGCCAGTTATTTTTGGATATTTCATAACAAAATTGTTCCATATTGTGGCTTTAAAAATGGTTGATAGATTTTGGTTATTTTTTTCCGACTATGGGTCTATGTAGAGAAAATATTTTATAAAATTATATTTGTTTGCAAAATGTTGATAATTCACTTAATACATTTACTGGATTTGGCTCATTGTAGTTTGAGCACTTCCAACTGCATGAAACAAATATTTAAAAGAGCGATTTCTGTTGCATGCATATGACATCGGTTCACAGCATGTTTCCTTTGTTCCTTCCATTTCCCCCGATGCATCCTAACCACTTCCGTTTTCAAACATAAAACTTTCTTGGTCTCAGTGGATGCATCTCCACACTTTTAGACCTCCCTGGGGTCTCCGTCCCCACAGTCAGACTCCAGGTTCTGAATGACAGTAAACTCCCCCAGCAGACAGGACGTCTACATCTGTATTCCCTCGGGTCTTTAAGGTCCTTAAGGGCCAAAGATAGATCATCTTTACAACACAAACATACCATCAAGACTCCGCTGTTATTAGCTCTCAGATGTGGTTTGGTATTGTGAAATGTTTTTTTCCACAATGAATAGGGTGTAATGTATTTTAGTTTGGTCTTAAAAGTTCAGCTTATGCCGTTTTATCACCAGTAGAGGGCACTTATGCATTATGTTTGCTTTTTAATAACGTTGGATTGAACGTGAAATGTTTACTGATGGCATTTCTGAGGTTCTGATGTTTTTTTTGTATCACTAACAGTACAAGTTTTTGCGTTTTTCCACACATTACTTTACTTTTTAAAATAGAATTTCACAAAGCACAGAATCATTTTAATGGTTTGAGTCTCGTGTGTATTTCTTTGTCTTGTTGACCTTGAGGTGCCTGTAGATAGTCTTGATCTGTCCCTGCAGTCTTTTTCTGGATGTTTGGATGTCTGCAATTGGTTTAGGACCTGAGCGTGATGACGATCTCCAAATCTGCCATTGGTTCATGACCCGAGTGCGAGGACAATCTCCGAATCTCCTGTTCTCAATACCTACCTCTTAGTGATTGGCTTCCTTGCTCATCCTCACCCTCACCTCTGCCGAGATGAAACTGCAGCTGATCGATTGGTGTCTTGGGGGGGTCAAAGGGGCTATCTACCCCCCAGCCAATCTCTCTCTGGAGAGCAGAGGGTTCAGAGAGGAATACACTTTTAACTTTGATCATCCCATCACGGCACTTCTGCATGGTTACTCCTGCAAGATTAGATAGTACTTACATTTGCATAATTTAGTTAAAATATTTGCATTGATGCAGTAGCTTTCGAGGGAGTCGTAAAGTGCTTTTAATGTTCAGGCCCCCCTGAACACGACTGCTCGCGTGCCTGTATGATGAATGGGCTTTCAAAACCGCAGGTTTATATTACCCCTTGAGATGAGTTAAGCGAGAATGCAGGACACCACAGTACTGATAAAGAAGATCGTCTGGCATATTAAATCAGGCTGGAAAGTACAGAGACTTAATCCCTAATCACAGACTGACTCTGAGTTTTATTCAGAGTCAGTGTCATGACCACGGACCGAATATATTAATACTCAACCTCATTTGTGCCAATGAGGATCCTGTATGATGGGCATGGCTTCCAGGTTTTATACATACCAGGGCTGCGTTTCCCGAAACCTTCTTAAGACTACGTCATTATTAAATTAACAGTGGTAGCAATATTTTCTTAGACGAAGGTAGAAGACGCAAAGGTTTCGGGACCGCAACCCTGATTTGTTTGTTTATTTTTTAAAGAATATATGCGTGTAACAAAGAGAGAGAGCGTGCACATACAGTACAGCCATGGAAGAAAAATTTAATTGAATTTAGCATTCAGTCAGTATTTCTGTATATTCTGTACAAAAACAAACCTCAGAAATGTCAGTCACCCAACAGCAATGTGAAAGACTGACAAAATGTCAAGAAATCATATGTATTTGACAATAATATATGATTTGGAAAAATGGAAAAATATGTGATTTCATGACTTTTGCATTTTGTCAGTCTTTCACATTGCTGTTGGGTGACTGTCATTTCTGAGGTTTGTTTTTGTTGAAATTCAACAAACACTGGACTGGAATTTCCATCATTAATACAGATTATTATTTGTCACCTTTTATGTTTGTCACTGGGCTTTGCAAATATCTAAACAATAAACGTCTTGAAAAGTGCTTGTCAAATTTGACAACACAGTATGTAATCATTTAAAAAGTACAGTTTTTTTCCATTAACTAAAAAACAGCAAATTTGGATATCCAAGGTTTCAGAATGACAGCGACGATATTACATTTTGAACTGATCCTAAAAAAACATGGACATGGTTAAACATGGACATGGTTAAAACATTAATATTTTGTTGTTTAAGCTGGAATTTGCAGCATTGAAGATCTGCAAACACTGCTTCATTTTTGTTATTCTGACAAGTTTGTCCCATTTCAATTGTCTGCAAATAAAAAAAAACATTTTGTGAAGTTTGGGAAAAGTTTGGGAGTTTGGGAAAACACGTACCTAAAAATAGTATATTCAGAAAAACTGAAAAATATTTTGCAGTGATCTTTTTTGTGGCTGTATATACTGTACAGGAGTTTGAGTCTTCACAGTTTAGCGAGAATTAGTGTCAAGGCTTAAATGTTTTTTTTCTTCAAACCAGGAAGAAAGCATACAGTATCTTGACTGCAGTCCATAAATCTGAATCTCGACTGGGACATATTCTGCGGCCGGTCCACTCATTAGGTGAAGAAAGACATGCACGATAACAACGAAAGAGCTGGAATCCCAGAATGTACTTACTGTGTGGAAACTGTGTCTGTGAGTCAAGGGACGCTCCATCATTGAGTCTAGACTGGAATGTTGTATATTTTCTACTTTAATTCAACCTGCGGCGTCTGCCGTCCGAAATCAAATATGGCTCTTCTGCGACACCTCAGATAACAATGGCGCAAATTGGCTTCGATCAACACTATCAGTCACCTAAATCATTTATGTTAGATTGTAAAATCAACAGCAATAAACAGCGTAATCACTACTAAAAGTATTAAATAACAAAGCTCCATTCCAATGGGATTTCACCAAGAGCATATACCTTTTTTTCAGGTTACAGCTGTCAGATAAGAAAGGCGCGGCATAATTCAGAGGTTAATAAGGGACCAAATGGAAAGGTTACTCAGCTAGCTTTGTGCTTATCACGGTAAGCCATGGTATTCTTTACATGTGTTACTGCATAAATGAGGCTCTTCAGGCTTAAGTATGAGCAGTGCCTGTGCTCGGTGAACCCATGAACCTGCTATCAGCTGCACATTCCTGTCAATAGTGTAAGAGACATAAGAACCGCTATGAACACACAGGACTGAATAATACTCTTCATTTGAACCTGTTCCGGTAAGAAGGTCTTTTGAAGGACAATGGTGATATTTGGACATAAACTGTTTTTGAATAGTTCTTGAAAAAGTGCCATTTGGAGGAATCTTTCTAGGGTTTCCTTAACAAATCTCCTTTTGTGAAAAACTGCTTTACTTTCTGGGCAGAAGCAGAAGAACTTTTAAGCGCTCTTTGGGGACCAATCTTGGAAGTAATTTTCACATTGTTTAGGAATAGGAGAGTGTACAGTTGTTTATACAACTCTTAGCTGCTGCGAGTGTTCCTGAAAATCCAGACCGAGATTGAGACCGTCAGTTTGCTATTTAAAATACTGCACCTAAAAAGAAAAGCTAACCTAAACTAACAAAAACACTCGGCATGATGTTTAGATGTAAGTCTAACACTGGTTTCCGGTTTCAAGAGTGTTTGGTTTGCCTAAAACAGCAAGTCTATTGAGAGACCTGAGGTTGATGAGTTTCAGTCAATCAAAACTACAAAGCAAAAGAGCGAGTTATAAAATAATTTAAGTCATAATATATTGAAGCATTTTACATAAAAAGTACATTTTACATACACAATTTACCACCTTCCAATTTTAAGGCTCTGTCTGCATTCTGAGCCGTTTTGAGATATTGAGCTTTAAAGGTTTTGCATTCCATTACAGTTTTTCACATAATGTAAGAATTTGCTTTTCATGTCATGATTCTGCCTGCTCTTTTTTTTTCTGGTCTAGGGGCAGAATCATGACAGACCCACGTGTTTTATGTGGAGAGGATCATATTATTGTCAATCAGGACATAATATGCGTTCTCTCCTGTCTCGTCATTTGGCCCTGCCCCTCTCGTTTCTAGTATTGCTCTCCTCCTGTGTCGCATTACCCACACCTGCCCATCGTTATCCCCTTTGTTAGTCTCCCTATATAATACCCTCTTGTCTATTGTCTGGGGCTCGTTGGTTGTACAATATCCCTTGCTTGTACTCCGTACTGTGTCCTTGAAACCTTGTCAAGTAACGTATAGTCTAGTCTTAGTGTTTAATATTGAGTTCTTGTTGAGTGTTTAGTAATCCGTTTATCATATTTGTTATTGTGTACTGTTTTGTTACTCCCTCGTGGGTTTTTGTTTTGTTCCTGTTTTATTATTTATTAAAGTCTTGTTAAACCCCTTCATCTCCTGTTGCCTGCGCTTGGGTTCGTTCTCTGTGATTCCTGACAGAACCAACGAGCCACTACAAAACCCAGCAGGCATCCATGGATGGTGCAACCTTTCCCCGATGGCCGTGCACCTCCGATCCTGAGTGGTGGAAGGATATGGTCTCCCAGTCCCAGGCCGGAGGAGGCCCATTCCCTTCCCAGTGCCAGCGTCCCTTGCTGGACTACGCCCGGGACATTGAGGCCAGGAAGGCATCCCTTCCCGATGTGCTGGTCCGGGCATACTTGGTGGCTGGGATGGATGATCCTCCGCCTTTTCCGGAGCGGGAGGAGATGGTGTATACACCGTTCCCGCGCTTGGTAAAGCAGCTGCAGCTTCGAGAGGAGCTACGTAGAAGCTCCTCTTCCAGTTGCTATCCAGCCTCTCGTTCCGGTCTGGCGTCTGTCCCGGAGCACTGTGTCCTGGGTGTGGTCACCCGGGGAAGGTCCACTCAACCACCTACAGCCTCCCCACCCGCAGTCAGCTTTGGTGGCAAGCGTGGGAGACGGGAATCCTGGGGGTCCTCGTCCGAGGCCTCCAATCCCGAGCCGCCCGTGCCCTTCTCGTCATTCCTTCAGCCGACCACCAGGCGGGTGGCTCGGCTGAAGAAGAAGAGGAAACGGAGGGCGGGTCGAAGTCCGGTGGTCCCGTCGTGTCCGGTGGTCCCGTCGTGTCCGGTGGTCCCAAGTCCGGTGGTCCCACCTGCACCCAGTCCAGAGTCAAGTCCTGCCCTGCCGGCCTTCCAGCCGGCGTCAAGTCCTGCCCTGCCGGCCTTCCAGCCGGCGTCAAGTCCTGTTCCTCAGCCGGCCCCTCCCAGAACCTCTTGGCCTCCGCGCTCTCGAGCGCCGCCCCCCAGGGTGTACCCTGGTACTCCGCGCTTCCGAGCGCCAGGGACAAAGACTGTTCCCCCTTGTGCCAATCCCTACGGATTTACCCCCCCGGACTCTTGTGTTCCCCCCATGAACTCTTGTGTTCCCCCACCCCCCCTCCCCTGTTTGTTATTTTTATTATGTCACCCCAACCCATTGATTATTCTTGCCTGTCTGCCCTTGTTGTTTTTTACCATGTTTTGTTGGATGTTGTCCGTTTCCCAGTCAGTCTTGTCTCGTTAGTCTGCTCCTTTGGTGAACGCCAGGGGGCGTTCATTAAAGGGGGGGGTCCTGTCATGATTCTGCCTGCTCTTGTCTTGATTTTCTGGTCTAGGGGCAGAATCATGACAGACCCACGTGTTTTATGTGGAGAGGATCATATTATGGTCAATCAGGACATAATATGCGTTCTCTCCTGTCTCGTCATTTGGCCCTGCCCCTCTCGTTTCTAGTATTGCTCTCCTCCTGTGTCGCATTACCCACACCTGCCCATCGTTATCCCCTTTGTTAGTCTCCCTATATAATACCCTCTTGTCTATTGTCTGGGGCTCGTTGGTTGTACAATATCCCTTGCTTGTACTATGTACTGTGTCCTTGAAACCTTGTCAAGTAACGTATAGTCTAGTCTTAGTGTTTAATATTGAGTTCTTGTTGAGTGTTTAGTAATCCGTTTATCATATTTGTTATTGTGTACTGTTTTGTTACTCCCTCGTGGGTTTTTGTTTTGTTCCTGTTTTATTATTTATTAAAGTCTTGTTAACCCCTTCATCTCCTGTTGCCTGCGCTTGGGTTCGTTCTCTGTGATTCCTGACATTTCAGGTACAGTAAATATATATTGTTTTACAAATGTTGAAATAAATGCTATCACTGCTTTTCTAAAGTTGCATTTGTCTCAAACAGGAACAGCATTTGCTTGCTCAAGTATTCTGAAAGCAATTGTGCAGTAAAGGTTTAAAGGACTGAATACGTGCCAGCTAACATATGCTGGCAATCTAATCACAGTGACATTCCGAACAAGGTTAGATTCAAACAAACAATTATTACAATGAGGTTGGCTGTCATGGACATGGTATATAAGTCCCGTGTACATTCACAAAATGACAAGCAAATGTAAAGTCCTCGTTAATATCTAAACCTCCTTAGCGGAATGCACGACCAGTTCAGTGTTTCTGCTGCAGAACTTCAGAAGTCTGGAAACCATTTCTGGCCTCTATCTTCAGATAACAATGTAAGTACTACCCCTATGACACTTCCCAGAGAGCAGGTTTTCCCCAAACCACACAAAGACTCCATTCACAGTTGGAATGAAAATACAGATTCTGAGCAGATGCCATAAGCTCCGGTTATAGGATGAAAAGACTTGTCGTCTCGGTGAGGGAAGTCCCTGTATTGGCATATTTTTAAGACGTTTTAAATACGATCAAACTTCAGCGATTTTCAAGATGAGGATGACATTAATTTTCAATGCGATATAGTTACAATCGCTGTCATTCAAATGCTTAGAACTCAGAAATGTGTGACATCGTCGCAAAGACACACGCTTGTATACACAACTAACCCGCTGGTGGCCTGTGGGCAGGATTTGTGTAGTATTAATGAGGTCACACAGATGGTTGTGTGCTTGGTGGGGCCAAAGTAAACAGTGTGTAACTAAGGGCGAACATGTCACTGGACAATCGACCCTTGCTCAATAGGAACCCCTGATGAATTGCCCATAATGCACTGCATATGGGAGCAATATAGCATAATTACAAAAAAATGAGGATGCATCATTTCCTGGATTTGCACAGCGTTTGTCAGACACGAGCTTTGTCAAAACTGTCGGCCATTACTTGTGACAAATTGGTTATTGCATGTTTGCTAGAAGGTGGGAATCGGTAACACCTTGTTCTGCGTGGACCCAATAACATGTTATAGTAAGAAATTACAGCAAATCGGAAAAGTGGTTAACGCTTGGCTGGCATGTGCTGAGTCTAAACTGTCTGTACCAATATTTGAAAATAATTATCTTCAAGGTTTTAGATTACATGCTGTCATTTCAACCTGTTGAATGTGCAGTATATTGACTGCACTCCACTGTTCTGCGACAGAAATAGAGGGTGTACAATACATCTGGACAAAAAAGGACGAAAAATAACACCTTTTTAAAACTACAAAATTGCAAGGACAGTTTGCGTGTGGTTTTCTCTGCATGAGCCAAGAGTGTAGATTCTTTAAGAGGGGGGAGGGGGGGGGTTACGGGTAGAGGACCTAACTGTAAATCTATTTTTGATTTATCTTATCTCTTTCTGTGTCTCTCTATGCACATTCCCTCGTGCCACCAAATGTCTTAAAAGTGATTGTTCAACCTAAAATTTTAATTCTATCATCATATGCTCACCCAAACATTGTCTCTCTTAATCCGCAGAACACAAAAGAAGGTATTTTGAAGAATGTTGTTAACTGGCTCCCTTGCATTGATTTTCTGTCCATACAATTGAAGGGAATGCGTGCCGTCGCTGTTCGGCTCCCAACGTTCCTCTAAATATCTTCTTTTGTGTTCTTCGGAAGAAAGAAAGTCATACATGTTTGAAATGACAAGGAGGTGAGTAAATGATGACAGATTTTTCATTATGAGGTGAAATATCACTTGAAGCTTAATAACATAACTGTTTATGAGATGTCTAGGCATTGAACTTGCATTGCTCTTTTAAGTTCATCTCTCAAAATTTACAGACACAATGCAACCCTACCCTATAGATGAACTATGGCTTTAGACCAGACCAAACGGTTAAAAATACAATTATTATCAGTGCCATCCGCTTAATGGGATTTGTTTGATGAATGCATGCTGGAATATGATTAAAAAGAATGAATGTGGATGGACTTGATATGGCCACTTTATCATCAACTTTATCTCCACTCGCCTGGTCCAAGAAATCTCTCAGCGGACTTAAATTTCTAGAACTTTGATATTGGTACCTTTCAATGTTAAAGTGCTTGTTTTAAAATAAACATGGTTGGGGAGACGAGATTACTGTATTATATCAGTACTTTGGTGATTCATAATTCTTTCACAATTGGCATTTTGCCGTGCAGGCTGTTCAGTAATTATCCTTTATGTTCATACCTTCTAAATATAATTTTAAAGTAATGTTGTCTTGAACGTCACAAAAGCATAAATAATTCTAAAGTTTTTAGAAAGCCAGTTAAAATTTCACCCATCATACACATTGCCATGATAAAACCTTTCATGTGTTCTAATGGAGATGGGCCGTGTGAATCCAGGCTTTTGTTTGAGTAAACTAAATGCATGGGATGAGTGCACTACTTCCAACAGCCATTGGGAGACAGCTTTTTTATTTCGGGTCTTCGTTGAGTGCAGTGGAGGATGCTGGGAATAACAGCCAGGGTTCACTGCCAACTGTGTTAGAGTCTATAAGGCCTCATGACCCCATCACAAAAGAGCAACCAAACATGGGCTCCAAGCAACCCCCCCCTTCAGTCGTCTCTCTGATTTCACCCTGGCAGTACCATCTCTCAGTCTTAATAATTAAATGTGCTCAATGCATCCTGCATGTTTGCATGCAACCACCACTGTATGCATATTTATATTGCAAAAAAGATGAAGCGTAATAATATATTCCTCCAACATTTATTCCTATGGTCCCAAGTTGATGGATTTGGATTATTCTCATGCATGAATATTAAGCGTATTAAAACCACAATAAATCTCCATCTATAATAAATAATGTGTTTGTTAAGTGTTTTTATTTTTAATGCATGTTGCAATGCAAATTGGCTTCTGACATCATAAATTTGAAGTGCATGCGGTTCAGTTGAAGATGACTGACGGGGTGCTGTCTCGAGTTATAAATGAAGCAGTATGTCTTTAGATGTTTGCAAGAGCTGCTCAGGAAATGCCTGTGAGCTTGGAATTGCATGTGAAGCCTACACTGCTATAAATTAAAAAGGTCAAATGATTTTTACTGCATATACACATATACATCTGCTCTTACTCATCATTTGACACAGACGTTATTTTAAAGTAATGTCAACTTTTATTACAGGTTTTGCATCAGTTGTGTGAAACTAACATTTATTTTCCGTAAATGAGAGCATGCATTCAGACACACCAGAACTGTTTGTAAATCCACGAGAATCTTTGTTTTTATTCAATTCCGGGTTCAATACCAAATCTCATATTTTCAATATTGTCGCAGACATTTGGCACCCATTCCACTTATTATGTCCCCGAGACTTCCCATTATTAAATACGATGCAATGTTCAAAATATCCACTAGGGGGAGATGTGTTTGCCTGGGCCTGGTTACAGTATGAATGTAGATGTGACACTTTTATGTGGTCAGGTTTATGCTTAAGCATCTCTGTTTTTGTATGCTTTTGGTTTTATTGCTACAAATTTTAGAAAATGTTTTTGGTATTTATTTATGAACTATATTTTTAATATGTCCAATGCTTCTATCTCTGCTTCAGGCTTGTAATCGTCTGTAAGTCAAGGATGTAAACATCTTCACTGTGTACCAATATGGAATCTGTTCACACTGTTCTTCCCTTTTAATAATATTCCATAAACTATATGCAGCAAGTCGGGAATCATAAGACCAATTTTAGCCATTGCTGACAGTGTTCCCTTCAGATTTATGTTTTTTAGTGCTACAATCCCCAACAGTGCACTTTATTACTGTAATCACAAGCTCCTCACTGCCATGCCAGAAAGACGTGATTCATCCGGCCGTCTGATGTTTTGCTGCTCGGCTATGCATGTAGAAGATCGGCTTGCACACACAAGCTACTTTAGCTGACAGCTGCTAGCGGTTCAGAGAGTTTAGTATGCGATGGCTCGGTCAGGTGTGACCGTATGTGTCCTCTAACCTTTGGTGAGTGCTAATGAGCGGGACAGTTGTGCGACTGCTCGAATTGGCAGTGACAAACAGTTCAGGCCTGGTCCCACGGAACTCATCTCTGTGGGCCAAACATCTTGTGTTGAGTGCTTTCCTGGCAATGGGAGAGGAACAGATGAAGGTGTTTAAAGAGGAGATAGGGACACTTTTCATAGGGTCACTCCAATTGAAAGCGTGCAAACAAATTCCTTTACGGAAGGACCACGTTTATTAAAGGTATAATGGTCGGTAATTTAAATATTTATGATCACATGACTTTGGGTGTCACATACAGTCATTCACTTCTATTGTATGGACACAAAACCAATGCAAGTCAATGGGTGGCGGCACTGTTTGGATAAAAACATTCTTTAGAATATATTATTTTGTTTTTCTGCACAAGGAAGAAAGTCATACAGGTTTGAATTAACAAGAGGGTGAGTAAATGATGACATAGTTTTGGGGGTACACTATCACTTTATGGGCCTCTTAAGGAACAAGATGCGGTGACATGTTTCATTTTAAGCAATGGTCTGATTGCTTTACATTAAGTGAATACGTTCAGCACGGCTCTTGCTGTGACTCTGGCACGATTACATCATTAGTGAGAGCCACGTTAAGTCAGTTCAAGGTTGTTGGCTCACTCCATCACATTTTTGCGCTTGTCCTTCATGTGACTTTTTTCACTGCATTTAACAGACCCATAAAGCCATTACCGCTCCCTGTTCATTGACAATGCGGACAAATATTTGCGAGACACGTCGAGGCAAGTGGAGTGTGTGGTCAGGGGCCTTCAAAATCTGTGTCCAGCCCTTTCAGAAGTGACCCACTGGCCCCTTCAGACTGTAGACCATGGCTGCCTGTGGACTGTCTGAGAAAGAGAGTGTATTCTCTGGCATATTTCAGATTCCAGCTTGACTCGAACGCTTCCCGCACATCAAAGATGTCGTAGGTTTTTGAAACTGACACTGACCTTTGCAATAAACAGAAAGACGGTAGTCGTGACCTGACATCCTTTTAATGTGCAATGTTATTTTGAGAGAGTTTCCCAACCATTATTTTGAGATTTGCTCTTGCCATAAATGGGCTGTTTGACATTAATCTTGAGCTGATACTTCGGTATTTAAATAGTTGTACTTCACACAAAAAAATAAGGATAAATATCCTCTGAGTTTCATAACAAAAAGTTATTAATGTATGTTCTGAGCATGACTTCAAAACATACTGCATGTTGGACCTAAGTTTATGTTTTACAATATAACTTTGCATTGGGGAATATTAATAAAGGATATCTGTGTAAATGTCTTATAAAGCAAATTAATATTTTCCTACACAGTTTATAAGATATATAATATTTTATTTGTATATGTTGAAAAGGCTATAGTTCGACAGTGTCTCCCTGTCTGTTCCGCTTCCGCTTTTATTTTGAAAAAGCGCTTTTCTTCTTCGGATGTTTTTTTTGTTACGCTAACTTCCCGCTACACTTCACAATGTGGTGCTCATGTATCGTCTGAGGAACGAGCTCTGAACTTTGATGGTGTGTGGAGCTAGAGAGCATGTTAGCTGATGGCAGAAACTCTTTGATTTAGCGCCCTTGGAGAAGCGGAATGAGTTTTCACGGTGTTCATGATGCATGGTGCTCGTTGAGAGGAATAAATAAATTGACACCCGTTTGAAACTCTCTGCGTCTTGATGAATATAACCAAGGGGCCGCTACAGTGAAAACTCATCGCTGCACCAGCCCTGCTGTCCCTGATGAAAAGCTGACGCCATCACATCTGAGGCCAAAACACCAACGTAATACCAGCCAGTTTACTTCGCTTGCATCCAACTCCTGCACCCAGGCAAGATCTAAAATGGACAGCAATGTTTAAGGTACAACTAGAGCTGCAAAAGAGACACTGGAGGCCAAAGAGCAAACAAGCTGAAAAGGGACAATTTCTACACACACACATCCTTGAAGCATAACTGAAGTGACTTAAATAATATGCTATTGTAAGGTCAAAATATCGTGCGAACTAATTCTCAGTTCTTAACGCTTCTAAAACTGGTGACTATTTCGAGAAACTAGCTCATGCACTTGGGTCATGTCTATTTATGAAAAAGGTTTAAAGGGAATTTTGTTGTTACTGTTTTAAGCAAAAATCCTTTGGATGTCAATAATCTATTAATGCTCAGCATAAACATTACTCTGTGGTAAAGGATAACTACAGCTTACAAGTGTAAATTCAGGCATTGGACATTCAAGGGCTACACTCGGCTTAGAGCAGCAGCACTAACAAACAAAATGTCACTTAAAGACACCCCATGCAAATCTAGCTCACGTGAAAGAAAGCTAACAGAGAAAGGCCAAGAGATGCATGACCAAGACACCAAAAAACGTGAGAAAGCATTTAACAAGTCATATGACGCTTGGAAGCTGGTAGCAAGGGAGACTAGGACAAAATTAAAAACCCTCTGTTCATCAGCAGACCTTATTGAACTACAGCGAGACATTCAAGCAAAACATGATGACGTAAGCAAACAGTATGATCCTATACTTCGTAACAGTAACACCACACCAGAGATTGTAAAGAAAATGGACGCCTGTGTTACACTAACAAAAGACATTTGTGACCTCATAAGTATCCGTTTAGGGACCGTTAGTCAAGATTTTAATGATCAACTTGAGAAGGAAAGAGTAAGAGAAATATTAAACAAAGATGAATATGGGTCTGTCTTTGGCCACACTAAAACTGAAACGGTGTGCTCACTGGAGTTACCAGAGAGATTGAGCCACCACTCCAGCTCAGTCAGTACCCACAGCAGTAAAGTAGATGCGCAAGCAGAGCTTGCGGCTAAGCTAGAACAATCAAAAGCCATGAAAGAAATCCACGAACAGCAAGCACATCTTCACAAGTTGGAAGGGGAATGGAAACTTAAAGAGGTTGAAATGCAACAACAGTTGGAACAAGAGAGAACCAAATTGCAGCAGTTACAAGCAGAAAAAGACGTCGCCATAGCAGCAGCTCGTGTTAGAGCATATGACGATTTTGAAAGGTTTGAGAACTGCAATGAGGAGATTAATGACACAACTTACTCTGCTTGCTACAGAAAGGAAGCTGAACCTCGATTAAATCCTGATGCTGCATCATTCCAACCTCACCAACCTGCTCCGGAGGTGACAATGACCCAGGAGTCTATGAGTCTAGCCCAAGCAATCGCCAGCTCATTAAGTATGAACCGCTTGCCTGTCCCTGAACCAACGACGTTCCGTGGTGACCCTTTACAGTTTACAGATTGGAAGCTGTCATTCATAGCTCTCATAGACAGAAAACCCCTCCCACCAAGTGAGAAGATGTTTTATCTAAAAAATTATCTTGCTGGAGAGGCGCGCAAAGCTGTTGAAGGTTTCTTTTATCGAGATTCGGAAAGCGCATACAGTGGAGCATGCAAAGTCTTACAAGACAGATACGGGAACCCTTTCATCATACAAAAGGCTTTCCGTGATAAGCTCATGAGATGGCCAAAGATCAACACAAACGATCCACTAGCACTACAAGAGTTCGCTGATTTCCTCCAAGGCTGCAATGAGGCGATTCCCCATGTCAAAGGACTAGCTATCCTTAACGATTGTGAAGAAAATCACAAGTTACTCCAAAAACTACCAGAATGGATCGTGCGCAAGTGGAGTCGAATTGTTGTAGAGGAACTTGACTCATCCGGAAGCTATCCAGATCTCGCATGCTTCTCAAAGTTCCTGAGCAAAGAGGCACGGATAGCCTGTAACCCTATTGCTTCTCCATTGTTGATGAACTTCAGGGCTACTGATGAAAGATTACCAAAGAGAGCCAAAGCTCTCAACACAAATACACAAACAAAGAATTTCACTCAGGAGAAACAAGAAACAAACGGCTGTAGACCAAAATCACCTTGCTCCGTCTGTAAAAGTGAAGCTCACAATATCACCAAGTGTCCCACCTTCGCAGCAAAGAGTGGTGAAGACAAAAGGGCATTCATCTGTGAAAATCGGCTTTGCTTTGGATGCTTGAGGAAGGGTCACATGACCAAAGATTGTAAGAGACGACACACATGCAACACATGCAGCCGTCGTCACCCAACCTGCTTGCACGACGACAGGAAACAAAGACCTGTGGAAGCAACACCTAATAACTTCACTTCCACAGAAAACCATGCAAGCTTGGAAACGCACAAGGTCATATCCCATGCATCAACACAACGTGCTTCCGCTACCTCAAGTATCGTCCCAGTCCTTGTGTCTTCCATACAAGAGCCACACAGAGAAGTACTCACATACGCAATACTGGACACACAGAGTGACTCAACGTTTGTCTTAGAAGATGTACTTGACAAACTGAATGTTGATGCCCAACCAGTAAAATTAAAATTGAGTACTATGACGGCTATTGATACAATCATATCTAGCAAGAACGTCCATGGTCTACAAGTACGAGGACTGCACTCTAAGAACCACATCCAATTACAACAGGCCTATAGCCGTGACTTTATCCCGGTGGACAAGTCTTATGTTCCAACGAAGGAAACAGCCTTACTCTGGCCTCATCTCAGAACTTTGGCAGATAAGCTACCACCCCTTCAAGACTGTGATGTAGGGCTCTTAATTGGGTATGACTGTCCAGCAGCACTAGCTCCTCTTGAGGTTATCATTGGAGACAAAAATCAACCGTTTGCACAGAGATCAAAACTAGGATGGAGTATTATAGGCTCATCAAATCCTCACCTAGACAGACAAGGAAGTCAGAGCTTTGTGCATCGGCTCACAGTAAAAAAACTGCCAATTCCACCGACGACAGATGTTCTAAAAGCCCTAGAATCAGACTTTACGGAGAGAACTTATGAAGACAAATATGTGTCCCAGAATGATGTTCATTTCATAGAGTTCCTCAGTAACAACATCACGCAGAAGAAAGACGGACATTATGAGATGCCCCTCCCATTCAAGGGCAACAGTCCACCCAACCTACCAAACAACAAGAGGCTAGCCACAGTTCGCCTGCAATGCCTTAAGAAGAAGTTAAAGACCAATAAACAATATTATGATCAATACAAAGCATTCATGGAAGAAACGATTAACAAGGGTGATGCAGAACCTGCCCCTACAACATTTGCAGAAGAGACTGAGTGGTACCTTCCACATCACGGCATCTATCATCCCAGAAAACCAAACAAGCTGAGAGTCGTATTTGATTGTTCTGCTAAATTCCATGGTGTTTCTCTAAACGACACTCTACTAACTGGGCCTGATCTTATCAATCCTCTAGTAGGAGTTCTCTGCCGCTTCAGGAAGGAGGCCGTAGCGATCATCTGTGATATCGAAAGAATGTTTTATCAGTTCTCCGTCACTCCTGAATCCCGGAATTATCTGAAATTCCTCTGGTGGAAAGGTGGAGATTTGGAGAAGGAACCACAGGAATATAGGATGGCCGTTCATCTCTTCGGAGCTGCCTCGTCTCCAGGATGTGCCAATTTTGGCTTAAAACATCTGGCACGGCAACACAAAGCTACCTATCCACTAGCATCAACATTTGTGGAGAAAAATTTTTATGTTGATGATGGGCTAGTCAGTGTCTCATCAGTCGAGGAAGCCAAGAAACTGATCATTGAGTCACAAGAGTTGTGCAAAAGAGGAAGTCTACGCCTCCATAAATTCAACTCAAATGAGGAAGCAGCCCTCGCATGCTTAGATCCCTCAGAAAGAACAGCAACCATCGAACCTTTAGGACTGGATCCAACCCTGTCAGAGCGTGCACTCGGCATTCAATGGTCGATTGAAACTGACACTTTCAGTTTTAGCAGCAGCTTGAAAGATCAGCCTTCAACCCGGCGTGGTTGCCTTTCTGTCATTGCCTCTCTTTATGACCCTCTTGGATTCATCGCTCCATTCAGCTTAAAGGGAAAACGAATACTTCAAGAGCTGTGTCACAGAGGCACCGGATGGGATGATCCACTCCCAGAAGATATGAGGCCACGGTGGGAGGAGTGGATAAATGGGCTTAAGAGGTTGAAAGAAGTTTCAATTCCGAGATGTTACCACCCACATGACTACCATAACATTGTCAGAGTAGAGTTGCACCATTTTTCTGATGCCAGCTGCATGGGATATGGTGCATGTTCTTACCTCAGGTTCAAGAATGACAAGGATGAAGTCCATTGTAGTCTTGTTCTGGCAAAAGCAAGGGTTGCTCCCTCAAAGGTCACAAGTATCCCGAGACTAGAACTCGCAGCAGCTGTGGTTTCTACGAAGGTCAGTGTCATGTTAAAAGGTGAACTTGACATAAAGATCGATGAAGAGATTTTCTGGACAGACTCACAAGTTGTGCTCGGGTACATTAACAATGATGCCCGTAGGTTCCACATATTTGTTGCAAACCGTGTTCAGCTGATTAGGGATAACAGTGATCCCAGTCAGTGGCACTATGTGGACACCGCAGAAAACCCGGCAGATCATGCTTCCCGAGGTCTTCGTGCTTCAGACATTCATTCAACAAACTGGCTGCGAGGACCGAAGTTTCTCTGGGATAGTAAATTACTTCTAACACCCATCACTCCATCAGAATTACTTATTGGTGATCCTGAAGTCAAGACAATTCAGGTGTTTGCAACAGAAGTCAAAAACTGCGATGACATCCTCAGGCGTTTGAGTCAGTTTTCCTCCTGGACAACAATTCTTAAGGTGGTGGCAAGAATCAAGAGGCTGGGGTCTAAACAGAAACAACACAGTGAGTATGTGACTGTTATGGAGCGTGAGAAGGCTGCAGACGAAGTGATTAAGATACTACAGCAGCAAGCCTTCCTCCGGGAGATAAAGCTGCTCCAAGGTAAAAAAGACCTTCCAAACTCAAGCTCTCTTTTCCGTCTCGACCCTATCTGGTCCGATGGACTGCTCTGTGTTGGTGGGAGATTGAAAGAGTCATCGCTCTGTCACAAAGTCAAGCACCCAGTCATCCTACCGAATAACAGCCACATCACCAAGTTGATTGTGTCTCATTTCCACACTAAGACATGCCATCAGGGTCGAGGCCAGACTTTAATGGAGCTTCGGGCCAATGGATTCTGGGTAATTGGTGGGAGCAAGTTGGTAGCTAAGCTGATACACACTTGTGTGCTTTGCAGGAAACTGCGACGGCCGACAGAAAGACAACAAATGGCCGAGCTTCCTGTAGAACGCGTCGAAGCCTCAGCACCTTTCACGTACAGCGGCATGGACTGTTTCGGTCCTTTCATTGTAAAGAAAGCCCGCAAAGAATACAAAAGATACGGCTTAATTTTCACATGTCTGTACTCTAGAGCTGTTCATATTGAAATGCTCGAAGATTTGTCAACAGACTCATTCATCAACTCATTGAGATGCTTCATCAGCCTAAGAGGAGCTGTTCGACAACTTCGCTGTGACCAAGGCTCTAATTTTGTTGGCGCCAGGAATGAGCTTAAGGAAGCACTTAAGGAATGTGATACGAAGCTACTGGAAATCTTCCTCATTGAGAAGCAGTGCGAATTTGTCTTCAATGCTCCCTCTGACAGTCCTGCAGGAGGTGTCTGGGAACGCCAGATCAGAACTGTTCGAAATGTGCTGAACGCCACCTTTGCACAGTGCCCAGGTCGACTTGATGACGCCTCCCTCAGAACACTGCTTTATGAGGCCATGGCTATCGTTAACAGCCGCCCGTTAACAGTGGATGGAATCAATGATCCACATGCACTGGAGCCTGTAACACCGAATCACCTCATAATGATGAAATCTAAAGTTGCTCTTCCTCCTCCTGGAGTATTTGTCAAGGAGGACCTGTATGCGACAAAGAGGTGGAGAAGAGTTCAGTATCTCATAGAACAATTTTGGAGCCGCTGGAAAAAGGAGTATCTGCTGAACATATCCTTGAGACAGAAATGGCACTCACCTCAGCGCAACCTCAAGGTGAATGACATTGTCATTATTAAAGACGACAACCTCCCGAGGAATCAGTGGCAACTTGGACGAGTGATTGAGACTGTTCAAAGTAGTGATGGCTTGGTTCGTCGAGTTAAAGTGCAAGTTGGGGAGAGGAAACCTCATAAAAAACAAGATCCTCCCTCCAAACCTTCAGTTATTGAGAGACCGATCAAAAAATTGGTGCTCCTCCTAGAGAACTGAATAGAATAAAGCGATTGATACCACTCCACAAACTGCTCTGTGTTACCTATGATAGCTTAATTTCAGGCTATTCATTTCTTAGAGTCGAGAAATCCTGCACAATTCACTTACTCTTTGTATATTTATTCATTCATTGTACTAGGATTTGGTGGGAGTGTAAATGTCTTATAAAGCAAATTAATATTTTCCTACACAGTTTATAAGATATATAATATTTTATTTGTATATGTTGAAAAGGCTATAGTTCGACAGTGTCTCCCTGTCTGTTCCGCTTCCGCTTTTATTTTGAAAAAGCGCTTTTCTTCTTCGGATGTTTTTTTTGTTACGCTAACTTCCCGCTACACTTCACAATGTGGTGCTCATGTATCGTCTGAGGAACGAGCTCTGAACTTTGATGGTGTGTGGAGCTAGAGAGCATGTTAGCTGATGGCAGAAACTCTTTGATTTAGCGCCCTTGGAGAAGCGGAATGAGTTTTCACGGTGTTCATGATGCATGGTGCTCGTTGAGAGGAATAAATAAATTGACACCCGTTTGAAACTCTCTGCGTCTTGATGAATATAACCAAGGGGCCGCTACAATCTGGACTATGTATTGTTCTTCCTTTACTTGCGTGTTACCTGTTTCTTGGCGTTGGATCTGCTTAAATCAAAACATCTCACTTCATCTCACTCTCCATCTCTGACCTGTTTCCATAAAGTTCCTATCAATGTTTTTTTTCTTTCCTGTAAGAGATTGATATATTTAAAGGGATGGTGCCCAGATTCAAACCTGGAAAATATTAAATCTATTCTTTGTTGTATTTCCTCCCAAGGATGTGATCAATTTCATGTTTTGAAAGGATGTCAGATGGATATTAATTAATATTAATTGCAATCTTTGACTTGTTTTTGACCCTTTACACTCTTTTCCCTTTACAAATCTTTGGGTTTTTAATCATTTCAAATAAGGAATTTAAAAGCTTAAACAATGAAACAAAACCAATTAATCTAAAAACATGAATACGTGCTTGAATTCTATTTTAAGTTTAAGAGAAAATCTATTATTCACATTTAGAAATTATTTTGATAATAAAGATATTATTATTTTCGGGTTATATTATGTGTGATGTTATTAAAATAGTGTTATTTTGTTTTTAAAATTGTCCCAAGAGCCATTTGCCAAATGTTTTTTGTAATTTAGCAACATTTTATTGACACATTAAAGCAATTTAAAATATAAACAAAACTTCCCTTTTATCAGACCATATGTAAACACATTGGCTCCAGCTAGTTTTGAGAGCCTGTCATTCTTTTTTTTAACAAGTAACATAGTTACACATCTGTGAAAACTAGGAAATGTTCCTGCTAACAAGCTGTAGTTCGGTAAACTGTCAGAGAACTAAGATCAACAAATACAACCCAGTTTGATTGCCTGACCCAAGGTCACAGGGTTATGCACCATGTGTTGGGCCGTTTGTGCCCCCCCTCTTTTCGCAAATTAGTTTTTATTTATTTTTTCATGCTAATAGACTTTGAGTATGTAACACAAACTATGATATAGTCTATAACATAACATGTTTGACTATAACATCTTTTCTGAGTAACCACAGATGGATATTTCACCTGGAGGCAACCTTCCTGATCATTTGCAGCCTTGTAAAACAATGTTCTTAACGTTTGTGGTTAGGCTTTCCAGTGCCAAATCTAAAAAAAATGGTTTAATGTAAAACAACATAACTTCATAGATGCCTTACTGTAATGTAATTTTCTATAAAATAAACTGGCCTATTAAGCCATGCATCCAGCTCTGTTTTTAGAAGTAATAATTCTTCGGACATGTGATGCCTGACATATCACTTTTTAATCCATAAAACAAATACTTAAAAGATGTGTTTAGCAGTCATGAAATGCACTGAGATGAATGGTTTTAAATCTCCAAAGTGTCCAAGGGCTTTATAAAAAGTATCACAATTTTGCGGAAAACTCCCCAATACTATTTCTGCCAGACAGAGAGCGAGAGTTGCTGCCCAATGGCATGATGCAGAGGTGCTCTGAATTCACTTGGGCTCTATTTCATAATCATTAATCTCTATCAAGTTTGCAAGGGTCTATAAATGTCTATAGCAACAAGACAGACGGCTCGGGGGATAAAGTTGCTCTCAGCACACTGTTCACTAAAAAATTTATTTATTTTCCCGTTGATGTTAGTCATAGCATTTGTTGCGGGGATTTCACCCTTTGACCAGAAACAAAGCATGTTTTCCTGGCTCACCATTCTCTCTGGAAATACATTAAAGTGCAGTGAAAGGTTATATGATGCAGAGAATAATGCATGGGAGTACTTTCATAAAAATATTTGATTAACATCTCTTGTGTTGGACTGTGTTGAAGAGGTCAGTTTGGCACAGTCCCGTTTCTGTCTATGGATTCCAGAATATTAAAAGTGAAACCTCAACTTCGGAGATGATGGGTGGCCTTGGTACACATTGTGAAACAGGAATTAGAGAGTAACTCTGAAACAACACAAACATACAAACAAATCAAGGTCAGAAAGGTTCAGTTTAATTCATTTAGACCTAAAATTCCTTCTTAATGGTGTGAAAACTCATAGATAACCAATGTCTCAAATGAAACAAATGTCTCTTACAGTTTTTCTCAGTCGCTTTGGTGCGTTTTTCACATCATCCCTAACATGTGCAAAATAATAAGTGCGTTTCTCAGAACAATTTGTTCAAACTGCAATATACAATAGATATGTTTCTAAAGCTAGTCAGTCACTAAAAGTCCTTAGTACATCTCTCAAAAGTAAATATTCATGCCGACGATCATGTCAGTGTCATCAGAATGATAAGTCATTGAGTCATTGTTCACGAACAAGGTCATCAAAATGTTTAGGCATGTTGTCAATGTAACTGTGTACTTTGACAGTATCACCTGATGTAAACTTAGTCTACAGTTTGGATGACAGTTACTATATTGAAACTGCACAAGGCTGAACTTCTATGGCATATATCAATTTCAACAGTACTATTTACATATTACTGTATGTGTGTTATTGTTTCAAAGAGACTGGACAGAATTTTGTTTTTCACAGCTTTTACTAGTGCTACTTTATGAAAGAAAAATAATAATAATGTACAGTAAGAAAAAGACAAGGGGCACAAAGGAAAACAAACTAAATTAGAAAGAAACACAGGAAACACCCCATTTGCCCGCATCACTGTTCTAGTGCTGTCTCTACACATCCAGACGTTCCTGTCTGTCGGCCCACATATTCTCATCCACATCACACCGGATATTTTCCCTAACAATGCAACGTGGAAAGAATCTTTTGGAATGCCTTATCCATCCTCTGCAGGCATCTACTGTGACGTCCTCACATGCTGCATCCATTGCAGCCAGCAGGGTCATCTGTGTGTGTGGCTGACGATCGTATACCTTCCACCTCCATGCTGAAAAGAACTCCTCAATTGGGTTAAGGAATGGTGAATAAGGTGGGAGGAATTCTATGAGCATCCTCGGGTGGGTCACAAACCATTGCCTTATGATGTTTGATCGATGGAACCTCACATTATCACAAATGACCACATACTTTGGCAAATCCTCTCTAAACAGACCCCTCTCATCATCAGGGATGAGAGCCCTGTAGAGAGTCTCTAAAAAGTTGAGGAGATGCTGGGTGTTGTATGGCCCTATAAGGGGGATATGGGTTAGGACACCATGGTCCGAAATAGCAGCACACATGGTGATATTTCCTCCCCGTTGGCCTGGCAAATCCACAGTAGCTCTGTGACCGATGATATTCTGACCCCGCCTTCTGCATTTGGTCAGGTTGAAGCCAGCCTCATCCACATATACAAAGTTGTGAGAGAACACACAGTTGAATTTGTTTTGGTAAAGAAGAGTGACATAAAATGTACATATATTGCACGTTCCTTCCACAGCAATGGAAATGTGTGCAGTTTATGCTTACTGTACTATGTATCACTATAAAATGTTGCTGTAAAGGAGTTACATAGATATATGTTTTACCTGTACATACTGGTATCGTAGCTCCTTAACTCTGTCCTCATTCCTTCAGAATGGTACAAGGTACAGCTGTTTCATACTCATCTGGTTTCTATGCAGCACCCTGTCGATGGTTGAGATGCTAACCATATGGATGTTTTCAAAGACATCGTTGTCTTCTATAATGGTCCTTTGTATTTCCCGGAGTCTCATGGCATTGTTTACTCGGACCATGTTGCAAATAGCCTCCTCCTGTTGAGGTGTGAAAAGGCTTCCTCTGCCACCGGTTTGAGGTAATCTTGCAGTCCTATGTGGGGAAAAATGCAGCGATGCATCGCACACTATGCAAAAACTATGCAAACACACATTTTACTGTAAAACATACAGGGGGGTGCATGTAAGGTGCAGTATGTATCTGTATAGTGTATATTTCTGTATGCTGTGAAATATAAGTGGACTATAATATCAAGCATTGTAGGAAGTATACAGTATACTGCTTATATACAGTAACAGTGCACTGTACATTGGTGGACATACCTGTTCTCTCTTCGAAACGTTTGAACTATTGAGGACACGGTTGATCTCCCAATATTCGGCTGCACCCTTCGACTCGCCTCAGCCATTGTAAGGCCATGATTGACAACATGGTCTACAATAGTGGCCCTTATGTCATCAGATATGCGCCTATGTCCTCTTCTGCCTCTTCCTCTGTTTTGCCTTCCACCACGCATCCTTGCTCCTCTTCTTCCTCCTCCTCCTCTTGGCTGTTGACCCTGTTCGTTTCCTGGTCCATCCATTATTGGAAAATTGCAACTCTGTGTTGTGGTCTGTCTATATATGCTTGCCAATTTCTTGTTCATGAGATGCACCTTTGAGCAATTTAAACAACTGGTTGATTGTTGGTTGAACTAACACTTTACATTTCTTCATGAATGAGGGTCAATTTAATTAAATCACGTTTATGTACAAAAGGTCTAATAGAAATTAGTAAAACTATGCTTGACAGTTTATGACAAATAGTTCAACAATTTTGCATGTAATGGCTTATGCAAGGAACTAATGCCTAGATGTTTTGAGGGGTAAGGCTATTCAACAGAGAACCATCTACTATATTTTGATCAACATGACATGAGCAATTGAAAATGTGGAAAAAAGCTGACACTTGTACATTATCAATTGCAATATGTACAAAAGCCATAGCAATTTGTTCAAAGGAATAAGAAATTGCTATAATGATGTGCACAAGTGACTAGATGATTTGGATTTTGTACAAGTAGTATCAAGAATTGCACTTTTGATCTAAGAAATGCACCAAAGCGACTGAGAAAAACTGTAACACAAGGGTTGGTCTGCACATTCCATGAATGGGGTCAATATCTAGGTGGGGTAAGAGTGAAAACACAAGCAAAGTTATTGAATCATCTTGGCTTTAAGAAAGAATTCACAACAGAGCTTATATGTTCAAACATATGTCAAAATACTGTATGATAAGGCTGTTTAAAAGAAATGTTGTCAACTGACTCACTTTTGCTTGACATTCAGTTTTCAACATATTATAAAGATCCAGACGTTAAGATTTAAAGGTTAATGATATAAAATAATAGTTTTCAAATGACACAGAACATGTGTCACAACATACGTCAATGTCCCCTGATGTCAGTGCAGAACAATCAAAGTTTTAAACAATAAATTACCTTTCAAAGAATGAGCTCTAATGTCAGCATCTCTCTCTCTCTCTCTCTCTCTCTCTCTCTCATTACAGTTTGCGATCTCATTCTTTTGTATGCCCCCTGGACAGCACAGGGTGACGCTGGCAGTAGCTGGCAGGATGTCCCGTTCAACTTAACAGTACATGGGGCACCTGCCACATTTCAGTGCTTGATGATGACTTCAGTCTGCACTGAAATCTGGATAATGTAGCAGTTGACACCCATAGCACAGAAAAACACCACACAACTACTAAATGATCTGCAAATACATTTAAAATCTAAGTGAAATAAAAAATATAGTTCCTATTTTTTCGTGAAATAGTGCAGCGTTGATTGTAAATAGTTAATAGTTTAACAATGTGGGGTTATTCTCTTTTGAAAATTAGCTTGGAACCCTCTAGAAGTCCCAGAAGTCTTGGTGTCCGTCCAAGTTCGTTCTTCCACGGCTGCCTCGCAAGGCCGCTCTCCACTAGACCACAAGTCCGTTCTTTGCGTTCTTGGAATTGAGAAACAGATACTATATGATGTTTTATCAACAAAGTTCCGGGAAGAGCGCGTGTAAGATAACTAACTGGGCTGACTTTCGATTAGCCATCACAGCAGTCATACTATCAGCCCTATAAATAGTCAAGCCACCTTGCCTCCATTCTCCCGAATGTCTCGCAACAAACTCAACTCCACACCACTAGCCCATTTGACCTCAGCACAATGTACGCCCTGGTTCAGGCACACACTGGTCACCGGTCAAGGGGCAGGTGCTCCGAGTTCCGTGAGAACACGCATACTATCCGTCCCACCTTATTATCTCGGAGGCGAACTCGTGAATCTTGACTCATACACATTTTGCCTACTATACTGTATAGTATGGAAGTAGGCGATTTCGGACGCAACGTGAGAATCAATAGAAGCTCTACAATCGCTGCCTTCAGCAGGACGTGCTGATCCTGGCATCTTGTTATGTTCCCACAGTGCCTCACTTTGGAGGTAACATATATCAAGTCATTTGTGTGAGCTATAGGGAAGCGTGTAAATGAATACGAGCACCACAAATATTTCATCGTGCCAATGTTTGTGTCTGTGGAACATAAAAAGCTGTGCAGTTTTCATGCTGCACTCCAGATGGGGCGCAGTTGCTGTGGTCAGTTGCTCTCTTCAAAAGTAAATATTTACATTTAGAGCGTATGAAGATGTAATGCACACCGAAGGATTTAGGAGGCCGTTTGTCTCTATCACTTGTCAAGCTTTGACGTTCCATGTGTTTACAGTAGGTTCGGAATGATCCTTGCTTAATGATTTTTAGAGTAGGTGAGATCCTTAAAAAGTTTGTTGAACTCAAATGTGTTTATTGACTTTTCACTATTTGTCAGTTGGCACCTTCATAATATGTTTGGGTGAACACAAAGCCTCTGTGTGACTGATACTACAACAATCAAATGTAGCCGAATGGTTTCACAAATCATGTGCGTGTACATTGACCTGCATGGTACACACAGCGCAAGCATGCACCGACAGTTACACATGCAAAGATTTCTGCATGTACTTCCACAGATTCGTCTCAAAGCTGACATGAAAGAAAGATAAAGTGAGCATTTATTTTCTTCTTCATCTCTCTGCTGTCAGTTAGCAGAACCTTATGTGCTGCTTGAGTTGTGTACATTTTTTGGCTGCCCGGGCTGCTAGCTTTACCATTAAAGGATTACCTGGGTGACAGTATTGATAAAACCCTGTCCTGTCTTCTGTGAGGTCTGCAATGCCTAATGATGTACTCATGAGACAGAAACAGTCTTTATCGGACTCTTTACTTTCAACGGTCATGTCGTGCCCGCTGTATCGGGGAGGAGGGCGTGGCCAGCTCGAATAGCATTTTCAAGTCCACCTTCGCGTTGTGTGTAAATGAAAAGGCAATCGAAAATGTTCAACCTGTTAATGTTAATGCATTTGGGAAAATAACATTTGAATGATCATTTTGCGACAGTTTTACTGACTGATCTTAAACAAGTCAATCTGGGGAATGCATTTAATTTTGCAATTTAAAGAGAGTTCAAATATATATTTAATTTCTATTAAACTGATGTAGGAACTGAACAATTTTAATGATATTATAAAATTTTCATTTTGCACCTAATGTTGCACATATGTTATTTTAAATGTATATTTGAATACATAAATATATTGCCATTTTTCTACCAACATGCTTCCATAGTTGACGGTATGATTACAGTCTGTGTTGCTTTAACACACTGGGAGCAACTACGGGAGGACAGGGCTTGAAAGATGATGCCATGGTAACTTCTGGACAGGTAGGTACCTGTTATGATTAGATTTTGATGGTTTTTGATCATGTTGCTTATGTAGTTTGTGGACGTTTATGTATTACATTGTTACCCAGCATATACATTTGTTTTCGAAAATGACCAATTTTTTTTCTAGATTAGACCCATATTCATTGTCTGGTTTAGTTTAAAGCCCCCATTGAAGTCCACTATATGGAGAAAATTCCTGGAATGTTTTCATCAAAAACCTTAATTTCTTTTCGACTAAAGAAAAAAATACATAAACATCTTGGATGCATAAAACCATTTCAGCATGATTTCATCAGCCTATAAGATGTCAACCAATATTCCATGCTGAAAATCCACCTTAACAAATGACAGTGTGTTTAGAGAAGGCAAGCATATGAGCCAATGAGAAATTAGGTAAGATAGCAGGGATAGCACATTAGAAGGTCAAACCCATGTGCAAAGCTGATTCCTATGGCCAGTGTTAGAAAAAATAAATACGGTTATTGCAACTTTATATCTTAGCCTTTATTTCTCAGAGTTCTCATAACCCCACTTTACATATCGGAATTCCGAGTTTATTTTTTCCAAATTGTGACTATATTTCTTAGAGTTGCCACTTAATTTCTCATGCACACCAGGCCTACCTATTTATCGTCAAGCTTGCTGAATGGAATGGATAATATTATAGAGGATTTTTTTCGTTGTGGTTCCACAAATAGAGAAATCTTGATTTTATTGAAAGAGTCACACAATATAAAACGAAGCCTCCGTACTCATGAAAGAACGTTGTGGAGGAATCGATTGTGGCGGAGATGCAATAAAACATGTTGCCAGTGGCATATTTTATTAACCAACAGCTACAAACATCTGGACGTCAACATGGCTATCGATGGATGCATCAAAAATGCTGGATGTCTGAGATAATCACGGACAAAGAAACTGTCTGCCACTTAATGTTAGATGGACAAGTGGTGGATCTTCGTTCTGCAGAATGTGTCATACTTGGTCCACTGGAAATCAAAAAAATCGAACGATGGTGGTTAACACTGAGAAGCCAATGCATTCAATTTTGGATGGATCATTTTGAACAATTTAAAGAAGACAGACACTTTGTTAACAGCTTTTTTTGACAAATCTGTAATTCAGTTTTGCTTTCAACATTTTATTCAGGTACAGTGTCACATTTAGCTCCCATGCGGAGTAGAAGTAATCTCAGATTTTAATTGAAATGTATGCTAGTAATGTGATATTTTAAAATAAATAATGTTCACATATTATTTAAAAAATCATTTAAAATAGTAATATAAATTATTTATACATTTATTTCCTTTATGAAGGAAGATCTTGATGAAACAGGCATTTCTTGGAATTGCCACAGGATAAGGCCAACCCACATGTTCCCAGTGGTCAACCTTCAACAATATTTGATGTTCCCAGTTTATATGGAGTGCAGAATTTCTTTCATCCAGTTGATCACATAAAACTTAGCATTTGCTGAGAAGACTGTATATTTAAAGACTGATGAGGATGTCTTTCAACTTTGTGAGGCAAATGGGTGTCAGACGGTGATCCAAGGAGGCTTCAATGTTGCTTCTACTTTCTCTGTTGTCCTTGCAGAAGATCATATTACTGTGGTGGTGGCGGTGGTGATGGTGATGTGGACAAGTGACAGACATCCATCTACAATGCTAGATATAACGCATGGGGATCTGAACTGACAGTATACAAAAGACAGTACAGCAGATGACCACTTACATTCTTCCCTTTGCGCACTGTAAAAATGAGCGAGTTGTGGCCTTGTGATTGTTCTAAACATATTGAACATTGGTGTTCATGTGGGAAATGCAGTTATGAAACAGTCCAGATCCTTTCCCCATCTGCTCATGTTTTCCCGATATATTCTGTATGTTCTCTGTGTTCGCAACAGACAGTTCTGAGGCACCATTGACTGTCGATAGCGTGAATACGCTTTAAAAAAATTTCATGCTCATATTTATTTCTAGTAAATTAATACGTATACCGGGCTAAACCAATTCTGTTTGTTTGGTTAGAGATTTCGAAAAGTACACTTAAAATATAATTTAACATTATGCTAAAAACTTGTTAATTTGTTCCTGATTGTTAATATTTGTTTTGTGAAAGAAATTGATACTGTATGTAGACACAACTCATGTTTACAAACCCATTTTAGACCTTTAAGTATTATCTCAGATTAAACAGTTTTGACGGTCATGAGAAACATAAATTCAGTCAAGGGTTCAGTGTATTTCCCAGTCCATGGGTTCGTTTGAGGGATGGGAATTGTGTGTTGACCTAAGGGTGGGGGTCAGATGAGGTATGGTCCAGATTCTTTGTAAACACTCTCATGAGGTGCCGCTCCTCCCATGGCCTGCGGAGATAAGAGACCAGCAGCAGCAAACACTTGTTTTAGAGCAGCCTTGATCAGACAGATTAGAAGCACTAACAGAGTTGAGAACTTAAACATTTCTGGTTTTGAATGGTCAATTAGCTCAAACATCATACGGTCAGCTAGCAAATGGGATGAAGCGTACACACAGACAGCAGAGCTGGGGGGCATTCAGCTCATCTGTAAAAGCTTGTTTTGGGATAAAATGTTATTGCATTGTGGCACAAATCTGCAGTGAAGGTCAGGATAGTAGTTTAGGTTTATTTGGTTTGTCTGTAGACTTGTTCATTTCAAATAGCTTGCTTTAATCATACAAAGGTCTTCAGTGTTAAAATTGTAATTGTTGTCCCTCTCTCTCTCTCTCTCTCTTCCTTCCTTTACACAATCACACATAACTCATAAACACTCAAAACTATGGCAACTATAATTGTTTAAATGGGTTAAAACAATAGCAATGATATCATAATGCTATTATTAAAAACAAAAAAAAGATTATTTGTTCATTATTAATATGAATTATTACATACTGTAGGTATGACGAAGTATATTTGAGAAAGCCAAACTATAAAAGTTGAGTTTAGTCCATTAATGTAATAGTGGTAGTGTCAAATTCTAGCACATTTAGTGATAATGAAGGTAGATGCCCTAACTTCCATTTCCTTGTGACATCACAGGTCTCTGGACACGTTAATCAACATTTTAAACATAGACGTGTCATGTAGGGTTTGATTGACGGGCACAAGAGCGCACGTTCCATAATCTTGACGTGAACTTAACTGTCAGGGAGGAAGACAGACTGTTGCTTTGACATAACCAGACCTCAGTATGTTTTGTTGCGCGTGCCCGAGAGAACCGGCCTGAGAAGAGAGCGGGTTTTTAGCCTAATAGCCTCTGGTGTCATTCCCCTAGCAGTCTTTAGGTCATGACATCATATCTCGGCATGTGCCACACCGGGCTTTTTAAAAAATCAATCAAACCGTCAGTCTCAAAGAATTAGGCTACGTGTGAGTTACGTAGCAGACTAAACACGTCCTTTCTTTTTCAGACTCAAAGGCATGTTGTAGTATGTCTCTCTCTCTCTTTCATTTTTCCCCTGTATTATATTTTTTCTAAACAATTGTTGGACTGAGTGTCCACTTGTGGACCCTCGTGCGTCTGTGGGCATTCTCGATGGTCGCATGGTCACCGCAAAAAATTCCTCCCGCCTTACCATTCAGTATTCACCATTGAAATGCCGCTTTCTCAATTGGATGCATTGAGCTCTCCAGACCTGATGTGCTATCAAATGAGATGTTGAGAGCGTTTAGTGTGACAGATTTGAATGAGGCCGAGCCGGGCCGGGCCTTGCAGCCCCCCTTGGGGACCCAGTGAAATGAGAGGCCTCACTTATAGATGGGATGAACTGGTCTATTGAAACTGGAAGAATGCGACTGTGTGACATATTAGTGCTTGGTAATTATCCATTGAAATGCATTGGCATTTATTCAGCTCTGTCATTGACAGAAAAGCCCCTGTGAGCAAATGTTTTTCCAAGCCCTAGCCGCTGCAGAGTTAGGACAATATAGAGCTCATCGCTTTGTAATTCGTTCCAATTGTCATTATTATTTTGGGCGCTTTTGCAATGGCTTCTTTATCTTGCAGGCTGAACGCACAGTTTTTAAAAGTTACATGGAATATATTATGGCGCAGTAATTTCTTATGATGCTGTACCTGCTTGTTTTACAGAACATACAGTAGATGACCTTTACCATTACAAACATGTTTGATATTTACTTTAGTACTGGCTTTAAAGGCAATATTTTATTAATATTGTCAGAAATATGACTAGATCTGTCTTTGCTCCATGATGAAGACTTTGGGAACCCGTGCAGTTCAAACCAGCCGCACGCATAAATTTGTGTTGTCGCTGCGTGTTCTGTGTTTACATTCCAGGAATGACTTTGGTGCGTAGATTACACAAATCAATTATGACGGTGTAAATATCCACAGCTTGTGCATTTCCATGAAATCTTGAGGAAACTCAAAATTCACATACTGTTTATCATGTTGGTCTTTGAAGTACTGACCTACAGTACTGCACTGTAAACACAAAGCCCCCCAAAGAGAGCCTAATATTGTAGTTCTAAATTCACTGTATTTGGTCATTACATGTTATCGTTGAAAATTTGTCAGTACAGGCGTCTATAGTTTTGATGGGGACAGGGTGGAGGAGTGGGGGTCAGGCATTGTAAGATGAAATGTTTACTCATGCTTTTAAAGTAAGGACTGGCTCATGGTTATTCTGGGCTTCTTATCTCGGGGCGAAAACCGCTAGGAGGAGGGTGGTTATGAGGATTACAGCATTGTGTTGTCGTCTTAATAGTTTTAGTCTATCTGCCAGCTAGGTTGCCATAGTAGGTGGTGAGAAAAACGCACAGGGGGCTTTAATTGGAACTTGACCTTTGACCTCTCGTCTCCATGCATAGTATCCTGCCAACTGCTAGGTTGCGGTTTGGGACAAGGTCTTTGTTTTTATCTTACAATAGTTGAAAGTTGGATTCTGGGTTGCAAAGACGGGTCCAAGATCGGTGTAAATGAGAAGCTGTTTCCTCTGGTGAAGTAGCTCCTCCATCAGGCCAGTGCTGAATTTCATTTTTGTTTTTGTGAAAACAAGAGGGAGATGCTGTGAATTGCAGGCTTGTGTTTTGGATGAGGGCAGAGTTTCACAATGTCACATTCCAGGGGCCGTTTTAGACACTTTCTTTGGAGGGGATGAAAATGAAGTCGAAGAGAATAACTGTTTGTAATTTTTCTCATTGGTGTACAACTACGAGACATTATAGGGATGGTTCACTCAAAATTGAAGAATTCAAACCTATATATGACTCTCTCTTCTGTGGAACACAAAACAAGATATTTTGAAAAATGTCTCAGGGGTTTTGTGTCTATACAATGGATGTCAGTCTGTGTCAAGGTAAATTGGTTATAAGTGTTCATCATAATATCATCTTTTGTGTTCTGCAGCAAAGATAGTTAAACAGGTTTGGAATGACATGGGGGTGAGTTAATGATGGAAATATGTTCATTGTTGGCAAACCCCTATTAAGGCAATCCTATGATGTAAGTATAAATATAAGGGAGTACACACATATATATATATATATATATATATATATTCACAGTAAATAATGTGAATAATAAATAAAGTGTAGGTTACTATGGGCTACTACAGAAACGCAGGCTCAGAAAGTTGAAATGAATGTAAAATGATCCTCAAGCACTGAGAACATCCTCTGTGCTGTGGTCCCCCTATGCTTCACTTTCCTTTTCTATCTCTCTCTCTCTCTCTCTCTCTCTCTCTCTCTCACACACACACACATACATTCCTCTCCAGTCACTGTGAGGGGCAGGCTCAGAGCATGCTAGAAACCCAGAGCAAAGTCATTGAGTCCCTTGGTCACACACACACAACAGAGTAAGAAAGAGAGAGAGAGAGAGAGAGAGAGAGAGTGCGCTAGGGGAGGTCTGACAACATGCTGTAGACTACATCTTCATGGACCCTGTCTTGCTTTCTTCATAACTGCACAGCTGCATTTTACATGCGTGCGGTCCCAGCGCAACCCACAAGTGAAGTTTCTTACGACGTCAGCTTTTCCCCAGAAGACCAACTCTTTATTAAATCTTTACAGGGCAGGAAGTGTTTGGTGAGTGACAACATCAATTATGACATCCAGGCATCCTCTTCCACAACAGTCCTGTATGGACGTGAACACCACGTGCCTCGGGGCGCCTAGACATCTCTGCTCATACTGATTCCACCTGATCTTGGAATTAAGGGACATCCCCTTGAACGAACTTGACCTGCTGCTTTGATATTAGTGACCTTACCCACAGCTCGTGCCATGCGGTGGAGTTGGTTCTTCTCCCGCTGCGCGTCTCTGGCAGCATTGCTGATGGTGGCAGACTGCGCAGGGGGTGAGCAGAAAAGAGGTGCTGAAGAAGCAACACGAAGCTCCACGGCAAAAACAGGCAGCAACGGCAGCGGTCGGAAATATCATCGGGTCCAACACGGACAGTGCAGCTACACTTTTATTCTTCCAGAAAGTGACGGAAGCACCGGGACTTCTTGTCGAGAGTTTAAAGGGGGCACTCAGTACAATGCCAACGCTCTGCAGCGGGACGCTCCTCAACCTGAGGCGGACTTCTCCAACCAGAAGATCCAGCAGCTGGAACATGTCATGGAGAACTACACACAGTGGTTGCAAAAGGTAATTTTAAGTTGTGCAACGGATAATCACGCAATGATCAGCTTGTAGTTTTGTAAGCCGAGAGCAGCTGGGACAGCTGTTTCCAGATCCAGTAGAGCGAAAAGATAAAAAGAAAATGTTTTCAATTCTGAACTGAAGTTCAAAGCTCGGTATGTGAAAACTGTTTATCTGTCTTTAGCTGACAAGGATCAGCGCTTTTCCTGTTTGCTGTGGAAATTCGCTGTTCAGCTGTTATGTGTGATTGTTAAGGCAGCTGTGATGTTTCTCAGATGCGTTTGACTGTATTTCTGGGATGATATTACGGTTGTTGCTTGGCAAGTTACAAGTTTCGTTAGCAAACAAGACGAAATCTTTACAGACCTGTGTTATTTTAAGAATGACCTTCACCACTTTAGCTGTCAGAGACTGAATATTCGTGACCATAGATCTATCTGTTGAGGTTGTGTGTGCTTTTGTAACCGCTCGACGTATCTGCCTGGCAGGGGTGTCTCACTCCATTGCCTAGCTGATTTTGCAGATGTTCAGGTGGACTCCACACGTCGCGTCGATGGCAGTTTCTCAGTCACCCACATGGTAGTCGGGTCCGCTGTCTCTTTAATGACAGGATGTAAGACAGACCCCTGGGAGTGCTTGAAGGAAGAGCAGAGGAGATCTGTCCTCCGATTATGGGCTAAACTTTAACTGTCCTGGCAGATAAAACATCACTGCTTCTTAAAAAAGTACCTGTTGACTCTGAATAGACTCAGTTGTGGCAGACTTCTGTGAGCATTGAATAAACCAAGATCACGGGACAGAAATTTAAGGATGCAGCCGGAAGGCCTTTTTTTACACAAAAAGCTGAATGAATGAGTTATATAGTGGGGTTCAAAAGTCTAAGAACATATAAAAAATCTGTAACATCTAATAACATTCAATGAGTAACACATTATTTGATTAAAAAAGTAAAACCGAAAAGTTATAATGTTAACAGAAGAAGAAATATTTATGATTCTGCATTATTTTGATACAGCAAACTGTGCAAAAAGATAGATTTTCTTGCTTCCATAAGATAATTTAAATCATGTTTGGATAACATGGATCATCAGGTTTTGCATTACCAAATAATAAGACACTCGGAAAGTCAGATAATGTTTTTCAATGACAAAAATGCAAAAAGCTTTTTACTAGTGTTCTGAGGCTATATATAAACTATTAGTATTTTAAAATGGCAAATCTGTTTAAATGGGCACATACTGTACATTTGTAAGATATTTATCACTATTACACAAAAGTATATAACAGAAAATGGTAATAAAGATTTTTTACGTGACTTGATATTTTAATGTAGCATTTTTCTAGTATTATTCATAATTTGTTTCTTAATAATCTGCAATAATAAGTATAATAGTTTGTACATTACTGGTCAGTCAGTCAGAGCAGTTAATGATAATTGCTCCTCAAACAGAAACCCCCAATGGGATTTGACAATGAAAACTAAACTAAAATTGAAACTTGGATAATCAAACCATAGCCATTTAAAACACACTGTTATTTATCAATATTGTGATCTTGATTGTTGTGTAAAGTTAATCACTGCAACTCATCTGTTTATTTCCATGAAACACAACCTACACATGCTATCAGATGAATTGCATGCTGTTTAAGAATACATTTTCCTTAACATTGTCATTAACAGTTAGCACAGATTTCACAAACCTTTACAATGATGGTACCAGTTGAAGAAGTTTAAGGCCAATATATAATTTACATGTGAACTAGAGTTTTTTAAATGGCTTTGAAGTTAAACAGCTATATTTAAGTTCCCTCTAAATAGAGAATATTTTAATGTTACGTAATAATATAATGGGGGGTTTCAATACTTTAAATAACAATAATCCACCATGATGTTTTAAGGCATAGAACACGACTGCAATTTGAGCGGTATGCTAATTAATCTTAAGTATTTTTTCCAAATGTTCTGATCCCACGCGGCATTTTCAACATTTCCATTTTCTTCATTTTGCAAAGTCGTCCCATGTTTTTTTTTTTGATGGATGAGTATTTGTAGACGCGTGTGTGTTCCTTTTATAATGGGAAAGCAAAATCATTTTTGGCTCTGTTTTAGACATGTGTTAGAGCGGGCTGAAATAATATTACGGTGCAACGATAAAAAACTAAAAGCGAAAGAAAGAAAAGTATAAATCCTTATTGAACACTTACCAGGACGTGCATACTATCAAAAGACGAAGTCTGTCAGAGTTTGTAAAAAAGGCAATTTGGCGGTGTATGCAGTCTGAATTCTACACCAGTGAGTAACCGGCTTACCATAAAACAGACTGAAAGTAGGAGTATAAAAACATCTACAAACATTAGTAAAACCTCTATTCCTGCTCACTCATGCAAAACTATGACCTTGACCATTTTGTATTCTTATAAGCTAATGAGCAAAATATACCTGCACAGTTTTCATTTGAATAAACGATATTTGTCAAAAAATGGTTGTCACATTCGATAGCTCATACTTTAGCACTCTTTTTTCTTTTATATTTAAATGAAAAAGGACCACAAGAAAACCATTCCTCATTAAAATGAGCTATATTACGCAGTGCTAATTCTGTCTAATTGTGCTTAGAGGAACATGAGGATGCAGTTAACATATTTCATCGGACAGAAGATTAAGTGTCCTGGTCTGGTCTATCTGTCTTACTCAAGTGAGCCGTGACTTTGGAGTAATTCTTAATACCTTTCAAGCCGCACACTGATGAAAGACTGCAGATAGTGACCGGTCTGTTGCTGGAGGTGCGGAGGGGTCTGCGTGGGGTCGAGTCTGACCAGGCGATGCGTTCACTGTGGAATTCTGCTCGAGCAGGTCCCGATAACATTCTTGTCCAGTCAAAGGTGGCTTCTGTTTGTCCAGGGATTATCCCAAGAACAGCCATGGTCCATAAAAGGGATAATGTTGTGGATTGACTATGGTCTTTCATCATTTGGTACAGGAAACTGTCCACTTATGGATGTGGCTGTCCAAACGCTTCTAATCTTAAACATAGAGTCATGCTAAAAGTCTGCTATCTGGTGTTTTGAGGAATAGTTCATCCAAAAAATGTATCACAAAATGTATTAAACTCATATTATTATAATAATATTTTGTGAAATCATAAAAATATTGCTTATTTGACTATTTCTATGAAAGTAAATACATTTTATTCTTTTAGAAAATCACCTTTTTGGCATCAAGGTGACAGCATTTATTAAATAGATTTTTTTCATGTATGAGATTAGTTTAGTGCAAAGAGCGTTTTAAAAACACTCCTTCTGATATCTAATCGTATTTTAAGCATAAATGTTCTTTCAGAGACTTTTAATGTCTGATTTTGTCTGAAGCCGTAGGAATTCAGTTCCGTCAGCAGGGCTTGGCCTGAGGTCCATTTTGGGTTGATCTCAAGCTTCTGCCAGTGACATATGGGAGTTCTCAAGGGAGTAGAAGTGATAGATCTTCACACTTAATGTGTTCAAAGAAAACCTTCTTCAGTCTCATGTTTCTGTGGATGGTGCCTCTTGCCAAACGGCACTTTATAGATTTAAAAGCATACGTCCGAACCTTGGCCCTGTGAAATTCCCATTGTTCTGCTTCACCCTCGGCATGGCTAGCGGTGACTAGATTAAAACGGAGAGGTTAATCTCTGTGCTTAAAGGACAAACCCCATGTTTTCATGAAGACTGGAGCATCGCACAGCCACACAGCATGTCTACGAAGTCAAAAGTGGGACTGGGCTATTTTAGGGGTGACTTCCTTTGTATCAGAGTTCGTTTTTGCTGATGGAAGCGGCCAAAACCAACAAGCTAGATGAAGCGAAGGGAACGTACGCTTGGCGGATTAAAAAGCACTTCCTTCCTGTTTCATAGCTTTTACACGCACCAGAACAGCACTCCATTATCCCGGCACCGCTTTAGATTCTGTGTCACTGCTTCAGATTAAATTCTTGCACAATGTGAACGCAAAGCAGCACTTAAGCATGTGAGGGAAATAAAAATGAAAAACAATTCTCAACTGTCACCATCTTTCAGGAAGAACGAGGAAACTGCAGCCCACGCTGGACAATGCATGGGCCGTTTTGTTGATTTTGATAAACCATGCTACCCGTTTGGAAAGTCATTTTCCAGAAATGCATGTCATCTGGGTCTTTAAGCTAACTCTGGCATGTCTGTTTGATATAGGGCAGAGAAAAACTCATGAAATCTATACCCTGCTCACAAAATAGGTCCCTTAATGTCGTCTTAATTTTGTAAACAAACCAAAGCTCCTCAACCATATTGTAGGCAGCATAATGTAGTTATGAGGTCAGATTTCCCTCCGTGACTTTCATGAATCTTCCGCGAGCGATTAAGATTAATGTGAGTTTCATTTTTATTTTGGGGCTTTTCACTTTTCTCGCTTTTTGGAACAGTTCGCCTAGGGCCGAAGTCTGACGGGTCCCGCACAAAAATGAGAATATTCAAATATATTTTTTGGCATTCCTGTTGCCCCAGAGTATTTTAATATTTTTAATCTCAGTGTTACTGTTGGCATTAAAAATATATCGCCTTCATTTTCGATTAAACTGGCAAAGCATGCAGTTTTACAAATTGCAAAACAATGATCAGGATTGCTGGGATTAATATAAACATAGATGATTGTTTTGGACAGGAAACAGACAGGAAAATATTTTTAAACCTGAGCTTTTACTTTTCTTTCTGTCTGTGATGGATAAACCTAATTTGAATTTTTTTTGGCTTTGTTAAGGATTTTGAGCTTATTAAAGGAATTTATTAATGTTGTAATCAGCTGTGTGTGGAAAGGCGGGATGCAGTTACTAATGCACTAATTGTCAGTTGTTTCTCTAAGCCTTGTAATGTTAAAGTCCCCGTGAACTGGAGGTTGCGATCGCTATTACTTCCGTATTTTAACGCATTTCCGAATGAAATTACATTTTGGGTGAGTATCACCTGAACAATAATTATCTTAGTCTAAATGTCTCTGTAAAACTATACTGTTAAAATTGATAATGGCCTAAACTTCTTCATGAAAACAATCTGACTTTTCTGAACTCCAGAAAAAAAGCAGAACTCTGTGGGATGTGCTTACAGTATGTGCTTCTTCTGAGCGAGCTCCCAGTGCGGACGTCCCACTCAGCCTTCAAAATGTCTTCACTTTCCACAATCCCAGCGAGGATGAGGTTTTCAAGAACTATTTCAACTATCAACTATTTTGTTTCAGTTTATCCAGAGTTAACCTTCATCAACTTTTCCATGAAATCAAATCAAAACATCAAATGTTAGGATGAAAGGGAGGTTTGATTGACTCCAAGCGCCAAACTGACAACTAATGAACAATAATGTAAACGTCCCTGTGGGAAAACAAGTCAAGAACGAACAGGAAATCATAAAAATGTGTGTGTGTGTGTGTTTTAAATTGTGTGGGACAAAGGATTTAGATGATTTGTATTTTCCTCCCCTCTTATCATTCTCACATTACAGTTTTTGTAACACTTGCACTGTATCTGAGCCGCAGGTCTTCTTCTTACTAGATACAACCGTGCCAGAACTAAGGGAGTAGTTTGTTTTATCTGTATTTTCCATCAGTCTCTGATATTCTTGATGTTCTGCATAGTAAGGTTAAGCACACAGAAAGTTAACTGACGCTAATCTTACATTACGATCAGCATTTAAAAGATCTATTGGTCTGCACGATTAACCTTGGAAACAAGTGCATAAAGCATAGAGGGTGTTTAAAAAGGCCAATGGGTCCAGAGTAGTTGCCAAAGACCTTGTCTTCCAATATTCGTTTTATTGAGATGTTTCTAATTTAAAGAAGTCTCATACTACTAGTTAATATGTACAATTGTTAATGCACAAACACAAGCTTTATAAGTGGCCTGTGGTTGGATATTATCAGTTTACTGTATAGTTTAGTGGTTTCCAGCCGCAAATTGTGTGACAACCACAACCCCTCATGACCCAGTCCTCCACCCCCACCGGGGTTTAGTCCGAACCCTGGCCAGCATCACACTTGCCTTTTTCTGGGCCGACATCCAGGCTTCTCACATTCCACCCCATACCTGTTAAGGAAGGGCTGCGTATCATTGCTAGAGACGGAGATGTGGCCACTGACAACCCCCACCTTCTCACATCTATCTGAAAGCCACTTGAACTGCTGGGTTAATAGTAGCAGGTTAAAGATCATTACCCATTATGCTTTGGGAGGTGGAAAATTGCTGCGGCTTCAGTAAGTAGGCACTGTTTGTAATTTACCTTCAATTTCTCATGTGATGTAGGCCTTTTAAAGGATTGATGTTGGAGAGAAACGCAATACTACAGGTAAGAGGTTTGACTCGGCCACTGTTCTTAGGGTTCGCGGTTTGATTAAATAGTCACCGAGGACTAAAAAGATACGAATATTATAGCTTCTGTTAGTGATTTCGCACCACAAGTTTCATTAAGAATGGATTTAGAAAATGTGTAAATACAATTATTTTTACCAAGGAAATGTGCAAAACTTGTTGAAACCCATTGCATTTCCAGTGCATTGCGAGACAACACAATCTCACAGGAATCCGTAACTATTTTTATGAAGCAGCTTATGAAGCAGAAGTCATGTAAATTAATGCAATCTTCTTTTTTAGTACGTTTAAGTGTGATTTGATTTTGTGACTGTTAGGTTTGGGGGCGGAGTTAAGTGAGGGGCTTCACTATAGCTTCTTTCTAATAATAGTATGTTGTCAGATTCCCATTGGAGGAATGCAGCCACAGATTAGCCACCTCATAAAATAGTTATGAATTCATGTGATATCAGGTTGTGCTAGAATTTCCATATAGGTGTTTGCTGTGATGTTAGTTGGCTTCGGCCTCAGTACTCTGATCCTAGTTCAAAGAGCCAATCCTCCAAAACATACTGCATGGGTCATGTTGCTGTACGGTTGCTAGGGGTTTTTTGAAATAGATGGTTGTTTTAGAAGCAAGGCACGTCATTGCATTTTGCGCTAAAGTACAAAGGCAAACCGTTTTCACTCTAGAATAACACGCATGGATGATTCATACACAATAAGGCCATGATCATGCATTATGAAAGTTCAGTAAATGCGGTCAGTTTTGATTTCATGTTGATGTCAAAACCACATGATCAAAAGTCCAGAAAAAACATATTTTTTTAGCTTTCTTAAATTCAAGTCTGACGTCAGCGCAGATGAAGGATTTTTAAGAACACAGATGGGCAGGAAGCCACATCTCGTACTACACTCCTCTTTAAAATGCATGAGTGAAGTGCATTACTGAGTGAAGTGTGTTTGAGAATGGATCTCTGGGTAGTGTCTTATCTTCTGCGTGACACCCGTGTATCATTAGCAGATCTGTTTCCCGTGTGATAGGTGGGAATATTGCCACACTAATAGCTGTTTAAGAGCTTGCATGGCTTGATGCGCCTTAATCGTTTTTTCATATACAAGTTATTTATGTACTTGTCTACCAATGCAAAGGTCTTTCTCTTTTTTTCTGATGTCTCCTCCTTTCTCTCACTCCCTCACGCTTTCCTCCCAACAGTCTATTTTTATATCCCTGTTTTCTGTCCTCTGCTTGGCCACAAAACAACTTGCACAGACACAAAGGGGGCCTCTAAATTTTACTGTGTTGAATGGTATGACAACACAATGCCACAAACAAGCTCGGCTGTCCCGAGCTCCTCACGGAAAGCTCAGAGAGGATATCTTGTTATGGGGGGGGGGGTTAAGGATTTGTGTACTATATTCACATAGCTTTTGGAGTTGTGTTTGGAATTGAAAACAGACGTGACGTTTACCCCGTCTTTTTTATTTACCCAAATACCCTGGCTGGCATGTAGTGCCTCCTAGAACTGCCAGTACATTCAAATATGTTCTTTGTTTACTTATGTAGTAAATTGTAACATATTGCATACCCACGGCAAAGCCGCCTATTTTAGGGCCCATATTACTTGCCAAGCTCAATAAAAAGTCGTCAATCACAGTCAAACTCAACCTGATAACCAATTGCACCCAAACACAGTTGCTAACGTGTTGTTTTGAGTACTGCACGTGTTGTCCTTGTTATCTTCCACCGGAACTAACCACCGTGCTTTGGTGATGCCTGTCTTCTGCATGGCACAAAGTTTTAAAGGATCGGGGCAGAGTCACCATGCCAACAGTGATGCATGCCTCACCCTTGCTCAGTGTTGGAATGAGGCAACCCGGGCCCCATGGCAAAGTTTTCATGTGAGAGACCATTGTTCTGGCTGAGAAGCGCTTAGACTACGTGCAAATGGGCCACACAGACACAAAGAGCGGGCAGTTGTAATTCCTTCAAGACATAATTTTAAATGCGGATAAGCGGAATGACTAGAGGTTGTTATAATATTGTCTTGCAAGCATCGCTGGGTTATTTATGAGGTTTTTATCAAAAACACTGCTTAGAATTTTATCTCAGCATGGATGTCCTTGAAAGGAATTTTTTTAGGGATCTCCCCAAAATGGACCGGGAATAGACACCTCGCATACCATTTTTGAGTTAATATTTCTCAAGGTCCCCCTGTGACTGGGTAGAACGCTTCCAAAGGGTATTACCAGACCAAGTCACATTCTTTTTGTGATCTATCTTGGCAGAAAAGTTCCCATGTTCTAAGCTCTCATTTTTGGAAAGCTGGTGTCCGCTGTTTGCCTGGTATAGGGCATGTGATTGGTTTCCAGGATGATTTGTTTGTTGTTCCCTACTTTTTTCTTCAAGGTTCGGGTAAATGCTGACATTTCCTCTACCATACATTCAGATACACATAATTAATCAGGTTATTTCAGAGGAATAAGAGCAATTTTAAGAACCAATTTAGAGTTGCCCAGACGTATAACATAAAAAAATGTTACAAGTGCGGCCTTGTAACTAGAGGATTTGAACAAATATACAGTCATACACAATCTAATTTGGAAAATGTTTGTCCAGTGTCGGCAGTATTTCACATGAAAGATGCAGAGGAAACGTGAATCCTTTTTGACGCAATAAGCTATTTGCTATACTGTTGTACTTGATTTTAATGTTTTGTTTGTATTTTGAGTACGTCAATTTGAAAGTCAAGTCTAAGCACAAAATACATTTGCATAAATAAATAAAGCAAAGGAATAGCAAATAGTTCAAGGCAGATTAATGTGACATTCATATACTGTACACTGCCTTTCAAAGTCTACGGTCACTTGTTCTTTTTAATGTTTTGATATCAAAACAATGAATAACAAATGTAATGGGATTATTAAATCAAGACAATGTTATATTTAAACATGTTTTAAATATCCTCTCTGCCATTTAAAACGAGAAAAATATTAGCATTTTATTTCCCATATATTATGAGCTGTAATTGGCTGCTTTTTCATTTTTTTAAATAACACATTTCTTTGCTTTGTAATAAATTGTAAAAAAATATATATTTCTCCATACATGACATTCATGCCTTCATATCACACCTTCGTTTCATTTTAAGTCAAAGTATTTATGCATAAAAAAGTTAAATAAACAATCAAAGGTGTTTGTCGTTGAATAAACACTGATATATTCTCAAATGTGCCGGATAGTCCTTGTGTGCCTTGTCTAGACGGACACTAAAAATCCAGTTCCAGAGTATTGATAATAATAACAAGCACATGTCCCCTTCATGCTACCAAAATCACAGAAGACAAAAGCAAACATTTCTCTTGGACGTTCTCCTCCCATCTCCACCGAGTCAAAGCAAACAGCCACTCTGTCACGTTTCTCAGACATGATACAGAAAATATATTCTCCTTTGGTTAACCTCCAGAGCCGGCTTTGCTTTATTGGGTTGGAGACAGCACACCACGACTCATCAGATGGGCTCTTGTTCTACGTTTGTTGTATTTATAGAACAGTCTGTATCATTTTCACTGGCTTTTTGTCCAGAGTGTTCATGGCTTCCAAAAGATGATCAATGATAAAGATATTATGGATTTATGAGTTACATAATGTTTAAAGTTGAGTCCATGTGCTATTAGAAGTACTGCGCTGAGTAAAAAAAGGTGTTGTTCGCAGTGGCTTTGTAGATATAGTTACCAACACTTTTGGCATCATTGGTTGTTCAGGCTGTGTTTGGGAAGATAGATAATCTTGATTTTTCAATCCAAACAGCTTCAATGTATTTTCACAAAGAGTGACCATATTATGTGACACTTGTGCGGTTTATGAAAACACATTATGTAGTCTTTGTATAGTATACTTTTTAATTTCACAGTCACATGTGTTCTATTACCAACAAAACATGCATTCTAAGTTTCCAAGACCTCTACTAGTTTTGTATTTTTCTTTTCTCTTTCATCCCCTTTAAGTCAAGTTGTGTTTAGACTAAAAAACTTTGTTGATTTTGCAATGGTAGCAATGTTGATATTGTATTTCATGCCAGTTAGCATGTTCATATTTTGCAGTCCAATTGACGATTCAACAAACTTCACAGACTTTAATGCAACTTACACCATGTTGTTTAGATTTCTGTCTGAAGTTGCAAACCTCATCTGACACAGAATGTAGAAGCTCACATGCATCTTGAGATCACAGCAATCCAAGGCATCCAAATATCTCAAAACAGTGCCACATGGGAATACATTATATTTTACTCTTACTGACACTAGAATTTCAACATTGCTCAATGTGGCATGGCACCCTGGCACTGTTTTACATTTTTTCATCGCGTACATAAATTGTAGTCTTCAAACTGTGTATAAACAATTGAATAGTGTGAAACGAATACAGTTGCACCCAGAGCATGCCAGTTTCAACTAACATCATTCTGTATGTGTGTTTTCTCTAGGAATGCTTCACATTGCGTACTTGATCGTGTTTGTGTGCAAGTGCAAGTGCGAGAAAAAGAGAGAGTTTTTTAGAAGAGAGTGTCAGTATTGTAGCACCGAGGAACTGGGTCGTAAATGTTAACTGTAAGCCTGGCTTTAAGTTTCACGGCACAGTGTAGGACTAAACTGTTAAAGATGATTAGGCCCATTCAAAATACAGAAGTTGTGCTCCTGGTTTTTATACATTTTGTTTTGCATACATCATGTTTGCATACGTTTTGTCTCCAAAATCTCATAGTAATTTATGTAAATTTTTACAAGCTGTAATTGCTCATTCCCAGCAGCCACCGGTGTCAAAAGAGCTTGCCGTAGCACTTTTTCTGAACATGGCAGACGAGATAAACCAGGCTTCGAACCATAGTTTCTCCTGTGAGACCTCACTTGTCCCGTTTGAGCTTTATCCAAAGTGCTGGGATGCATCACACTTTACCTTACGCTTGAATTGAATGTATATATCCCGGACAGCTTGTGTTTAAATGTGCAATTACACGCTTTCACAGAGAAAACACTTTATTTTAAGTTAGTTGTCAAAAGAAAATCTTTAACATTATCCATAAAGTCATTTTCACAATTTTATGCAAATTAAATTAGCAATGCTAATTTTTGTAAGTTACACCCCAGCACTGCATTTGTCTACAGTTTATTAGAGATAAGTACAGTCAATTATTAAGCTATAAACAGATTATTTTAGCATTAACAGACTCATAGCAGTGCTTTCAAGTCTCATAAACTACAGCGGACAGGAAGGGGAATGAATGAGCCACTACAGCAGCAAGAGGGCAGAGGTTGGCGTCACAGCACCAGCCATAGTCGTTATAACTGACCTCACCGTTCATCATGTGACCCGGCCTCTGTAATTCACAGACCTCTGCATTTACAACCCTGTGTCAACTAGCAGTTTGGGAGATATTCCATTCGACAATTATGTCCAGCACACAGATGGATGATTTAGGGGCTCTTTAGGCAAGTCTGGTGTTATGACTTTTTAAATGGGTAATGCCGCTTTGTCACCTTCACCGCTTGACTGATGTTTGCTTTTATGATTCTGGGAAGAGGTGTTTCCTTTTACTTACGGTGTTAAGTTGTGAAACCCATGCGCTTTATCACGTTTTTTACGTAGACATGTTTTTATGGAATAATGTTTTTTTCTTTTTCAAATCTGTCATTGGTTTAAGTCATGTGACCTGGAAAAATAACTAGTCTAAAAACGGTGTGGGCTATCTGATCTGATGTGCAAAAATTAGCAATGATCCTGTACCACCAGTTCAATGGTTGGACACACTTGACTGACGTTACATTTGTCATGGTCTTTTTATCGAAAGGCGTAGGCTATAACATTTAAAAAATATTTGTTTTGATAAATATAAACTGTGCTGACCTATTCATTTCTTTTTATCTCAGCACACATGAAAAAAATAATAATCTTGGAAAAGATTGGCTACTTTAAAGAGTTTTTTGTACTTTTTATTATTACATAATTTTTAAAAGTAATGAGAAGGCTTGTCTAAACTTTTAACTGGTTTGTGTTTTTAATGGTTTAAAAAAACCTAACATACAAATTACAGAAATAACAGACACTTGGTTTTACGGGTATGGAACATTTCTGACTTTTTAAAATTGGATGTCTTGAACATCACTCAGTAGAGCTTCCCGGTTCACCCTCTCACATTGGCGCACTTTGCAAATAAACACAATCAATCTGCAAGTGGACCAGTAAACTTTGCTGGCTTTAAACAGTGCTGTGATATTGATATAGACGTGACTGCACTCGGGTCAGATTTTGGAGTGCTGATATGGCTGACCTCAAATCATTCGGTCTGACCCTCTGCTGGTGGGCAGCTGTGAGATGTAAGCCAATCCCCCAGGTGCAACACCACCAGGTTCCGCACGGTCATACACTTGATAATATTTGGTTATACCAAACTCACTCATGTGTGAAATACATCTTTGAGAGAAAGTGCAGGTGAAAGAACTCACACTACCCCCCCCACTCCAGTGGAGTTTTCTTTATTTTTGTTGTTTATTCGAGAGGCCGTGGCTAATTGTCACACTTTTTTTATATTAGGGTAGGTTTGTTTTTAAAAGGACATTCTGTAAAAACTATTTTATAGAAGAATATGATTGTTGTATTTAGGTTTGGATGAATTTCACAAAGGTTATTCAGAAACGCTTTACAATATGATTGTATTTATTAACGTTAGTCAATGCATAAGCTAACATTTACAGTAGCAACATATTTTTACAACATTTATTAAAATTTGTTCATTTTAGTTATAAACAATATAATTGTTCATTGTTCGTTCAAGTTACATTAACCTATGGTAACAGATTAGCATTAGCGCCGGCATTACTGTTCCATCTGATTCCATTTGCCCTGAACAATATTTGTGTAGTCCTTAAAAACGTGAAGGCTAATAAAAAAACAAGACCTGATTTTATTTCCTGATTTTTTGGCTGTAGCCTACCTCATCTGTTGTCTTTGGGTTGGAAGGTTTGTTTATGAATGGAAGTGGGAAATAACTATACACCCACTAAAGACCTTTTACCGTTTCCTCCAAGGTATTTTCACTTGAGGTTTGTGTTTGTGTAATCTTGATTCTCCTTCCTCTGTTCCACACATGACACTCTATGGAACATGACACAACCAAATCACCCTCAGAAGGCCAAAGCAAAGGATCTGTTGTCTTATGTTTCTGCAGGCCACCAGAACAGCACCCACGCCCCTTCTGAAGGTGACTCCAGTCCTTCTCCTTAAGTTGATTCCATACATTCGCTGCCTCTTAAAACTGAATGGAAGTCAAACATTTAATCCACAGAGTCCAGTCTATCTTAATGGAAGACACAGATTGAAGTTTAAGGGGTAGTTCGCCCCAAAATGATTTTTTTTCTTTTACTTACACTTTACTTGACTTAATGTCATTTCAAACTTGCATGACCTTCTGCAGAACACACAGATCATTTGAAGAATGTTGGCAACCAACAACATTGGGCCCATTCATTGACAGAGTGAAAATAGAAATATATATTTTTAGGTGAACTGTCCCTTTAATGTCATTTAAAATGCACAATTCAGATGTTTTGGCAAACATTGAATCGCAACCATAAGACACCTCTAACGCTCTAAGCATTGTGTTACATGCCCCTCATATTCCATCCAATCACATATATCATGATTTAGTTGTTTATTCTAAAAAGAAACTTGTATCATGATAACTTGCCTCATGGTTAAAGAATGCCCATTTCATACTCGGGACTCCACACTCATTGCCAAGAAGAGATATAACTGTGCGATCCTAATTCCATATGACATGAAGTTGCTGGCGGCTAAGGCAGAAACAGATTGAATTGTCTTAGCATTGTGTTGTTAACAGTCCATTTTGAGTTATAAAAATCATCTTTTGTACACAAATGGATCTATCTATCTATCTATCTATCTATCTATCTATCTATCTATCTATCTATCTATCTATCTATCTATCTATCTATCTATCTATCTATCTATCTATCTATCTATCTATCTATCTATCTATCTATCTATCTATCTATCTATCTATCTATCTATCTATCTATCTATCTATCTATCTATCTATCTATCAGCTATAAATATGATGAAATTGTTCAGGTTTGCTTACAGCTTATTAAACGGCAGCATGGTGACAATCTAGTCCTCAAGCCTCAATTGAACAAGACGTGTATGAAAGACTGGATCGTGACATGCCGCAGTCCTGTTAACATTTTGCTCCCTGTAGATCTTGCCACAGCATTTTGTTGCTTGTTCAGGCTAATAGATTCAAGCGACGGCATCACTCATAATGTGAAAAGTGGAGCAGCATGGCCACTGCAGTCCAGGAAAAGATGGAGCAGCGACTGTGTTGTCAATGTAGATTTGCACAAGTGTCCTGCAGTCAGAAATGTTTCATCACTGTGGATGTAGCTTTTACTTGGTGGCTTGTTCAAATGTGCATATTAACCAGTTGGACCTCATTGCTTAGTTACCAAAAGTTACACTAATCCTATAAAAGCAGAATCTTTATTTCAATCATTTACTCACCCTTAAGTTGTTTTAAATCTGAATACATTTCTTTGTTCCAATGAACACATTTAAAAATATGTGGGAAAGCAAACAGTTCTTGGCCTCCGTTGACAACCATAGTAGGAAAAATTACAATCGTTGTCAGAAGTGCCTTGGAAGTGCTTGCTTTCCAACATTATTTAAAATATAAGAGTGTTCATTAGATCAAAGAAACACTGCAAAAAATGATATTCTCACAAAAAAGTCCAGTTTAAATCAAGTTTCTTTTTCTCACCCCATTGGTAGATTTGTTTTGCTTGTTTTTACCATAAACTTACCGTATTCTTAATATCTTAGTTCACTTTCCTTGTCAAGTAATTGTATAGTGATATGAGAAGTTTAGATATTTTTACTAAAAACAAGACATAAAGGCATAGTAAGAATGTTATTTTTTGCAGTTAATTTATCCAGATTTGGAACAACTTGAGTGAATGATGACAGAATCGTTAATAACAAAAAGTTTTCTCAAGAAAAGTTTCTTCAAGAATTCTAACAGTCTTGACATCGAACTCCAGTTTGGATTCTGCTATAGAAGGTCCTGTTGTTGTTTGTGTAGGTTAAGACAGCACTACATTTCGTAGCCCATCTTTAAAAAATCTAGCATTTGTTTCTGAACACCGTCCAGAAGTGATGGATTTCCGCCAAAGCACCAAGGTTTGGAAATGTGACTGGCTGGCAACCCACAGTGAAGAACACAGAGATCTAATGATGAAATGCTTTGTCATATCTAATGCCCCGTCATGTCAGCGGGCATCTCAGGGGGTTTAATCAACATAAGTACTCTTTGTGGCGTATTTGTTAAGCTTGTTCTGGCCTTGTCATCTCTCCAGCAAGAAGATTAGAATAAAAGGGTTTATGATAAACCCAAGCGTCCCCTGCAGCTTGATATCTAAATCTCTTCCTCTCTGAACAAATGACATACAGCTGCATCCACCTACCTTCAACACTGACTCCACAAGCGATTGCTTTGTGCCTTTAGTTCAAAGACGTCATGAAGTGAAGAACCTTAGATAAGAAATTCCTTTACAATGAAGCCAACAAGAAAATATCCTTTCTTTAGGGTTGACTCTTGTTTTCCTCTACATGAGGTATTTAGTTTAAGGAAGCCGTAACTGTGATGGGTTGGATTGCCAGTGTCCTTGTGCAGCAGTGTCACCTTACGTTTTATTGGCCTCTTAAAAAAAATGTCAAACTCTCGACATGCTCGGTGTTAAAATGGCTTTAGGACTGTTGGTGTTGTCAAGTTAAGGATGTTTTACCTCTGAATGGATTTTACAGCTACTGGAGTTAAGATTATGTCATGGCTTCAGAGGTCACTGACTCTTTCTTTTTTCTGCCTTCATTCATTCTTTTTTTCTGTCTTTCATTGTTTCTTTCTGTCTGTCTGCCTGTCTGCCAGCCAGCCTGTCTTTCTTTCTTTCTTTCTTTCTTTCTTTCTTTCTGTGTGTCTGTCTTTGTTTCTATCTGTCTGGCTGACGTTCTTTCTTTCACAGTTCGTTTTCTGTCTGTCTGTCTGTCTGTCTGTCTGTCTCTCTGCCTGCCAGCTTACAGCATGGCTCATGTTCTAGAATTAAAGCAGAAAACCACAAAACTAGAGCAAAATTGTTACTTTAATTCTTTCTTTATTTCTGCCTCTTTTCCGTTTATTTCAGTGTTTCTTTCTTTACGTCTGTCTGTCTGTCTAAACTAAACTTGTAATAGAGCCCAGCACAAAATTTGTAATTGGATGGAGGGGCTCATTTTGCACCCTGTATGTGATAAACAAATATCAAATAAATAATAAACAATAACATTGTGACGGCCTGTTGTGTTTTTCTAATATAGTATTTTGCCCGTCACAGATTGAGAACTACATCAAAGAGAGCATGAAAACAGAGATGGTCCAGTTACAACAGAGTGCTGTTCATAACCACACAGCGGCAATGTTGGAGATGGGCACCAGTCTTTTATCCCAGACAGCGGAGCAGACACGCAAGTTAACCAATGTCGAGACGCAGGTACAGAATCTCCCTTCCAGGGTCCATTTCATGCCCCATTTAGTGAACCATTTCCCCCTTATATTGCCCCTAAATACATTCTCTAACAGGCCAAGAAAAACCCTCATGCCACACTAGACGTGCAATCTCTTTTAAGTATCATGCTACTGTTTTTATTGCTAAATGTCTTTAGGACTTGTGCATTTTTTAATAAGTCACAGCAGGATACAGCAAATTGCATTTTGCTGATTTGGAAAATAAGAGGTTGACTATATGGTCTTAAGTGTTACTGTATGGCACTGCGGTGCAGTGGTGCGCTCTATCCTTTTTTATGTCTTTTCCTGTGGTAATGCTCAGATAGGATTGACTTACTTAATGGTTTTAAGGTCTGTGTTCTTGTGGAAGGATTACCGTATTTTTACAGAAATGTTATCGTTTTCAGGTTTTAAATCAGACATCACGGTTGGAAATTCAGCTTCTGGAGAATTCACTGTCCACCAACAAGCTGGAGAAACAACTCATGGTTCAGATTAATGAAATCAACAAGATCCATGACAAAAATGGGTAAACCCCCCTGACCTCCCACCACAGCACACATTCAACCTCATGTCATTCAAAACCAGTATGGAAACCAATTAAAGTCAATGCAAGCGGAAAAAAAATGTTTGGAAGTTACAGTAGTGATTGATTTAATTTCCCACTGTACTGCTGAATAATCTGCCAGGACAGATGTTTAAATATAACATACTTGTAATTCATAGGACAATAGGAGCTTGTGCCAAAACCACAATACAGATCATTACACAAAACGATTTTCAATCCTTGACAACATGATGAGCTCTTAGCCTTCAACTTGGACTCACACAGAGCAGTGGGATGAAACCCGTGAGTGACATCCCCTGAACTCCCGTTAAACTTTGTCCCCTGTGGAGACAAATAGCAAAAAGTCTTGTGTGTTTGCATTGATTTTGCAATGCACAATTTTTGTAATTCTTTCAATTTTTTTCTAAATTGATTGGTCTAGTGGGACCATTCGTTTCTGAATTCAATTCCCAGTGTTTGCGGTGGTTTGAGTCCAGCTGTTGTTGGAAAATGTGGAAAGACATTCATATCTCTCTATTTCATAAAATATCTAAAGTATCAGATAGCTTGTGTTTTGGTTACCAGCATTGATTTAATTGCTCAACTTATATTATAGAGGGTCTTCTATTTCTATCTTAAATTAATTATTTTAAGATGTTTACAGGATTCCCTTTTCTTTATTAAGACACTGAATTCAGCCCAGCATGCATCAGGTTTCCAAGATTCACTATACATATTTAGGTCTTGGATCTATTCTACACTTAAACAAAATCCCAAAAGCTATACTGTATGAACAGTGTGTGTGTTTGCATGGTGTGTAAATTATGGAGATTGGCTACATGCATACCAATATTTATTACAGTCTCGGTTGCCTCCGTGGCGCCTCTATATGCTGAAACATAAATACAGTATTATCATGTTCTTTTTCCGTCCGGGACCCAAATAAGACTTTTTTTTACCGTGGGGTCCACACTTCCAATATGGTATTGTATATTACGGAATTTGATATAATCTTAGACAATTTCTTTGCTTTTTATGTATGAAACCATCTATAATATAGATAATTATAATTAGGGAATAACTCTATACAAATGTGGGAAACATTTTAGCTCAAACCTTTGTAAACGTGGACAATCTTGCACAGTCTGTGAGCCATTCACCAAAGAATTAAACTGTCAGATAATTTATGATTTGATGCTTTCTGTATTTTTCAGTTTTTTTCCAACGTCAAAAAATGATCCATGTAGCACTGTAACCACAGTAACAAGCCGCCTGAGTCACATTCAAAATAAATGAAAATCATTGTAATCCCATATAAACACCTTAGGAACAATAATTGCAATAGCTTTGGCATTTTGGCAGATATAATGGCATGCAAGTCACACTTTATTATAACACAATACTACCCAATTTGAAAACATTGCCTTTGATTAGTTACGTTTCCCTTAATTTCAACATCCTTTTTTTCTCATTGTTGCTCAGGTTTCTAGAGCTGAAAATGCAGGAGTTGGAGGACAGGCACAGAGAGGAGCTGGAGGCTTTGCGGGAGGAGAAGGGCTCCCTGCAGGCTCTGGTTAGTAGACAGAGTTCCGTAATCCGCGAGCTGGAAACTCAGCTGAGTCGAGCGACCGGTAACAGCACGACCCTGCAGAAACAACAGCAAGACCTGATGGAGACTGTACGGAACCTGCTCGGCCTCTGCGCCAAGGATGGAGGTACAGCACGTAAGCACAAAAAAATCTCTTTATTGTCTTCCTCTATTAGTCTTTTAAGCTGTGTTGGATAAAAATCTGTTAAATGGTAATGTAACGCACAGATCAGTGCGTACTGACGCTGAAAGAAATGAGTCAAAACTACAAATGTAGCAGTTTTTGGTAAACAGTTGTGCCCAATGACGAATTTCAATTATACAGCGTATTACATAACATATACCTTATCAATGAGAAAAGCCTCTTCCTGGTACTTGGTAAAAATGCGTCTTTCTGGTTAAATGTCACATTTCCCTCCAGACGGTGTTGTGAACCTCAACGGATGAAGCTTATCACGCTTCAGCACACTGCCTGTGGTTAACAGTTGACTGAAATGTCAAACAACCCCTGATTGAGTTACAGGCCAGACCTAACGTTCTCCCAGTGCAGATATCAGGGATGGAGGGTTTCCTTCACACCAGCAGGAGTCAGTGTAGTGAACTCATTACCCTCGTTGCTTCCACCGCAGCCGCAGCGTGGCCCGTTGGCCTCACGTCTGGCCTGTGCTTCTGTGGTCACAGAAAATTTACCTTTAATGTCTGAGATGAGACGTCACGGGTCATGATGGATGCTCGGGCTTCTCGCTGGGATTCCGTCTTGCTGTGAGAACAGCGTGAGTTCTACTTCCTGTTGCTTTCTTTTGGAGTGGCCCTTGACATGGCTCTACCTGTTTTGAGTGTTCAGGTCGAAATTCAGACAGTTTTGTGGGTGATTTGTCTTGATGATAAGACTGGAATAGATTTCCAATCTGATCTAAAATGTTAAGCACCTAGCTTCATATCCTTCATAACAATAATTGTTTTGGCGGTATATTTGCAGTGTGCCAAACTCTGAATTTTATATCATAAACGTACTGTGCCAGTTCACATGCTTAACTTCCACGATCCGACTATTAATATTGTAGTACTGTGCATGTGGCTGAAAAATATCAGCATATTTGAACACCCCGCAGTTATCTTGGATTGAGACGTACAAATTTGTGCACGAGCCAGTCACTCAAAATGAAAGATGAGTTTTTATTCCAGCTTGGTTTTGGGCTATGATCTAGAACCTGAATAAAACATTACAAATGGTTTCTTTGAGAGTTTTAATTGGGCGTATAAAACGCAGTTTAGTTCCACTGTGGTTTGGCTTAAGGTGGGATACATGACGAAAGTTCTTGGTGGATATTATTAAGTATAATTGTACACAAAAGTGCACTTTACCAAACAAAGTATGATAAGAAAAGATAGAAGTGAAAACTCAGCATCCTCAGCTATGTGGTTGGTCTTCTGTCCTGTGCAGCAGTGCCCAGCGCCAGTCATGACCTCATGACCTCTGACGGAATTTGTCAAACCTAATGGCTCCTGTGGGGAACCTGTCTATCATGGTAGCAAGAAAAGACACTGTACTGTGGATCTCTCAGGTTGTCTGTCCGGACAAAAACTGTTTTAAAGCAGTGTTCTAGCAAAGCACTAAACCTTTTTGTTTTGGCAAAAGTTTGGACACGCTTGATTTAAAGTGGAGGTATCATGCTATGTCATGCATTCTGACTTTTGTACACAGTGGAACGTGCAGGCTTCTCTTGCTTAACATGTTTAACTGTCACAAAAATCAAATGATACAAAAACAGCCTTTTTCCACCTTAGAAATGTTGCCAAATTATGAAATATTATATTTGTTGCTGACGCATAGAAGATCATTCATGCATTTGTGACCTCAAGACTACTTAGTGGTTGTCCTGCATCATTAACAAACAAATTACAGTTAGTTCAGAATGCAGCTGTCAGAGTTCTTACCAGGTCCAGAAAATACCATCACATAACCCCAATTTTATCAACCCTTCACTGGCTACCCATTAAGTATCGTATTGATTTTAAAGTTCTTTTAATCACCTATAAAGCCTTAAAAGGTTTAGCTCCTACCTACATAACAGAGCTTCTATCACACTACAACCCATCACACTCTCTAAGATCTCAAAACTCTAGAATAACTAAATCCCCCAAAGGAGATTGAGCTTTCTCATACGTAGCACCTAAACTCTGGAATAGCCTTCCTGATACTATTCGAGGATCAGACACACTCGCCCCAATTTAAATCTAGATTAAAGACACATCTTTTCAGCCAAGCATTCACTTAATGCAAAATATGCTTAATAAACCACCGGGCTACTGCTGACATTAGATATTTTTACTAGAATAATTTAAACTTGTTACATAACACCATGAACTGTATTTTACCTCTTTTGTGTTTTTCGTTTTTCTTATTTTCCCCTGTAAAGCTGCTTTGGAACAATGCACATTGTGAAAAGCGCTATATAAATAAAATTTAATTGAAATGAACTTGTTAAAAAAACAAGTTTGATGTATGACGTAGTACTTATGTGCTTGATACACTCCCCCAGAACTCCAACTTGTTTCGGAAAGTTTTTTTAAAAGTCTGGATCCCTTTTTCGTAACAGGCATCCTTTTCCTTTTATTGGGCAACTCTTAAAGAATTTAAAGTGGATACGTCATACGCCACTTGAAGGAGGGTGAAATATACTGTAAGAGTTTTTATTTGTTTAGTTTTCTGTGGTCACTTTTTAGTGGTGATTCTGTTAAAAAATGTGGAAGGAATAAGATTACTGGTGTCTGAATCTTTAACTAGTGTATGCCTGAGGACAATTTCTATTTCTAAATTTATCATTTTTAATTTATTTTTGTTTGGAAACAACCAAACCAAAGCGTAGTAGGTTTGTCTATTTCTAAAATATTATTTGTTCAGCATTACTATTTAAAGTGATATAATCAAGCATCCGTAAAATTTCATTATTAAATTTGTTCTGCCTTTTAAATCCCTAGTTGTTTATATTTATGAAATTTATAAAATTTCATCAATCATAACAAACCTCATCAATCATCGTTTGTGAAAAAGGGCAAAAATACGGTTTTCGGTTTCAGAATTTAGTTCTCTAGAGATAAACTGTTACTTGCATGAAAAAAGTCAGCAAGTTATTTCTTTTAGGATTTGAAAATGGTGCATGCCTTATGAAATGTTTTTAAAAATACACTGTTCATGTCACAGCTCAGCTGTTGGTCATTATTCATATGGTTTCTCCATTTGGAAAAATCATCCTTCGTCATAACAATTTTTTATAAAAAGTAATTGCAGTAGTTTATGTGTGCACGTGTGCGCGTGGCCTTGTTTTTATATCCCGGTTGGGACTTAAACCTGAATGCACACCAACTCATGGGCACTCATGTCGAAATTGAGGTCCCCGTGGGAAAAAAGGTTATAAATTGTAAAGAACAATATTTTTGGAAAATCTAAAAATGCAAAAAGTTTTCTATGATCTTTAGGTTTAGGGGTAGGGGATAAAATATAAAGTTTAAATATAAAGTGCGAGTGAAGCGGAGCGATGTGTTGCTCCACTTAATATTTCGCTCTATGACCATGCGCTTCGATCATTCGCTCACCGACCAAGCTAACACTCCTCTCACGTTTAGCTTACGCTCAACAGAACACCAAATCCCACTCAGACCCGCTCCGACATAAAATTTGTCTAGTAAACCAAATTGTTTTCAGTTTATAATAAACTTCTTGAATAAATGTCTCAGTTTAAGTAGGCTGATAAATAGCAGTTATGTTTCTGTCCGACATTCTAATATATTTAATCACAAATAACTGTATATTACCCGATAAAAGTATACAGGTAAAAAAATTTATTTACTCAACTTTCTCCTATATAGATGTAGAGGTCTGCAACCACCCGGGTTGTCCAATAATAAGTCATTTATATTAAACTTTTAACGCCTGTTGAAGAACAAAGGTGAACAAATATGGCGCAAACAGATACTTTGCATAATGCTGCATTTTGTCATTGCTTGTATTGAATTTGGCCGTATCTGCTCTCTCCAGCCCTGCAGTTTTCAGCTTCTGGCTACATTCAATTGCTAAATTCTCGCTGGGCTTTTGTTGTGTTAGCATCCGCAGTGCGAAGTTCCCCTCTGTCAACCTGTCACAGTGGGAGATCCTTGTCGCCGACACTCAACCCTTTACTATAACGGCAGGAATAATATCCCAGAATGAAGAGTTGTCAGCCCGAGCCCTCTGTCCCGCATCAAGGATCAAAGTTCTGCCTAAAGACCCCTGACACGGCCCCTTTTACAGACACATCTCTACTTAAATTCTCCCAACAGAAAAAACAATGGTGTGAAAATTGAGATGCCGTCTTTAACTGCGAAAGAAAAAAACGTGTGAGGAATCGGAAGGAATTTCCAACTATATAAGTAGGACACGATGGGTAAATATAAACCACTTGTTATAACAGGAACTTGAAATTTATAGCTTGTAGTATTTTGTACGCAGACTCTTGCTTGGTTTCAAAATATTGGCGTCGTAATTGTCTGCAGATGGAAAGAGACGCAGCTTTTGGTTCGGAACGCTCCGTCAGAGCGAAGCAGCTTTTCTGGGAGCCAGAGATCAGCTCTTTGATTAAAAGACTTTCACGCCTAAAACGTGTCACTCACGAGAGAAAGACCATCTTGATAACGCACCAGAGATCTGGGAAGTCACTGCTGTCTTTGAATTTCCAAATCCATCTAACCAGGTGTGAGACATCCAATAAAAACCGATGCGTATTTTGAATTCGCCCAGGATGACAAGGAGTCTTTGTTTTTGAAATGGTTACTTATGATTTATTCCATGCCGTGCAATATTTTATAATATCAATATTTGGTATTGATATTGTAAAGAAGGGTTATTCTCCAGTGTACTTACTTCCCTCCAGGTGTCGAGATGGTTTTGGAACACGCACAGTTTTATTCACACAGGTCTGCTGACAGAGCAATAAATATAATATATTCCCTGTCAATCATACATTTATAAATAATCTACTGTACTGTACATAAATACTCAGAGAATGCCTTTCTTAAGGGGCTGTTTCTGATGTAGGTCCAGAACATTCCTGCTTAACTCCTGTTTTATTAAATTCACAGAGGTTGATGTCAATTATTAAGAATTAAACTGCCATACAGCCCTGTCGATCTTGACAAATTGGCTCGTGAGAAGTTTATTAAAATATCTGTAGTCTATTTGTTTCTACACATTATTGCTGTCTTATTAAAACGGAAGTTATCAACATGTTGTGCTTGGCAGCACGAGAGTAGAAATGGAAATAGTTTTTTTTATTTGACACACCACGGGCAGATACACAAATTCTAATGTGCAGAAAAATTAAGATCCCACTTAACCATAACCCAAAATATCTGGCTTATTCCATTATATCAAATTTTTTAAGCCTTTCCTAAAATAGATTTTGCAGAATGAGATAAAATATTTACAATATTACATATTTACTGTCTCTAGAACAGTTTGTCCGTTTTGGGGTACTGTAGAAACATGGTACATTTAATGTTGTTTATAAATAGCTGTGTTTATTATGCTGTTTTATGGTATGTTTAGTATTTTTGGTTTTGTCAGCATTGTGTTTTCTATATCTCCAGTGGTCCCAAACAGCACAAAACAAGCCGACGAAGAGCGGAAGTACCGGGACTGTACAGAACTCTACCAAGCTGGTTTCCAGAAAAATGGAGTTTACACCATCAATATTGGCCCACAAGAGACTAAAAAGGTACCAATTCTGATATTCACTCTTATAAAAAAGGTGCTTCGGTTCTTCGCTGCCATAAGAACCATTCGGTTCCATAAAGAACCTTTCTGTTTCACAAAAAATTATTTAGATTATAGATTATATAGATTAGAGTTTTGACTGAATGGTTCTTTGTGGAACCAAAAAGGGGTATTCTATGGCATTGCACCATTATTTTTAAGAGTGTACATGTCTTTCTCTAAATGTACTCTAAATAGTTAGTAAGAGTTGGTTCAGTCAGTGATACTGGTTAATTGTAACCAGGTTGCTGTGTGTGTGTTCAGCTGTCTTTGTGTGAATGTGTGGGGTGATGATGTCATGCTCTTTGCCGACTGCGCTAGATTACAGCCAGGTGTCCCAGTACGCCACAGCTTTGATCTCAGGCCTGCTACCCTTTTTCAGCCAATTACTGTTTGGAGAAATCGCTAAACTAATGGGAATATATGTTGTTTTTATAAGGATTTAACAACGCATAAGGTCAAGTGAGGTGGTTTGTGGGTTCTATCCGTTCTAGTACGTGTTTGTGATTTGCATGTCTGCATTCAAACAGGTGTACTGCAACATGGAGTCCGCTGGGGGCGGCTGGACCGTGATCCAAAGACGTGAGGACGGTACTACGGACTTCCAGAGGACATGGAAAGAATATAAAATGGTACGCAGCCATTTTTTCTCGTTTAACCCCCGGTTTTACTCTCTCTGCATGTGCGATGTTGGAAGACGTGATTTTCATCTGTCCTTTTAAACAATGCTTGTGGGTGATATATCTTTTCGGGTCATCTGTCTTTTATTTCGGCCCGGAGGAGTTAGGGGTAGCCATGACTACCCATAGTTTAAGAAACAGATGAATCTTTATTGAAGTTGGAGCAGAGACAGAAGAGAAGAGGATCACACTTTACTAGAAACGATTGATTGAATGTCTGAACTGGCACGCGATTGACATTTTATTTTTAGATTTACATTTACATTTACATTTATTCATTTGGCAGACGCTTTTATCCAAAGCGACTTACAAGTAGTTTTTTTTTTTTTTATACAGTGGCACATTACTGCAGAGCAATCAGGGGTAAGGTGCCTTGCTCAAGGGCCCTTCAGTCATGACCTGCTGGCACTGAGATTAGAACCAGCAACCTTCTGATCACAAGCCCAACGCTCTAACCATTAGGCCAACATGAAATCCAAAAGTCGTTGCTAAAGAGGGACGTCAGTGCTGGCAGAGCGAATCGAGAAGTAACTCTTATTGAGAATCAAATAACTTTTAATGTGCATATTTTTGTAAAAAGCGGTATTGTATTCCATAGTATATCTGTTTGGTCACAAATACCAAAGGGATTTTGTGAATTAAGGAATTGTAAATGTTCCTTAAAGCAAAGAACACTTGGTCATCAAATATTTTTCTGGTGTTCTGGGTAATTGCCATGGCAATGCTGTGGTGGATTAAGTTTTTAGATTTGCAATTTCTAAGGTGTTCTGGCTAGGCCAAAGATGGTTATGGCTTTTGATTGGCTTTCCTGCAGCTCAGTATGGCGCTAGCAATGCCAAGGTGATGAGTTTGATCCAAGGTATTGCACATACTCAAAGACAAAACAAAAAATGTATAGTATAATGTAATGTAAATCTCTTTGGATAAAAGCGTCTGCCAAATGCATAAATGTAGGTTTTCCATTTATAATGTAACTCTTTGCCAGATTTTTCAGCCATAAGTTACAAATTGTAACCGAGATCGCAGAAAGTAAATAGCACCCAAATTTTCATTAAACCACACAATTTTAAATACAAAGTGTTATGATCTTATGAAGCAAACCTTTGATCTTGCCATTGCAAATGCCACACTATAATAACAAAAAGGCTGTTGATAGACTAAATCTAAACCCGTTGACCGATAATGTGTCTCTTCTTTCTATATTTCATGTAACAGTTATGACTGACAGTCCAAAAAGTCACGATTTTGACCTGGAGCTGTTTGAGGTTTAGAGGCATAGCCCATTAAGTCAACACTAAATCTCATTCGGAGTGAAAGTTATTAAAAGCTCTTTCACATGAATGCACATCATGAGTCAATAAAACTTTTATTTGTAATGTTCACTTGTGGGGGTTGTCTTTATCCTCGGATTTCTTGGGTCAACTGAAATACTTTACCTCTCCTCGTCTGAGCTTCCGCCCCAGCCAATTACTATCAGCTTCATCAACATTTTGTTTTCAGGCTTACATCAATTTCCCAGAGGAAGATGGAATCAGGCTATGAAACGTTTGTTCCTTGGTTTTGGCAGTGTTAATTTGACTTTGCGGGAGAGGGGGTTTTGGATGGGCTTCTTTGAATCATTCTGTTTCGGGAACGATGCATAGCAACCAAGTTAAGACACCGTTTACCGATGCTGAGTTCAATAAAAAAACACACACCCAGGAGAACGCCCTGCTTCAGGATATAAAATAACAATTGATTTTCATTTGTCCCTAACATTACACATTTCGTTCACGGAAGGAATGATGTGGTTTCTGCGTGTGAAACGCGTGAGACAGAACGTTAGAGAGAGAGAAGGGGAGAACCTTACCATGGATGATAACATGTAGGCAAGACTTCCAAAATGGGAAACCCAAGCAGAGTAAGGTCCTTTAGACTACAAAACAGATTTCAAGGAGTTTTGGAGGGGAGACCTCCTCTGCGCTTTTTAAGATGTGCTACGGGTGAAAAGAGCGTCTCGTATTTACTCCCCAAAACTCTCGCCCATCAATCTCTTACACTCGGGCCTCTCCCCAATTACATTCCCGAGAGCCAGCAATTAATAGGTGAGAAGAAAACCCCGGCCAATCTGTAATGCAGTAAGAGTCACATTGACCCCAATGCCCTGGTCACATGCAGCCAATGCCAGACGCACTTTGCCCTAGCAAGATTCATTTACTTACATGTAAACACATACAGATCCATGTTTAATTATTCAAAGGAATGAATATGCCTAGAATCAGCTCAGCGCTCAGGATTTCCATCGCCGGCATTGAAATGTAGTTCATTTGGCTGGAGCTAGCAGTAATAATGGGAAAAGTATGGTATTTACACATGTTGCTCGGTCGGGCCACCCTATAGATTCGTGGCACGTTTATATGGCGATATGGTTCTGTTATTCTGTGCAGTAATTATTACTGTCACTGCCACCTGCACAACATTGTGACATGTTTCAGATGCCTTTCTCTGTCTGCTTAAATGAGCTGAACGGCTCCATTAGAGACGTGGAAGCGTTCCAAGATATCTACAGTGCTAAAACTATTCAATTTGCGTGTGTGTGTGTGTGTGTGTGTGTGTGTGTGTGTGTGTGTGTGTGTGTGTGTGTGTGTGTGTGTGTGTGTGTGTGTGTGTGTGTGTGTGTGTGTGTGTGTGTGTGTGTGTGTGTGTGTGTGTGTGTGTGTGTGTGTGTGTGTGTGTGTGTGTGTGTGTGTGTGTGTGTGTGTGTGTGTGTGTGTGTGTGTGTGTGTGTGTGTGTGTGTGTGTGTGTGTGTGTGTGTGTGTGTGTGTGTGTGTGTGTGTGTGTGTGTGTGTGTGTGTGTGTGTGTGTGTGTGTGTGTGTGTGTGTGTGTGTGTGTGTGTGTGTGTGTGTGTGTGTGTGTGTGTGTGTGTGTGTGTGTGTGTGTGTGTGTGTGTGTGTGTGTGTGTGTGTGTGTGTGTGTGTGTGTGTGTGTGTGTGTGTGTGTGTGTGTGTGTGTGTGTGTGTGTGTGTGTGTGTGTGTGTGTGTGTGTGTGTGTGTGTGTGTGTGTGTGTGTGTGTGTGTGTGTGTGTGTGTGTGTGTGTGTGTGTGTGTGTGTGTGTGTGTGTGTGTGTGTGTGTGTGTGTGTGTGTGTGTGTGTGTGTGTGTGTGTGTGTGTGTGTGTGTGTGTGTGTGTGTGTGTGTGTGTGTGTGTGTGTGTGTGTGTGTGTGTGTGTGTGTGTGTGTGTGTGTGTGTGTGTGTGTGTGTGTGTGTGTGTGTGTGTGTGTGTGTGTGTGTGTGTGTGTGTGTGTGTGTGTGTGTGTGTGTGTGTGTGTGTGTGTGTGTGTGTGTGTGTGTGTGTGTGTGTGTGTGTGTGTGTGTGTGTGTGTGTGTGTGTGTGTGTGTGTGTGTGTGTGTGTGTGTGTGTGTGTGTGTGTGTGTGTGTGTGTGTGTGTGTGTGTGTGTGTGTGTGTGTGTGTGTGTGTGTGTGTGCTTGTGTGGGTTGTAAACCTCACATTGTGGGGAACAAACGTTCCTATTGCAGTTGCATGATGGGAAGGATAGATCCACTGCCCAGTTAGTTATGTCAACAAAAATCAGTCATGTAGTCCCAACACAAAAATTAACATATTATTTACAAATTGAAGTGGTTAAACATGATAGCATTCATAAAGTTGGGACTTTTAAAATATCTGTTGTATTAACTTTTTAAAAGACTTATCTAGACTCTAGTCACACACAATGTTTAGACTACATATGGTTTTATAAACTGGTATTTATAAAAATAATAAAATAAATATGGTAGATGGTTTCAGCAGCAACATAATAAACGTCATGTGGCCCAAAAATGTACTTCCAGTAGACCTCTGCAAAGGATCATTAACTGTTGAGTAGTTTTGATGTCATTTAATACAATAAATATAAAATAAAATATGAATTGTTATTTATGTAAATGAAAGATGAAATAAATTGTTATATTACAACCAAACATAGAACGCAAGTTAACTTCAGGCCAGGCGCGTGCGTCCGATGAAACATCATATGTACAACAGCATTAGTTCACAAAAATGTTGTTGTAATTTTCTTTCAGTTATGGAAAGGCTCATATTTAACTTTTGGAATCCATAAAGGACTCACCTAGAATCTAGTCACACACTTCATGCTTAGATCACATAAAGGGTTAATAAAAATGAAGTAAAATAACCCTTGTTTTTTACGTTATGTTCTGATACACTTCACTGTTCAGTATAACAGTTTGAGAACAGCTTCTGGTAACACCCTTAGAAACAGATCTGATCCAATTAGATTTGGTTGATATGTGACACCTGTGCTCATTCTTGAAAAGCACCAGCCACCTCACATTATACCGTGTGTTGAGCAAAGGTCATTGGCTTTAGACAAATGTCATAATTCTATGTGTTTTCTCACAGTGTTCCAGGTCTGATGTCTGTTACACATCAAAACACCAGACGCAGACTAGTTCTTATTGATATCTTCATGTATTAACATTTTCTAAGAATTCTGTAATTATTATTTCAAGCAAATGATGAATTTTGAAATTCCATTCTTGTTTATTCTGTTCAACTTCAAATATGTTGGATGGGATTTTCTTTCCCACTGCCTCATCCAAGGCCTTCCGTGACCCGAGTCGATACTTGTTCTGACCCACCGTCCCTCCCTCTCTTGCAGGGCTTTGGGAGCGTTTCAGCTGAACACTGGCTGGGAAATGAGTTTGTGTACATTCTGACCAATCAGAGGCAGTATACGCTCCGTGTGGAGCTGACCGACTGGGACGGACATCAAGCCTTCTCTCAGTACGACAGTTTCCACATCGGCAGTGAAAAAAACCACTACAGGTATTGAATTTGTTTAGTGCAGTGTTGGTTTAAATGACTAGAATATATTCCTCCACAGCTCATTTGTAATTGTAGACAGCGTCCAAAATAACTTTGACCTTTTCTTTACTGGCCAGAAATATTTCTTATCGTCTATGAAATATTATTTTTCATTATACAGTATGTTTTCCCTTTTAACAGTGATATCTGACTATTGTTTAGGAATTTGTGACAAACCAGTTCATATTTTCTTTTTGGTTGTTTAAAGTGATAGTTCACCCGAAAATCATTTATTATTAATCATTTCCTCACCTTCTTGTCATTTCAAACCTGTGTGACTTTCTTTCTTCCGCACTATAATATATATTTTGAAGAATCTTGAATTACAGGTAAAAAAAAACTTTATGGATCCATTGCTGGTGTCTTTGAAATGAATTTTCTTTAAATCACATATTATTTAGTGATCTAGTTAAGAATTTCGTTACCAGACATCACATTTTTGTTTATTTATTTATTCAGTCAGTCTGCCCGTTTTTACTGACATTAAGTTCATTTTGGATCCTGATTATAGAAGTCAAACACACCTTTTGGTAATCATTACTATTGAATCTTTTTTTTTCTTTATTTTGTCAGTTCTTGTATCATTAGATATACATATAGACTTGTTATATCAATGCCGTTTTCTTTGTCTGTAAACGGTAACACCTGCAAGTAATGATAGGAACAGTTCAGAAAGCAGTATTATTGATCAATCTCATTTTCATTTTTTGGAAATATCACAGATTGTTCTTTCTCCAATGAAAATGATTTATTCCACAGCGATGGCCGCTTCAAAGGAAAGCAGAGCCTTCACAACATGCTGAGGGAAAATCAAGCCATTGGTTTCGAGTCAATCTTAGGTTGAATTGGGGTCTTGTGTTCCCAAGAGTTACATTTATCATCACAGTCAACTACTTGAATTTCTCATTTTAGCCAATCTAGTCTTTGTTTGGCATACTTGTAGCAGCATGTGCACGTTGGGCAGGTAGACAACAGCTGTCTGTGGCGTCTTGCGCACTTATAGTCTTATAGCGGCCTGTGCTGGTGAGACTTTCAGGAATCTAATCAGCATTCTCATCTCTAAAAATAGATGTGTTCTCTTAAACTGTTCACAATGCCTCTTGGGAATACTGGCCAAAAGGAACCCTTTGCTTGAAGTGTGTACAAGGTTGTCACCTCTGGACATTGATTTGGTTTCTATGAAACAATCCGTGTCAAGCTTTTTTTAGCTGTGTATACTAGCTTAATAATGACATGTTTGCTTATTTTGCACTTTTCCTCTCTGTTTCTCATATCATTATATTGACATTAGTTTTCAATTTCTATTTTATAACTTTATATGATATAATATTTGATATGTTATGGAAGTTTATATTACAGTTAAGTATTGTGTAAAGCAGCTTTTTAAATATTTTGTGGGGATAAAACCATCAAATCTAGTTTGCAAAATACATCATACTGTAAGATGGTGTCCAGCAGCCTAACCCATCAACACGTGTGCATTATACATGCACTCATGCATGTGCACACAAATGGTGTGTACATACGTGGCACGAAAATGCTCTTGAAACTTCTTTATAAAGATGTTTAATGCTCCTGATCTACAAGCGTGTACGTGAATCCACGAAGGATCATTATGTACTTAATATATTACAAACCATAAGCGTTTTTATTTAACAGAACCAAAGGGGAGATTTTCCAGTCAGGAAATGTTCGCCTGTCTGCCAGCCACTTGCATTTGCGTAAATTTAAAGCTACAAGTGTGAAGAGTATTTATTGGGGGAATGTAATGCCATAGACTTAAATCACGAAAAGGACTAAATGTCACGTTTATTAAGGTTTTAATGATTTCTGAACTGCATACAGGGTAAAGGTTGAAGTGAACAAATAACACTTGGCTAAATAAATACCATGCTAAGTGCAATAAACTTGAAATAATGAAGGTCTTTTCCCCTTCTTTCATTTTTTTTACCAAGCAAGTTTCCGCAAAAGTCTGAGGCAATCATTTTGGGTGTATGAAGGGAGTCACACGAGGTTGATCCAACAAATCAGTCTGGATTATTGGGCAGGAATATTACAAATGCATATTAATTTGACACGTCAATCATTTCAATAAAGTAAACCTTTAAAGCCCGGATCTTTTCAGTTTAAAGCATTTTTGATGTTTACATAATACAGCTGAAATGTGCTCTAGCCAAAATCTTAAGTTTACACATTTATTAATTTCAAGATTTAGATATTCACAACGCAAAAACAAACATGACAATTTGACCTTTGTGTGGGAAAAATAACATTTGCAAGTCCGGCTGCATTCTTTTGGTAAACCTCAAGTAGAGTTACTCTATCTACGGCTATCACAGAGTAACCGTATATACCTCAGTGGTACTAACTGACCACAGCTCTGCCCTGCACACAATTTCCCATTCATACTTAATTGAAATACTTGATCTGGATTTACGAGATGGAAACTGCAAGTAATGGAACACGCAGACCATAAGTGGTAAAAATGAACAAAGCCTTTTACACTTTACACGTGGGTGTACCACGGGATCACTGTTTCATGCTCAGACTATACGCAACATAACATTGTTTTATGTATAAGTAATATTACAGGAATCTGTTTACACTGGGAAACATGAAAATACATATTTGATGACAGGGTTATCGCTTTATTAGACTAAATGGTGAATTCATAGATTTAATGTCTTTTTAGCCTTTGCAGATGCAGTTAGCTGCGGAAAGAATGAAGAGACCATTTCAAGTGTATTTTTCTGTTTTTCTAAATGTTCTATTTATATGTAAGTGTTGATCAAATTATTGTTTTTGTTACATGTGAACTAATAACAATGTTAATTTTCTACTTAATTTAAAATATTAATTTCAACAGGTTGAAATAACATAAAAGATGCTTTGTAATTCATCAGACCTCAAATACTGCTAAAAAAAATAAGTTCACATTCACTTTTAAGTAATATAACTGTAATTTGTACATCATTTACATATTTTACTTTTATGCATTTGGCAGACCCTTTTATCCAAAGCGATTTACATTGCATTATACTATACATTGTTTCTAAGTATGTGAAATCCCTGGGATTGAACCCGTGGCCTTGGCACCATTCTCCAACCACTGAGCTACAGGAAAGGAAAAGTTCACAAATTAATTTTTATCGCAGTCTTGTCTTGTCATGCAGTCTTTCACATTGCCTTTTTATTTTTTGACAGACACTGGACTGGACTGGACTGGAACTGGAATTTTTTCCCACATTTATATTTGTCTTTGCAGTTTTTTCTTTAGGGTTGATGTCTCTGTATAGTATTTTCCCCTGATTCCAGATTCTACTTTATTCAATATTTATCCCATAATGTAAAATGAAGGGACCAGTATTTGACTGCTTAGCTTGCACAACTACCCAAGAGGATTCTATTGAGGTGAATGTGAATGCTAACTAATAGCGCAAGATAGACCTCTTTGTATAAACAGATTAAAGTTTACAAATAGACATTTCATTATGATTATGTGTGTAAATTCTTTCTTCACTTAGATTTACTTCTCTCTTTTCATTTAAGTAGAAAGAGAGATGAAATAGACAATATGCATTACTCCATTCGTATAATGTAATGCATTTGATGATGTTGAGGTTTCCAATGGTGGTAAAACACACCAGCTCTTATTACAGCTATGTTTACATAACATATGGATCCTGACGCTCCTTAATTTAACAATCAGCTAAATGGATCTGTAGCGGAATTGCTTCAAAAGATCAACACTGTTGTAATGTTCGTCTGGCACCTGTACAATAATCCACATCACTATATTGGATGTGATCGTACAGTGCCTGTCTCCAACCGCAAGGCATTTCATTTGTATTTTTAATAAGCCACATAGAGGAGAGTTGAAAAATGATATTTAACCATAATTCAGTGATTGCACTTTTTTCCAGTAAATGGAAGGTTAACAAGAAGTTAATATTTTGAGTTTTGTGTGAAGTGGAATTTGGGAGAGGCCGAGAAGTGTTGTGTTTTGTTTCCAAGGAGAACCTACACACAAAGGTTATGAAGGATAAGGGTAAATATCTGGGGGTCCCAGAGGGGACAAGACCGTGCTACAACAATCTTTCTTCCCACTGGGATGGGGTCATAAAGGGGGTCATCACTCTTGTTCATGTTGCAGTCCTTGGCTGAAAGCCACTGACCCAACTCCAGTGCCCACAGTAACAGACACACAGAGTCCGACCGTGCTCTGTATATTTGATTGAGGGAAGAGTTTGTGAGGGCATTCTGTTAAAAGAATGCATTTCCTGAAATAAGCTTTATTTTATCAGCCTGGCGTTTGCATCTTATTGGTTGACAATTGTTTAATGAATACTGGTTTTAATAAGGTCATTGAAAATGTGGTAAAAATGTGAATGTGGTCAAAATGTGGGTACAACGTGACTGAGAAAAGTTATTTGTGAAGGCCAAGAGAAATTATTTTAGTTACTTATTGGATCATGGATATATTTCTGTTTTATTACTCACCATGTACTGTTCTTGACTTTTCACAATCAGTCTTAGAAATACAATGCCTTGTTTTCAATGTTTTGCACACAAATTGAGATGAAAAACCAATACTAAAATGTGTTTTTTTTCCTCAGGTTCAGTGAACTTTGGGAAAGAATCCTTTTTGACCAAAGAAAGTGGCTAAATTATGCATGAACCTATTTGACTTTTAAAGGGATAGTTCAGACGGAAATCTCGTCATTTTAAACCTGTTTGATTTTCTTTTTTTATAAAAAACACAAAAGAAGATATTTTAAAGAAAGTAACAGGGCCAGAACCCATTCACTTCTGAACACCAAAACTATGCGTGTGAATGGGTAACGGTTAACGACAGTCTTCAAATATCTTCTTTTGTGTTGTGCGGAAAAAATAAAGTCCTACAGGTTTGAAATGACAAAGGGGTGAGTAAATATTGAGTTAAAATACCATGAGTCTATGCACAGACATAGTGATCTTATACAGCAACATGCATCTGCTTTTAGTATATGCCACATGGTAATTTATGAAAGTGGGCTCTTAAGCTGCCAAATCCACAGACTTTGCTCTGTGATAATGACAAGATCTTTAGTGGAATCGAACAGTCTGATGTGAATTTTGGCGGTCTTGGCAGTTGGCGTACAGATTGTTAAAAGCTGTAAACTGTTGATGCCTGGGGTGTACTGTACATATTCATCTTGAGTCTATCTATCAACACTATCAACACCGTAAACCTCATTCAGAGTGAAGTTAAGGGCAACAGAGAACTTCAAAAGGTCTTGCAACAGCTAACCAATTATTTGTTCAGTATTGTAAGCAAATGAGGTAAAAAATAATGACAGTAAAAGGTATTTTAGAGATGTTCTGTAATCTGGAGATATCTTAAAAGTAAGTTTTGTAAGAAAGATTAGTTTGACCTAAAAAAACTGTTGTAAAATCAAACTTTTAAAGTAATGGTCCACACAAAATGAACATACTGTCATTAACTCACTCTTTTGTCATTTAAAACTTGTATTACTTACTTTCTTCTGCAGTATTCCAACATTATTTTGTGTTCTGAGGAAGAAATAAAGTCCTACAGGTTTATAATGACAAGAGGGCAAGTAAATTATGAAAGATTTTTCATTTTTGGGTGAACTATTCACCAGACAGATGCAGTAACTGATAATAGAGTAAATGTATGTGTTTCTGGAGACACCTTAATGTTACGAAATGTAAAAACTATCACTACATGTTTCAGAGATGGGTTGTGACAGATAAAAGGCATACAGCAGGAACTAACTGTGGGTTTCTCTCAGGAGCGTGTGCTTATCACACTTCGCTTAGGTGAGTTTTGACATGACCCACAGCTGTGGAGAGGAAGCAATATTTAAGTCTTTCTTTATGTTCAATCTCTGGCAAGGAATTCTGGTTTGACTAAAAGGGGTTCTGACGCAAGGACCCCTATGGCACGTTTGACTTATACATCTAAGTTTTGTTTTCCCGCTGCTGTATTTGGGCTGCGTTAATGTTCCCTGCTTCAAGCCCGGTTGCAGTCTATGCTGCTGGATTTTGCAGTAGCTCATTTTGATCGTTTCTGCCTCAAAGGCTGGTGGTTCAGTGAATCAAAAATATGCTAGTGGGACTGTTTAGTTTTATCATAAGTGATATACAATTTTACAACATTTGGCATCGCATTTGAAACAAACTAGAACAGATCTGACAGTAAACCCTCATTTGCTGTAAATAAATGTCAAATTTCCAGTAAGGAGCACTGCCATCATTTCAAATGAGAAAAATAAGATGAGCAGGCACCAGAAAACATCCCCTGGGATACTGTTGTGAAAGACCTTTTGAATCTCATTCCATTCTCAGTTCTCATCTGTGCTTTTCCTAGTAATGCCTGGTGTGATGAGAAGAAGGCCTTGAGGACCCGTTTCAGCCATGCAGATGTTTAAGCTCAGAGTAAAACAAAGGCCATAGCGTGACATGCAAAAACATTAGTATAACAAAAATGACCGAACACACAGGAAGTAAATCATATGCTCTTCTGTGAATTAAGATGGTTGAAATTGGCCTACATGTTAGCTTTTAGAAGCTGCAGTGACTTGTGATGAGCACCGATCGAGAGACCTTGCCACAGAGAAATTGTCAAATAATATATTTACTTTTGGTCAGAGCAGGTACCTTATTTAATTTGATCGTAACTAAAATAAAACTTTGAGGGACATTTAATGGGGGTCTCTTTAATGGGGTTTATTCATGAAACTTAAGCAGAACAAATTTAATTCAAATTCATAAGCAGAACATCAATTCAAATCAATGCAACATTATACAGTATGTGCGATCAGAAACACATGCGTTTCATGAATGTGGCCTAGTATGTTGTACTGTATAACTTTTAGAAGGATTTATTTTTATTGTATTGTTGATCGACAGATACCAAAGTGCAACGTAGGGACAAAAAAGAAATTATTGAACAGTCAGTCCATCAAATTCTTGTTTTGGTTAGTATCAAATTTCTGCAAATGTAGCGTTCAACCTAAAATGAATATGTGAAGAAGTAGATTATAGACCACTTATAGACCACTTGGCGAGATGTAAACACTGGTCCAGCAGGACTTCTGGTTTCATTTTTAAATTTTGTATCTTATTAATATTACAAATAATTAAATCTTAAAGATATTTGTTAAACATTTTGATTTGGTTATAAATGTTCTGTTGGTTCTGTTCAAAGTTTGCGCCGTGTTTAAATAAAGTAGCGTTCTGGACTAGCGTTGGAACTGCATTGTTTACGTCTTCTGAAGTTGGAAAACAGGTATAAGAACAGATATAAGGCTGTGGATTGATATGGCTTGAGACCTGGAGAAGTTAGAATGAGAAGCAATTTTCTTTTGTTCTCAAAATCTGGGTTCAGCTCTCCTGTTATGATAGAAACTATGCACAGCAAGTGAAGCATGCTTTTTTTAAACAAGCAAGTGGATATTCATAGCACTTGTGCTTTAACAAATGAACGTAAAATGTAGTCTTTAATGTCAGTAAGTTATAGAATTCATCGGTTTGGCATAGAGTGTATATAGAAACCGCAACAACCAAGGCCGTTTATCTTTGTGAAGAGACTGCAACAGTACACTTCATCTAAATGAGCATGATGTCACACAACTATGCTTGCAACCAATATGTGATGCGGGGGGCTTGAAATTAATCAGTCGGCCCGTTACAAGAAAAATCCAAATGATGGATGAAGTGTAAGGTTCTAAAAAAATAAATAAAAAGAAAAAAACCCACTTAACAATAAAACCGACAGCTACACAATCACAGACTTGGCGTGTGAAACCCAATGTTGCATCCAAGCCTCTTTTGACAAGTCTTAAACATTTAAATGTTACCAAAAATATTATACATTTTTCTTTTCGTTGTCCAAGATATGATTTATAAATCTCCACTGTCCCGTTTTATTTGAGGAGATGACTTTCAGGAAATGATTTTGTGCGGCCGAACATGCATTATTTGCAATTCCACTTTTTTAGCTGGCATGGCTGTGCAGTCTTGTTTTTTGGCTTGATGTATGACCTAGTCAGAGGGGTAATAAAAGAGAGAGGTTGAGACCCTGGGCAGAACGTTTGGTGACACAATGGGAAACTCAATGGCCACCTTTCAACCACTAAACTTTGGGCGTCAGTGCTGCATATTATCAAGGTTTTGCTTTTGAACTCAAGCCTGCATTAAGAGAGGGTTTTGAATTTGTGGTTGCAGCCTCTAGTGTGAACGGTTGGATTAGAGTTACTATGTGGTTTCTGTGAGTAAGATCATGTACGTATCTAGATTCTGTGGAATGAGGGCCAATGCATTGAAAACAGATTGAAACCCTTAAGAAATTACACATGGGTCATCCAATGTAAGACTAACTACATAAATCACAAGGTGTCAGAATAAAAAATTGTAGAAGATATTTTGAAGAATGTTGGTAACCGATCAATGGCCGTAGCCAATCACCTATGGACACTAAAACAATGGAAGTCAATGTGTACTGTAGTTGTTCGGTTATTAACATTCTTTCAAAAGAAGATATTTTGAAGAAAGTCATACAGTTTTTAAAGGACAAGCGAATGAGTAAATGATGACAGAATTCATCGATTTAAAAGTGTCTCTCAACTCATATTTCCCCCATCTTCCTCCACTTCAGGTTATTCCTAAAAAGCCACAGCGGGACTGCGGGCAGGCAGAGCAGTCTGGTGATTCACGGCGCTGACTTTAGCACTAAAGACATGGACAACGATAACTGCACATGCAAATGTGCGCTGATGCTGAGCGGAGGTAAGGCACCATACATGTTCTGTTAAGCTCAACCCTCATGATCGCTGTTCTTCAATTCAGACACTGATGATCTGAGGAACCTAGGGATGCTCCGATACCAGTTTTTAAAGACAGCGTACGATTACCGATATTTTGCTTTTCTGGTACTCGTCGATACCGATATCAACACCGATGCCTGTACCTGTATTCTTTTTGGTGACGTGGCCATGTTCCAAGCACAACACACTGAAACTAATAATTCTGCCTAAAAAAAACACATGAAAAAAGACAAATTTATATGCTTGTCACAAAACAAATTTCTGTCAGGTATTTCACGTGAGGTATCGGTCTGTGGGCTTTGGATGATCTGTTCCAAAAGGGATAGTTCACCCAAAAAATATTTACTCACTCTAATGTCATTCAGAACATTGAAGCAATATCTGTACACAAAGCCACCGAGACATTTTTCAGAATGTCTTCTTTTGTGTTCCACAGAAGAAATAGTCATAAACAGGTTTTGAACAACATAGGGGTGAATAAATGATGACAAAATCATTTTTTACTGCATAAAGCTTTGAGTGAGTAGTAATGAGGTCTTTGTGGACTTTCATATCCTGTGAGGAGTCTACCAAATTGGGCTAAGCATCAAATAACTGTAGGTCTCTGTAATAATCCCCATAACCCCATGTTCTGAAGTTCTTGAATCACTTGTGTACATCATTTTAAAACCATGGGGCATTAGTTCCTCTTCAGCCGAACCTGCCCTCACTTCTTATATCTGTCAATAGCTCTTCCTTTCTAGCCAAATGCTAAATAGGGTCCTGACTCCCGAATCATCTCAAAAATATTTAATATGAGGATGAGAATAAATATGAGCCCTAGCAGGTTGACATTTATAAATCAGCTGTGCGGAAAGAATTGGGCGATACAATCAATAAAATAAAACAGCGTCTCACTGAACGATTTTAAATGAATCTAGTTTTCTTTCTTTGAAAGAAATTTGGCTTAATGGTACAGAAATATTCATGTCTTGAAACAGAACAGTTTAAATTCTGTACTGTAAGTGCTTTAATGAAAGACACATGGGTCCTCTAGTTCTGGTTTTTATCACAAAATCAAACTTTTATCATTCTGTTGCCTCGTTGCTGGTTATGAAGTGTGGTTAACAAGGCTGTAAAACAAGTTCCCTGGAGACGAGCAAAGCACTCAACCAAGCCAAAGGCTCGAGGTGCAACAGCATGGTAACAAGCAGAATGAGCGTCCAATCGGTTTGCTGTGTCAGAGCTGTGACAAAGGGCAGCGCGTTGAACAGCCGACGGCTGTTAAAATGTCACAGACCTCTCTGGCATTCGAGGCTGTCAAGTGAACTTCAAGTCCTTCATGGGAATGAGACATGCCGCTGCGGGCACAGCGTGGGCACGATCTGCCTGTGTGTACGTGTCTGATCCAGTGCAGTGGCTAGATTAGTATTTAATGGGCTGAGAAGTGACACGGCTGACAGGCTTTCTGGGCAAGAATGATCTTCTCATGGCTAGATGATAAGAATTAGCCACAACTAACTCTTATCGTTTTGTGAGGAGGCAGAATGTTACATTTTCCAGCTTCAGTTTTAGGCGCCTTGTGTCAGGTCATCACGCAGTACGAGACATACAGTACATATTTGTGTTATATTCTGTTTATAAATGTATTTAGCTCTAAATACTGTCAAGGTTATCAGATTCTATACCTGCTGCACACCAGGCTGTGCCAGTATGTACCACAGTGACCACATAGCACCAGTGTAATGTTGGATCTAGAATCATAGTTCCGTGCCTGACCAAGAGTTAAAAAAAACGTAATATTATGCTGCTATAAAAATAGTTTGTCATGAAGTAATGACAACAAAAATAGTATCACATCAGGTCCAATAACAAGGGCAACCAAACAGCACTCTGTGTTTATCAGCACGTCAACAAAATGCCCCCATGGCATCATTTTAACCGGTGAACTGGTTATATTTTTCTCCATTACACATCACTGTTTGCATACTATAATATACAGTACAGTATGTCATTTATATAGTACTTTAATAAGAAATATCTCAACATATTACGTTTGGACTCAGTTCCATTTTCCGCATAACTCATAATGTGATAACATCTCAAGATAACCAGGCCTTTCTCCAAATCCTCTTAAATGTGGTTAAAATGTTATCAGAGTGACGTGTTGGTGATATGCAGATTAATTTCCCACATGAGACTGGACCAAGAATCAAGTTGTGACGATTTTGGACCTAGAAAGCAAAAGAAAAGCCTTCAAGATCTCATATAATCCAAAATTAGTAGTTTGGGCGATATCACAATATCAGATTTATTATTGTCCCCAAAAGAATTCACTGTGACAACATTGTTACGATATCTATTTAAAATAAATAATTAAAGTCTATCATAAAAAACGTTGTTTATTTCTTTGTGTTTTCTTTTTTTGACCAATGAGTCAAACTCAAAATACATGCGTATTGAGTTTGAGAGAGAATTGGTAACCCTTGTGGCTCTTAGGGGAAAATGTTAAATTTAATAATTTACTATATGATATGTCATCATTTACTCACCCTCTTGTCTTGTTTCAAACCTTTATGGCTTTCCTTCTTCAGCAGAATATCGAAGAAGATATTTTGAAGAATGTTGTTAACTGGCCCCCATTTACTTGTTTACTCGTTTAGTGTCTATACAATAGAAGTGAATGGGGGCCAATGCTGTTCGGTTACCAACCTTCTTCAAAATATCTTCTTTTGTGTTCTGCGAAAGGTTGACAGAATTGTCATTTTTGGGTATCACTTTACCATCGATAATCATGGTTTGTCGTATCATGGTTATTATCGATACGGCATATTGAGACAACCCTTTAAATGTAAATGATTGGAAAATGTAAATGCAGTAGCTCTCTATACATTTCTACTGTAATATGTAAAATCTCAACACTTGTTCACCAATGGCTAATGTTTGTGTCTTAGGATGGTGGTACGACGCCTGCGGCCCTTCCAACCTGAACGGTGTGTACTACAGACAAGGACAGCACGTCGGAAAATTCAATGGAATCAAGTGGCACTACTTCAAAGGGCCCAGCTATTCTCTCCGTGCCACTGCCATGATGATCCGACCAGTCGACTTCTCATAGTCCTCCGCAATAACCCAAAAGCCCCTTGGGCCCATTTTGGAAAGCAGTTTTTGACTTCTGACTTCCTGGCCCATGACAGTATCAAGTAACGCTGTGTAAGTGGACAGCTATTTAGCACCTGGATAACGTGAGATTCTTTCGTGATAACACCTCTCCAGGAAACAGCAATCCTGTGAATAGAAAGTCATCCTCGTTGTGGGACTCCACAGGAGACGGTGTGCTCTCTGGGAATCTGGGGCGGGAGCTGACTTGGCTGGTCTTTATTTTTAAATATCAGATGTATGAATTCAAGTGCCATTCACTTGCCACTCAGGACGTGTGGACTGCTGAAGCAAGCACATCACCTTTGATGGTAGCAGACTGCACCTACCGTCCCCAATGTTTGGCCTCCAAGTGTATTTTAACAACTTGAATGTCCTTCAATATTCTAAAGGGACCTAATCAATTTTAATACAAACGTGTTGCACAATTATATTCGGGTTGTGATACTTCACATTTTTATGCCTTTTTTATCCCAGTGTATTATTAATATTTTATTTTGTGCATTATTCCTGTCAACATGAAGAAAACCATAGCATGCAGTTTTAAAAGGTCACTTGCATTACTATTTACAAGAAACATTTGTGGAGTGCTAGTGCCAGAAACAGCCCTTCGGCAAAGAGTGGCATACCCATCGTCCAGCGTGACTTTATTGAGTGCAAACCGCATGTTATTACTGGCTTTGAACTGTATGGACCTTTAAGTGCATCATAACTTGGCATCAACATGGGGATGCATGCCAAAGATCACAGCTATTAAAGACAATACTGTGAAAATGTTTGTCTTTACAACAGATGGAGAAAAGCCAATGACATACAGGATGGCTGATGCAGTATAATGCAAATAACTACAGTCTATTATGTTTTAATTCATTGGAATTAATACCATATTGTCTTATGTGAATTTGTCATATTAATGTTATGCATATGTCAGTTTTGTACGCTGTAGCTCTCTTTCAAAAGCAGCTTTTTTGTCTGACCGATAAGCTTGGATTTTCATTTCTATTTACTCTAAGGTTTGAAGGATGTCAGGTAAGTGCTTGAGCTTATGTTCATTTTAAATTTTTTAGCAGTCCACCACTTATCACTTTACAAGGTATGCATTCTGTTTTAACGGTGGTACAGAGTTTGTTTCTGTTACATTTTTAGAGATTATTTTTTTATTGTACTTTTGAGCAGAATATTGGTGGGATGGCAAATATAATGTGTTATTTTTAGCCTGCCGACTACCATCACAAGATATAACATCTCATGTCACAAGATTTTGTTTGGACGATTTCAGTCTTTTATCAAAAAACACCCTTCTAGTCCTTCACAGAAGGACATTATTTTACTGTACGACTACTGTCTGCCGACATTTAACTACTACCAGCATGGAGCATTTTACTGGAAACAGGTACTTCTAATCTATATACATAAACTCTTTGGATTGTAAAAGTACAGAGTGGCATGTTTTAGTTTTTATTTTCACATTAAATAGTCTTTAAGTTGGTCAAAAGTGGCTTTCTAGAGGAAAGCACCGCTTTACCCTTATACTAGCTTAGAGCCTGAATCAATGTTCTCAATAAAAACAACAACATTTATAAAATAAATAAAATAACATTTATAGTATGGACTGCTTACAAAAACTTTGTACCTCAACAAAATGTTACATTTGCAATGTTATTTAAACACCATCCTTTGTAACAATGTTCAGAATCTCATGATGTTATTTCAAATAAAAAAACAACAACGTGATGTTCGCTTGTACAGTGATTGAATGCACACGCGTCTGAGTCATTTATAACTGCTTCAGTAATCTTAGTGCCCTCACGTCGCTTTTCAGCTTTTTGCCTTTCAGTCACATCACCCCGTAGTCACAATATTTACACACGGCAAAAGGAGAAAACAGAAAGGGCCGCCGTTTCGCAAGCGAATGGGCCCTGAACAAGCTGAAGAGCCATTGTATTCGTAGCTAGCAGACTGTTAGTTCTCCTCCACTCTGCCGTGACAGTTTGCCGAGGTGTCAAACGATGCTGTCGGGACCCTCAAATCCCTCCATAGCTGACATTCCTGGACCCTAATCGAAGGGTTAAACAAACGTCAGCAGCTTGTAAACTGCGCATTTCCTTCAACACCTGAGATGACCCGCTGCGTGCTCTGGAATGCGACTGCCTTCAGATGGGCACGGACGCGATGGAAGACCAGCCGGCCGTTTGAGGAGCTAAAGTGTCCACAAAAGAAAGACCAAGAGAATACATACTTTGAGGAAATTATAACAGAAGTGACAAGGCGCGGTTGCTTCGCTTATCTGATGTATAGTTTAACATGGATGACACATTGATATCATCCAGAGTCTGGAGAGAGCGTGGGGTTTAGTCTCGAGTGAGCAAGAATGTTAGGTGAAGTCTAATGCTGAGGCTTCCACGGTTCACTGGATTTTCTGAAGACTGATCATTTCCTGTTTGCACAAGGCGATGGGGGACAGGAAGCCCAGAGGAGGATCAGTTTTGGCCTGCTGACGAGTAATGGGCTCGACGCCAGATCAGACAAGAACCAAGATTATACCTGCAGAGTGAACTGGGACATCTCAGGCTCTGTAGCAACATCAAACAGCATAGCATGATAAATAACCATTAACATGTGGAAATCAGACCACCTGGATAGAACATATTCCTCCAAAATCATGATTCCGCATATTTCCAGAAATAAAGCAGAAATAACCACGTAATAAATTACAGCCACAGTTCAGCAGCGAGCGTTTCACGCATGTTAGATTCAGGAGAGCTAAAAGAAAAATGATTCTTCTGGAAATTTGGCTCGCAGCAGTCTTCACTTATTCCCCGAGCAGGTTTAAAACATTCGTAGGCTGAAGATTTAACAGTTTGGGTCTGCTTTGAATGATTCAACAATGCTGTGTGAACATTTTTGAACTAATAGGATTTACAAAGAACAACAGAGGTTTCAGCATGTTTTATTCTTTATTTCAGATAAGCAAGGAGCAGAAATATTGCGAAACGCTATGAAGCACCACTTATTTGACAAATACAAACTTTGGCAGTGTCAAGGGAGTGTCTTCAGAATTAGAGAAGAACAAACTGTCTGTGTTTGCTGTCTTGTGTTATTCAGTATTCAACTATTAAGAATGTGCACATACAGTTGTGTCAATACAGTGACATCTAATTTACTGAGGAAGTTAATGCAGTTACCAGAAAGTGGATTTCATTTACTCTGAAGCAGCTTTTTACCAAAAGAAACATGACAAACAGTCGTCCGTCAAAATATCAGAGCTTACTATTGAAACGAGAAAAGAGGGAAAATTTAAAGTAGCAAAGACATTTAACTTTTTAGATCCTGCAGGTCAAAATGAAAATCTAGTTTGGAAAGTGTATATAAATCTAATTCACAGTATTTAACCCAAAAGAAGCGAAAGCGTTAACATCACAAGAACTTAACATTGTTGATCAGGCATTCTTGGATGTTCTGAGGGAAAGGGCTGATGCTTTAGAAACAAGTGATGGATGCGGATTCAAGTAAAATAACCAATACAGTTAATGAAAATTCACATTTTTGACTCCGGATGCTCCATTTTAAGTAATCGAAATGGTGGATTTAAATGACATACTGCAAAATATATCCTGAAGAAAGAGAGAAAATAATCTGTTTTGAAAAAACACGAGGGTGTGAAAACATCATAACTTTTTTGTGCAAGTACACACCAAATTAGCACGTCACACATTGCATTAAAGCTAAAGTTAAGAACTTTATTGCAACACACAAGATTAAATGGCTCTTTTTAAAAATGTATCAAAAGGTTAATGTTTCCTGCTCTCGTGATCTTCATGTTTTAAAAGTGTAATAGTGGCTATTGGCACATCCCTAGTTTTGTGGAAACAGATACTCTATCGACAGCTCCACTGCCCAGGAGACTTCTCTGTTTATCCTGCTAAGCTGCATAGATTTAAAGCTAAATTCGAGTCATTTAACAAAACAGCCTGAAAGGGAAATAAAAGTGTAAACAAACAGTTAGTGGTTTGGAACCCCTCTCTCCCTTTTGGAAGTCCAGTAGGTGTTCATGGTGATGGATGGATGGGGAGAGCGAGAGAGATGTTTGGTTTAGAGAGGCAGTGGACTGAGGTAATGCAGGAGAGTCTGGGTAATGGGACGATGGAGGTGTTCGGGAGAGTTACGATGAAGCCGCGGGCCAACAGGCAGTCAAAGGTCTGTTCATCAGACTGTTTTCTGTTGTCAAATCTTGCTGAATCATACCCAACGGTTCTTCTCTTCTAACCTCACTCACGTCAGGTGACTGATCATTTATCTTGTGAATAGCTCAGTTTGTTTGTTAAGTAGCACTTTATTTGGCTAAAGGCAATTGTGATCCTGACTCGGAACTTGGAAAAAGGGGACCTGGCTCATGATACGAGCAAAAATAGTGCACAATTTTAGTCTCTTTGTTATGGTATTGTAGCTCAGCTTTGTATTCCGATCGCATCTCAAGGCTTGAGTCAACTCTGGGGTTCATAGTGGGGGACTGGTGATGTGGGTGCTACATTCCCAACAGGCAGGTCAGACGGATACATTTTCTTGGAAATCTGCAGAATTCATTTAAAAGCATTAAAATATATTAGATGGAGCTATGAGGACTACATTCATTGGCAGCGGAATATTACAAAATCCGCCAAAATATGTGATAAACGGACATACAGGAGATCTGTTCAAGTTTGTTAATGACAGCGTTACAAATTGGCAGAGTTTATTCTGGAAATCTGTGGTCGTTTGTTTTTTTGTGCAGGCCTGCCAACAGCTTTGATGGCAGTTTGTGGCAGCCTTAAAACAGCGTTTCGAAGCAGTAGAGAAATCTAGATTTGTATGTGTTTCGCCCAATATGACACTTCTTTTAAAATATCATCTCGTTCTTTAAAGAGACAAGTGATGACACTTAAATATTCTCCCACTGAACATCTGAGTTAATCTGTAAAGACAGTCTGTCATAAGGCGAGGATTTCTGTGCATGTGGGAGTATATTTTCTATCATGTACCAAAGCATAACTGTAACAGCGAAGACACGAGATCAGTCAATCCTGCAACACATAAAATGGAGTAACAAGATCTCTTAATCACAAAGCATTTTAGAAAAGAGATTAAAAGAGACATTTTAGATTCATACAGAGTTTGGCCCTGTCTTTCATCTCCGATATGCAACTAGACTCCCAGATGTTATCTTTCTTATAAAGTAGTATTTATGGTGCTGTGCTATTCTGTGCTAACGTTTTAATGGATGTATATACTGACCACAAGAGATTTAATGTCTGACGCACAGTTCTGCAATATGAGGTCATTGATTGCTGAGTTTGCTAGCAAGTCTCAATAGGGAAGCTGACTCAGGGGCAAACTGAGAAAGATCATTTCTGAGCATCTGACAATCTGCGAAAGAAACGAAGAAAGAAAGGAAGGAAGAAAAGAGCTTTCTTACTGGGTTAAACTAGTCAAAATTACTTTAATTTTTCAATACCCACCGTTTCTGTTTTGACGGTTATTATGTCTTTCTGACGGATAAATGCACGTGCTTGCGCTGGTCAAAAGCTTGCTGCTTGACACTTGATCACGTACGGTACGCGCTCCTTTACGGTCTTTTTCGTTTATTTCTGATGGCCAAACAAAATCATTAACATTCATTGCAACAGAGATTTATAGAAAGATTTGAGACTTGCGAGCCGACAATGTTGATTTTGGATTGTCCAAAATGTTCATTCAGGTCAGTTGCCTAATCGTAAGGAACAATAGCCTATAAGTTTCTAATATCGGTTTAGTTTTTCATTTAATTTCTTTGTTTAGTTGGTTTTGACTGTATTTCAGTATTCATGGCACAATGTGCTCCATTTCATATAGCCTGCTGCAAATATTTGGAAAACTCAGATTTGCCCTCTAACCTCAACTTTAAAGCCAGAGTAATTTCCTCATTTTTATCAGCACTGTGATAACAATGAGCACTGTATTTAACAATTTTTTAGCACCGTTTAGGTGCCTAATCAGAGACAGGTTACCGCAACATAGTCCTGCTACACTCTTCAAAATGACAGAAGTTACCAAGCCACCAACCCTGGCGCTTTGGGTTGTGCAAAAAGACCCAACCCAGTCGCTGTGATGGCCAAACCAAACAAGCTCAGGAACAGTTTTAGGCTCAGAGGAATTGAAACGCAAACAGCAAGGCAGAGGAACAGGGAAGTGTGATACGCACCAGCAGGTACAGGTGTTGTAACTCTGGATCCTGCAGTATGCCTTGACCAAGAGACATTTTCAGCCCAGATGGACCGAGGAACCACTGGACCATACATCTGGTGCAGACAGCTGGGAAGTTGATTCACACCTGGCGCTTTGGATGAGGTGCCCATTCATTCCAATGACGAATGCAATCAATCAATTGAAGGCTCAGTCAGAATGCAAACCATCTGAAAGTTGGCGCAGGACAAATATTTGTGTCTTAAATGGGAACCTCGTTCGTAAGTGAAGTGCAATGGAAGGAATGTGATGTCTAGGGTGAGCTGTATTTCAATTTGAGTTGAAGCTCAGGGTGACATTTTTGTGAACAAAAACCTTAACATTTTTAAAGCACGCGTTCTCTTCAGAAACCTGTATACGTTCGCTTGTTTGCAGTCAAGGACAGGAGAGAAAGTGTGAAATAATTTAAGTGGCCAGTTTGGTTTGAAAAGAGAGGGAATTTGGGGTCTTGACATTTGACCTGCATAGCAGGGAGACCTGTGGGGTCATATATCTGTGTCATATATCATCTCCCTTTATCTCAAGGTCTGCACATGGTTGTTATATACACTAATACAACTAAAACGTTCTGTTCTAAACTCAATCGATCACAAATAACACAATATTCTTGCAATAATACATTTTGGCCGACATTTGCCTTAAACTGAATTTAGGAACTTTGTAAAATGAACAAATGAAACATTAAATGTGTGCATATCATCAGTAAAATCCATTTAGCAATGTAGCTCGTCTTTTATGTTTAAGAGTTAATTTAATAATCTGTACTTGCTTGATGTAGATTGTGTAGACCAGCTGTCAGGCAACCAAAGTTGAACAATATAACTATGAGACCCTCTTGTGGTATTTCAGTGCACACACACTTCAAATACACCAGTATATTGTTTAGCACGAGTCAGCCATATGTTTTTGATATTTGTCTGCTTAAGCGAATAGTACAATATTTGTGTTTAACGTAATTGTTAAGGAGCATTATTTTAGCAGCACAAAGGTTGGTAATTCTCATAAAACATACATGCTTAAAAAGTATACCTTGAATTAATAAAAAATGTTGTTGGATGAAGTGTTATTTACAAATATACGTTTTTATTCACAGCAAAATCGCCAGTTTTAAAAAAGGTCAAATAAACTCTCACATGCAGTGTATATACAATCCACACTTTTTCGAGAGTTTACACTGTGAGTGTAAATTTGAACCTTTTTTACACTGGCGGTTTTACTGTGTTGTAATGTTGACTTTTTGCTAAACCTCTATAACTTGCACGCATGATTAACTTCACTTTTCTCTCTTATCTCGAAACAGTCTTCGATGTTTCCCAAACCTTTTTTACTTTATGATCTAGATTGTAATCAAGTTTGCTAGTCATCCGGCAGTGAGCAACCCTGTGTCCCCTGTATATGCACACTGACACACATCTACATCGTATGATTGACAGTCAACAGCCGCTCACTATTTGGCCAACGCTTCATGTAGATACTATTAATACAACCACTAAATGTTATCAGAAAACAAACAGATAAACATAGATGGCATACTTGAACTTAACACATTATAGTCAATACTGTATGTGTTATGCACGAGGACATTTCTCTGCACGTTAATAAACATCGATGGAATTAAGCATAAAAAAGAGGGTGCCGTTTGGATGCAATATTATCTTTGCTGCCTTTTGCAGTGAAAGACTATCCACTGTGTACGCAAGCAGAAGCTCTTGAGTCTCCTTCGGGTGTCACATTCTTTCCTTACCCATACACATACAGTTCTGTCTTATATTGAGTGGCTCCTTGACATTTGCTTTTATGTGCTTTGACCATAATTTAAATTATTATACAGATATGGTAATAGTTAGATTGTTCTCTAGTTTGGGCTTAAGGAAGATATGGAGTGTATGTTTTATAAAAAATAGTTTTGTGTGTGTTTGTGTGTGAGTGTGCGTGCGTGCGTGCGTGTGCGCTTGAGTGCTTGCGTGTGTGTATTATGGCTGTAAAGTGATTAATTGCGATTTAAGGTTTAAATCCAGAATTAAAGTTTGTGTTTACATAATATATGTCTGTGTACTGTGCATATTAATTTTGTATTTATGAACACACACACAAACGTATACATATTTAAGACATATTTAAATGTATATATTGGCAATCATTTAAATTATATTTAAACATTTATACATTTTTCTTTTATATTTCTCTTAAATATATATTATCCAAAAATATATCATATTCAATATACTGTATGTATTTGTTTACAGGCTTATAGTTTTACAGACACAAAGTTCTGCGACACTTATAGGATAAGACTGAGGAATGTGTTCGAAATTGACTGGCTTAATAAGTACCAGACAAAGTCACCTCAATGCAAGTATCCAGATAAGACGTACAGAGTCTGTGGTTTCCTGTGCAGCTGTCTGCACATTTGCGCAGCCCAGGAAAAAGCTTAGCACTCGCTGATATCTGTTAACCCCCAGTAATGGGCAACGATGAAATGTGATTCTCCACCAATTCTGGAGGTCGGCGAGTGTCAAGGAAAGATGATCAGCAGGAATGCCTGGCATACTTTCCACGGTCATGTAGGGTTGGTTCACCCATTTCAAAACCACTAGTGCCTAGTGGTGAGCACCTATAGTCTAGAATTTACTACAGACTAAAAATCACAACACTGTGGCATATAAAAGCCACCAGGCATTGGACGTGAATGACGGATTTCATTCCCGGAGGTAAACCATGTCAGCTGAAACCACTGCGAGGAAGCCTTCAGCGAACAAGAATATTAAAAAGCTGCGTGCCATAAGCATGGTGTGCAGCTTAACGCGTAGCTGGCAGCAGTGGGTTAGCGATAATGAGGAGAAGCAGGCCTGCGAACCCAGCGGGTGGGCCCCAGGATGCCCTGAAGACCCCAAAGATGCAATTAAAGAAGCGGCCAAGAACCGTCTCTCTCAGAAGTCTCTTTTGAGTCTGGACCCTACAAAGAGCCAAGGTGACGGGGAGGCCCCAGGAGACTCCCTTATTAGATCGGCACAGGTAATCAAAACAGTGACCAGAGATGTCCAGGAGAGAAGCGCAGGTATTGAGTTTTTGACTAAACGCATCTGTAAGGACCCAGCCACAGATGAACTGGACAAGATGTTGAGCAAGAAAGGGTCGCCCACCTGCCGGAGGAAGTGCTCTAATATGGTTTCAGAGCTGATGCAAGGGTGGAAGGAAATAGAGAAGGAGAAAATGCAGGCTAAGGAGGGAAATGTTGATAATGAGTTTGCAGAAGAAAAAGACCTGCATCTAGGAACCAACCAGGAAAATAATCAAACAAATGAACATACAGAATCATCTTCAGTCAGGATAAAAAGATCTACTTTGCTTGGGTGAGTTTTCTTCTTCTATACATCATCATACTGTATGAGACCAAGAGTTTTCAGAGAACTGAGAGACGTCTGTTAGTTTGTGTGTTGGAACAGAAGGATAGCTTGGCACGGTATTTGAAGACAGATATATACCAAACACTGCTGTTGTAAATCTATTTATTTATAAGTGGGCTGTGCAGTTTCCCTCAGGCAGTTTGAATAACAATCATACGTCTGTGCAAATGAAAACACCAGATGCCTGTGCTGCGGATGAAGATCTCTGCCATTCAATGCATTATTTTTTACTTTTTACATATTTACAACATTATTTATATAGAACTCCCTTATATATTTGTTTCATCGATAATTAAAAATAAAGTAGTACAACTTTTATTAATGATAAAGCAAATAACTGAATTTAATAAATTAAATAACTGGAAATTTGTGATCAAATAAGGATACAAACACAAATGTGACAAAGACTGTCCACGAAAATTGGTATAACGCAGCCAATTTTACCTGTCAGCTGTAATTGTATCTAAAATCATATTTTTACAAACGTTACAGGAGCAAAAAGGATGTAGAGGATGCCAACAAAATAAACGCCCTGTCAAAGAAATACAGCGCTGTGGGCAACCTGAAAAACCGGTGGCAAAATTGGGCCTCAGAGCATTCCGTGAATCAGAAGCTCAACCCCTTCAGCGAAGACTTTGATTATGAGTATTCCATGTCCACCCGTTTGCAAAAGGGTGAGGAAGGCTACGGGCGACCCAAAGAGGGGAGTAAGACAGCAGAAAGGGCCAAGCGCGCCGAGGCGCATATCCACCGTGAGATAGATGACATGTGCTTCGTTATAAGGACTATGGCGGATCAGGATCCAGATGGACTCACTAGAGTGACCTTTGGGGAACTGTTTGACAGATATGTGCGAATCTCTGATAAAGTCGTGGGTATCCTGATGAGGGCCAGGAAGCATGGAAAGCTGGAATTTGAGGGTGAGATGTTGTGGCAGGGTCGGGATGATAATGTTATTATTACACTCTTAGTATGACATGGCGTTCACTCTGACCTCACCTGAAGGTTTGCTGCTGTGGATGAAATATAGAAAAGTCAAATATTTTTGTATTTTATGTCAGATATGAGGTTTGTAATTTTGCAAACCGAGTTTTCTAAGCTGTCTCAGCTTGTATTCTGTGTTGTTTAATTCTGTTTGATGTATTAGTATGTACTGCATGTTGATTAAATCATATTTGTAAAATAAGGAATTATTAATAGGAAATTGCAATTTCTTGGTCATACTGAACAGTTACAGTATATTATTCAGTCTCACAAAGTCATTATACATTATACTTCCAGAAGAGGGAGCAATAAGCTCACGCTACAATCGCCCCCTCGTATTATCTGTGCCTTTAATATTATACACTCCTAATAAAATAATTTATTTGAACAAAACAAAGTACTAATAAACACTTTCAATGTTACTATAGAATATCGTTTAATGTTACTTAAAGATATTAAACTCCACTGACTACCACCATAGTAGGAATAATTACAATGGTAGCCCAACCTGTTTGCTTTCCTACATTCTTCAAAATATCTTCTTTTGTGTTCAACAGAACAAAGAAACTGATAAAGCAAATGTTCTTACTACTGTAGTCAATGGTGGCGAAAAACAGTTTACAAGTATTCTTCCAAATATCTTCTCATCAGAACAAATCATTGAGTAACATTTGAAGAAAATGTTTGTAAATGAAGACAGAATTTTCTTTTTTATGTGTGAACTGTTCCTTAAATGCCAGACATATATATCAGCGATATAGGCCTATCAGGGTTTGAGATGAGAAAAACATGTGGGAGACAATCCGAGGGGTCTGTAACTGCTGCCTTCACATTCTCTCGGGAATTCAATAATTCCCACTTTAATCCAGAAGTAACATCTAGATTTAGCATTATATGTATTTAGTACTAATGATTTAGTAGCATTAAAACATTACACGTATTTGCTAACATGAAAAGAGCACCGTTCCATAAGTTATTTCAGGGTTGAAGTGGGAATTATTGGCAGGCAGCAAAAATACAGGCTGTGTGAACCTAAATGAACTAGCCTACCTTCAATTACACAAACCGAGAAACAATAGCCTACCAAGCATATTCCATTCTTTACCGTCTTAATCTTTGCCACTCTTTTGTTTGGAAACCAGAAAATCCAGCGCTGACAGTCATTTTCTGGAATGCAGATAAAGAAGTTGTCAGGTAACATATGAGATGAAGGTGTGGAGTAACGTAATGACTGTGATCTGCTTCTGAAGGAACACACCGAGCTCTATTTTCACTCTGGATGTCTGTGGTATTGAGGAAGAGTCTCAAAGGGCTCTTGAGCTGTCAGTAAGCGACCCCTTATTGTCACAAAGTACAGCTGAAGAGTAAAATGACTGAAGATTTACTTTCCTGAGACTTGTATAATGACATTGTTCTCGGTGTGACATGTCTCCACTGTATCTGCTTACAAATATTGTACTCTGTTGTCACATTGCTCTGTCAGCGTATAATCCCCATTTGTTACATCACAAGCAAAAATACTGTTACTTCACTAGTTAGTTCAATAACACTCAAGCAAGAGTGTGCAGTCGCATGATTTTTATTTTCAACAAACTGCCATACAGACCCAAAATACACAATCTGAGGATTTGTGTTGATGTAACTGTAGTTTGCAGTTTGAAGAGCGAAGTGGATTGGAGTGATATTTTATTTATTTAATTCAACCTCTTTGACTGCGATGTGATATTTATCTTGTAGTAAACTTATGCAGGTTTTGAGTACTGTAATGTATATAATAAGAATATCCTTGGGGCTTCATGCTGTTTTTGTAACTCGCTTATGCAAGAGGACTGTGTTCTGCATTCAGTGATCTGGATCTAGAATGATGTTACTTCAGCTCCGAATTCTTCACTTTATGCTATGCCTTCTCATCCTGGGATGTCAAACTCTTTCACGGGAAAGTGTACATCAATGAAATCTCATTAAACAAATCTTGTGGCAATCCAGTTGTCCTTTTTTGTGTTTTACCCTTTAGCTACTGCAGAAAACAAGTAGTGAAACAATTGCTGCAATGCAAAAACAAACCCAGCTTTGACCCTAAAACCTTTGTTTTGAACTTGCCTGGGACTTACAAGTTAGTAGTGTGTGAGTAGTGTGAACAAATAAAAAAGGGTTACGTGCTTGTTAATTTAAAAAATGAATGGAATGTTAAAGATAAAGAAAACTGTCATTGTAAGAAAACATAAGTAGTGAATTTATGTTATGCAACGTGTTCACAATAGCAAAAATAATGCTTAGGAAAAACTAAACTAATCTTCACATTGTTATGTTATATGATTAAAACAACGCGCAGAAACCTGATTGCTTCTTGTTGGAGACTGTTACTATCTCATAAAATGAAACAAAGTAATATAATATTTATGATAACAATTATTATTAAATGCTGTATATATATATTTATGTATGTATATATATATATATTTATATATATATATATATATATATATATATATATAACAAGTCATTTAGGCACAGAAGTTTGAAGTTTGCTTTGATCAGATCCTAAAACCGGTTTGTTTTCATGGGTACAACTACACTACCCATGGTTCTTTGGGACAACATTTCGCTTTAAGAGCACGCTCAACAGAGGTTGCTTGCAAGTGTTAATAAGCAAGACGCTTTGGCAGAGTGGGAATACTCTGACAGCACCAGCGTTAAACATCCCATTATGCTCGAATCTATGGAGTAGCAGAATGGCTGTTCAAGGTAAGGATGTAACGCGCATCTTTAATACGATTTCATAGAGAGCATGTTATAGCTGAACGGCAAGCTATATCAACAAACAGCTTCCCCACAGCCGTGTGACATATCTGATTGGCTGCTGTTGCAGTCAGCCGCAGATCTTTGTCCTGTTCTTTTGCTGGAAGCCTATGATATAGAGATGGGCTTGCGAAGCCCGCGGGCTTGAAATAAGACTATGCATGTGCTGTAAAGATTCGCGTTCCTGCATCATTCAGCGTCCACGCTCGCTCCGTGCGCGTTCACCATCCGTTGAGAAGAACACATAGAGAACAGTACAGCATACACACAGTATATTTGATATGAATGCGCGCTTTTGTAGCCGGCAAGCTCGTGATTTAGATGCGATGAGGTCTTCTGTGAGACTAGCGGACTGACGCGAGCGTGTTATTAATCGTAAAGTGCGCGAACTGTACGTTTTCGTGTTCATAGCCTGTTTCTGACACCTGCTCGGGTACCACGATGCTGGGTCAGTCTCCGCATCTTATCGGCGGTATCCTCTGGATTCAAAACCCAATGCGAGGTACGTTTCTCAATGAAGTCTTCTGTAGGTCTGTATTTTATTACCTATGCACTGATTTGACCCGTCCCATGTCGAAACTTGCTGAATTTCGCTTTAATCCTTAATCGATTGTAATCTTACATTCTTCGGAACAAGGCGTTTTTGCGAGGTCAGGAATATTGTGAAGAACGTCACTTTACCGTCAGTTACTGTAGCATGTGCGTGTGATTTTATGATATTTGTTACACGGATGTTTACGTTTTATTAAGTGGAATGACAGGATGTTTTACAGGTGACAAGGGGTGTAGAGAAGTGTCCTGTTTGCGTTGTCAGAAAGGAATCCTTTTGGAATTTGGAACATTTTGGAACTGGCTTTAAAGAAGAACCGTTTAGGATATGTGTATTATTCAAATGATCATTCATCTAAATAAATAGAATCGTGTATTTGATTCTTTAAAGACTTTTGGCTTGCTTAAGTCACAAATGATGATAAGAGTCGACGAGGTATATTGGGGTGGATGTAATAGATTTACTATAATGACACGGATAAACCCTGATGTGGTTAACATCGAGAAAATGTCCTGTCTCTGCATAGTCAGAAAACTTTCTGACTGTATTACTTGTAAATTGCGTCATATACTTCATTTTAAGAAACTTTGTTGTATGGTAGTCAGTTGGGTAGCCACAGGGCATCACATTATCGTTTATTATCGTTCCATGCCTCATTTTCACATGTGTTCTATTCTACAATACTCCACATCCCTTTTAATTCTCCGCGAGTGGTCTTTAGGGATATATAAACGGGAAGCAAGCCAGAATTAACAGGATATATCAGTGTTGCTCAGAGGGCTGCTTAGTGTATTGGCTAAATGTGTCATCCTCCGTGATGGCGTTATGCTTTAGAAGTGACGTTCACAGAAACATTTCTGCATAAACAATGGTGTGGTACTGACATTTAAATCATTGTGATTTGCCATTAACACAACCCATTTTACTTCTTTAACGTGACATTTCTGACCGTAAAAGGATATTCAGTGAGAACAGATGTACGGGCTGGACTTATTTAGAAGTGAGTTTGCTTAAACAGTGGCTAAAATGCTGTTTTGCTATTAACATTATCCAATAGCCCATAGTGCCGAAGTGACGGATGAAGTTTATTACAACCAACCCAATTGTTTAGTTATAAGACTAAGACTGTGCATTAAGAACGTAAGAGTTGATTTTGAGACTTTAAGCATAATGAATGTCTGTTATTGGAAAAGTAAAAATCTGGAAGAGTTGAAGATTTTTGGTTGAAATAGCCCGAATTTTGAATACATTTGCAAGGCCCTGAAACAAAATCCCCTCCTGCTCAGGCAGGCATATAATGCAGTACACATTGCTAATACTGTAAGCTACACTGAAGAAATTTCAAAAGATTTGAGAGTCTATGAGAGTCAAACTACAGCTTCTGAAGTGATCAAACTCTCTTCATAAGAATAGATGTTATCCATGAGCTCTTTTAAATTAAGCCAGCTAAGTACCAAGGTACAGTACACTCTGGTTTTCCTCTTCTTCTGCTTAGGTTTGGTTCAGCTGAACCCCTTTTCATATGATGAACCGTTTTCAGGGCTGTTGAATTGGCTGTATAGTTCCTTTGTACAATGTTTTTGTATTGTAGGTTCACCATATAATGGCATAGTGTAAAGTATCATTCAGACCTTCTGGGCTTTTAGAGGAATTACATAACAGTTATAGGAACCGCAAAAAGAAAGGAACTCTTTAAAGCATCACGCTTTTATGTAGAAATTGTCATCATTTGGGACAAATGACTAGCTATTGCTAAAATTGCATTTTATGCCTTTGTTTTGTTACGGAGAGAAATCGAGGGACATGTCAACTGGTTTCAACTTTTTTTAGCCACATTTCCACTAATTGGGTTGCACTCCTAGAGCTGGAACTGTTCTATGAGTTTTCACTAAAGAAAAGAAGAGAGATTTTCTTCATATCCATCATTTTTGGCCATTGGATTAAAAATGGCACAGGATGGCATGATGTAGTTTCAAAGCTGTGCAGTTCAGTAGTTACTCATTTGGTTATGTAAATATTTGGCTCATGAGACAAGACCTTGGATAGGCTGCATGTGATTGATGTGATGGAACAAATGCCCTGAAGCAGTGTAATAATCCCATCAACAGCCCTATATACTGATGTTGCCAACCAGGGAGGAGAAGGTGAGGCCACACTATAACAGCAAGTGCATGCTGATTTTCTCAGACGTCTTTCATAGAAAAGAGGGAAGTTGTACTGGGAGGAGGGAAGAATGTATTGTATCAATCAAATAAAGTTACAGAAGGATACATTTGAGAGTTTCCTAGGAGCAGGTTAGAAAAGATACAAGCGCTTTGACTTATCTAGGAGACTGTATAATAAGTGAGAAACTTTTTCCGATGTGTGGAAAGTTTGCTGGTTTGGTATTTTAACTATGTCACACATATTTAGCATGCTTGAGAATAAAAATGTATAGAATGACAAAGGGCTTTAAAGCTGTTCACTAAGTCTCATATACAGTGAGAGAAATAATTATTTGATCTCTGTTGATTTAGTAAGTTTGCCTGTTTACAAAGAAATGAAGGGTCTAATAATTTATGGTAGGTTTATTATAACTGATAGAAACAGAATATTTTAAAAAATCTGAAGATTTTTTTATATAAATGTTATTAACTGATTTGCATTTCAGTCAGTGTAATAAGTATTTGATCCCCTACCAAGCAGCAAGAATTCTGGCTCCACGGATTGGTTGTGTGCCTATATGGACCACAGATTAGTCCTGTCACAGTGCTCCCAAGTCAGCTTGTTATGTATATTAAAGATGCCTGCCAACAGAATCTGTATCTTTCATTTCAACCTCTTCACCACCATGGTCAAGACTAAATACGTCTCAAAGGATGTCAGGGACAAGGTTGTAGACATCTACAAACCTTGAATAGGCTAAAGACAGATGCTTTGTTAGAAGGGGACAACTGTTGGTGCGATTATTTATTATTATTTGGAAATGGAAGAAATACAAAATAACTATCAATTGTCCTTGGTCTGGAGCTCCCTGCAATATTTCCCCAATGGAGTAAAGATGATAAAGATCAGCCCATAACTACAAGAAGCTTGTTAATGATTTCAAGACAGTTTGGACCACAGTTAGCAAGCAAACCATTGGTAACGCGCTATGCCACAATAGATTGATATCCTGAAGCACCCGCACGGTCCTCCTGCTCAAGAAGGTCCGCCTGGCTTGTCTGAAGTTTGACAAAGAACATCAAAGGATTCAGAAAAGGCTTTGGAGAAAGTTCTGTGGTCAAACGGGAAGAAAATTGACTCCTGTTTTTGGAGGGAGAGAAATGCTAACTATGACCCCTAGAACACCATCCCTACAGAGAAGCACAGTGTGGGAAACATGACAAAGACCCAAAACATATTGCCAAGACAACCAAAGAGTGGCTTGAGGAGAAGCACATTAAATGTCCTAGCCAGTCTCTAGACCCTAGTCCTACAGAAAATCTGTGATAGAGGCTAAATCTCCAATTTGCTGAGCGACAGACAAGAAACCTTTAAGATTTACAGACGAGTGGACTCAAATATATCCTGACACATGTGCAAACCTGGTGACCAACTATCAGAAATGTCTTACTTTCTTTGCTCCGGGATCAAATACTTATCGCTGAAATGCAAATCAATTTATAACCTTTATATAAAATGTTGTCCCCTGAATTTTTTTAAATATTCTGTCTCTATCAGTTAAAATAAACCTACCATACATGTTATAGACCCCTCATTTCTTAGTAAGCAGGCAAACTTACAAAGTCAGCAGGGGGTCAAATAATTCTTTCTCCAACTGTAGCGGGTGGTTGTTATACAAAAGGCAACACACTGTTGCCGTAGCAAATTTAAGAACTGTGCTTAGAAGAGGAACTTAATAGGTGAAAACCTTTTACCCCATCATTTAATTTAGGTGTGGATATGGCATCATTTGTGGGCGCATGTTGTACAGTATAATTGTGTTCTTGTCTGCTATGTGTGGTCGTTTGGTTTTAATTATTAATGAATTATCATTAATCTTCATAGCTGTATGCAACAAGATAAAGTTTCCGTATATAGCTTTAAAGCACGCTTTTCTTGGAGACAATCTTGAAGTCTTAAATATACAAGCAAGCAAAATGACTGCTGATCAAAATACCCAAACGCAAAGAACTTTTCAGTAGTCTCATCTGACATCTGAGATAGGTAAAATATGTATAGATTGTTTTGGCATACAGAGAGGTGTAGCGCTCACTTCTTCCTCTCGGCACATCATGTGCATTTATGCGTGAAAATACCATATGTTAAAAAAGATTTCAGCCAGAAATAAAAAAATCTTTTGACATCCTTTATTCCCCCTTATGCTGTTACAAAAACCAACATGACCTTATTTTTTCTGGATCACTAAAGTCAAGTCAACTTTATTTTATATAGCGCTTTTTACAATTCTCATTGCTACAAAGCATCTGCACATTAAACATATTGACTATAAGCAAAACATTTAAAGTTATACAAGTAAAAACAAAAAAGGTAAAAACACAGAAGACAGACACCCACATACAAAACACGGACTCACAACTGTCACAACATGTAGTGACACACACGCGCGCACACACATACATGCGTAAAGGTTGTGTTGGGTAGAATGTTAGTGACCTCAGTCACCATTCACTTCGCATTGTATGGGAAAAAAGTTGCAATAAAGTGAATGGTGACTGAGGACATCAAACTCTCACATTCTGCCTCGGACTAAACAACATAATGGAGAGTAATGACACAATTCTGGTTTTTGAGTGAACTGTTGCTTTAAGTCCGGAATGTCGCTCTGATAGATCTTCATAAAGACCCCCACATACAGAGGCACATATCCCTAGGACCTTGTTGGTGAGCTGGGAATGCTGTCTCACCCTGAGGCCTGTAAGTCTCAGGTTGTGATAGGATCAACATGAATTTCTCTACAGATCTATTTATTCATTCTTTAATTGTTTTAACATCAAAATGCATTTATTATTTATTACCTGTTTGCTTTACTTTGATATGCTTTGACATAATCAACTCGTTGACTGACTCGCAGTGAAAAGTAGCCGATGATATTTTGAGACCGGTCAACAATGGATATTAAACATCATTTTCTGAAGAAAAGTTAAATAGTTTGTCATTAATCTTTACATTAATGTGTACCATATGTATTGTCATACATTGACATCCATGACATGTGTTGTCAACATCTAATATCTTTAAGGTACTGAAAGATATGTTCCTTATTCATCCATAAAAACTGTAACCTAAGAAAGGTAGATACCCTGTGGCCTGTGCACATTTTTTTAAACGTTAAATTAGTAAAAAAGGTTTGGATTCCTACAAGGGAGAGTAAAGCTTGTGTATGCTACGCAACGTGACGTAAACCAAATAAGCTGATTATAAATAGTTCTGTAACACAGATTCAAGAATGATCCCGGCATTGTCACTTGAGAGTAATCTGCAAGCTTCTAGTTTAGGGCTGTTTTACATTGGTTTCTTGACCAATGTAACCATTAAGGGGGCATTCATTTTAGGAAGCTTTAATAAAGTTTTTAAAGTGTGTATTGTAATCCTTCATTAGCAGTTCACGAGGCTATGTATCATTGAATATTAATAAGCAGTTTATATGTGAAGCTCTTGTCTTTAAAGCTGATAGTAAATAGCATAACGCTTTCAGGTACCTGAAGAGAACACTTCAGGTTACTCTTTGTGGATATTCAGTTGAAGAACACAGTTCATAGTGCCGGAGGATGAACGTCAAGCATCTACAACCCCTTGTTTCCCCTTGACTTCTCTAAAATAGGATTTTGAAATGCTTTATGAGTTTTAGCTCTTGCGTAAATATTTACAGCTGTGTCGGTGCTCTGCATCCAAATTAGCTTGCTATACATGCTATTTATAATCTCTCCCAAGACTTTTTACCCTACCCTTTGTCTGCTAAGCAAGTTGTTGGTAGGCCAGCATTGAGTGCATTCATTCTCACGTTAAAAATGTATGTCAGATTAAATCACTAAAGTGGTGATGAAGGGCAAACCTCTCACTGGCTCTGGTGGGCCTACGCTTTGTCTGTAAGGACAGGGTCCGATATCTGTAGCCAATTTCAGAATTAAGCTTACTTTATAGAACAGGGACTATCGTTTAATCTTAGATGATGGATTAAAAATGAGGGGCCAGGAGGGGAAGCTATTCCTTGGTTCCCATATGGTCCCCCATATCAGCTGTCCTTCCGATACACTGGTTATCCAAATTTACACTCCCTGGTGAAAAAGCAATAATCCCACCCATTTAACCGTTATAATGGGAATTGTGTTGATTTTTAATGAAAAATATAATGGTGTCTACTACTAGTATGTGATGAATTTTATTGGTGGAATGTTATCTGGCAGATTTATCCTATTGAAATGATGCCCAAAACACACTACAAAAAAGGTAATGGTTTTAATGGAAAAAAAGGTAATGTTTTTTTAATGGAAACCATTAGAATTTCTGCAAAGATTTCTATTGTTTTTTTTTTCGTTGACTGTGATTTCTTTTTTTTTAATGATTAAAGTGTTGTCAAAGATGAATAGCATGCTTTTAATACTTTTTATTGGTTAGATAACGTTAAGGTTGACTAAAAATAATGAGAAATAAAACGTTCACGTTTTACAAGACGAAACGCTTTAGTTCAACGCAAGTCTCCAAACCATCACCATGGCAGAGCCAGCAAAAAGAACAAAAAGGGAAAAAAGAGAGAGTGATCGGACACAAGCCCAAACACGGATCAATATCTGACGGACATTTTCTTACTGTCCTGTACTTTAGAGCGTATTCGTAATTTGGCTGTGATCATGTTGTTTATTGGCGCACTAAGGTTACTGGTTCACAATTTATAGTAGACCACAGGTAGACTAGAGATAATGTGATGTTGCCGGGTCTCAATAGCTTACGTAGCATGATCGTGCCTCGTCACGAATTTAGTGTTATGCTTGTAAACGATGACTACCAAACCACAATAAATGTTTTATGAAACATTGTTTATGAAACAAAAGTAGCGTATTCCTTGGTTCATGCACGTAAGAATAATGTCTAATTGATATCTATAGCTACCATGCTAGGCACTGTTCCCATAGCTATTACAAAAAGCTCAATGACTGGTCGCCAGTGTGTTTGCGAAAATATAACTACAAAAATTATTTGCATTGGTTAGAGGTCGACCGATATGCATTTTTCAGGGCCGATATCGATTATTACAGGTCAAGCAGACCTGTAACCGATATATATATTTCTGGTGTAAAAATGAAAAATATGTTCAAAATTAAGAATTTCAAGAGCATTAACAAAAACTTTGCACAAAAGCCATGGTATACAGTAAGGAAATAAACAAGCAATAGTTGTGAGAAAGACACACTTGATGCATGTTGCTCTTTACAATGAAACCGTTTATCCTCGGAGTGGTGATCTTTAAAAGGGTATGTAAACCTTTCCTCTTTGTTTAGGACTGTCTGAAGATGTGCAGCGTGACATCGGCCAAACGCGCAGTAAAATCAACATATTTAACGAAGAGTCTTGCCGTTTTGATGTGCCATTGTTTGGGGCTTGTGCGGATCAAATGGAACGCTCTGCGCAAGGATGTGATCACATAACAAGCTGATGGAGGAGAAACTGCACCCGTCTTTACTTTCATACATAGTCCGAGAATATTAATATTAATTGGATCATTTAAAAGTAGACACTTCAAGCTTCCTTTAGATCAGGGATTCCCAAAGAGCTGCCACCAGGGGGTGCGCGAGAGGAAAAATGTAATGGCGATCTGTTTTTTTAAGTGGGATTTTTCCATACAATAAAAAAACATGAACAGTAAACATTTCCTTTGTAATCGCTTTTATTTTAAATAAAAAACTATAATTTATTAGTTTTTGATAGAAACGTAGAAGAAGACTGCAGCTGTCTTCTTCTACGTTTCTACACTGCTCTTCTTTCATGCACTGCAGCCGCTAGGCTAATTTTATTGTCGCACTTGAAAAGTTTCAGATTGATCCTCGTTTTTATTTAGCCTAGGCCTATTTTATCTATTTCGGAGCCTATTCTCTTTAATGTTGTGGATCGTTTGTAACTTCATTGCAATGTAATTCAAGGTACCGTCATTCTAATTTCCATAACAGTTGTGTTATGATGATGATGATGCTAGCTCCACGGTCATTTAATAGGCCTGGCCTATTGCTGCAATGTTTCTTTTACGCGGCTGAAAATAATCGTGCTTTCTGTTACTGAGCCTGTGTCTGTCACTCGTCCTCTTAAAAGTGGAAGCTTGTGCGTAGCTTTGTTGTATTATATTGAAATTTTGTTGATGTTATTGTCATGCGTGTTTTGTTTTTTTGCGCATGATTAAACATGAGTCTTTATATGGCGATAAAACAAATCTTTGTTGCGTTTTTTTTTAAGTGGGGATTGGGGGTGCGCCAACCCTGTTGGGACATAGAAGGGGGTGCGCAGGAAAAAAAGTTTGGGAACCGCTGCTTTAGATGTATGCTTTACGTCTCTATGATGAGTAGCCTATTCGCAGTTTTAAGTCTGTTTTAATGACGGGTTTCAGAAAAATGAAACTTTCTCAGAGAGAGACGGCTGAAAGGACAGCCTGTATATTTTCATTCTTTTACAAAAGCAAAACATTTAGTAGATAATGAGAACACACAAATAAAAGTAGACCAATCACAGTTTCGAATCATGTCAAAGTCTTATTTGTATGACCAAAATTACTGGAGTATTTAAGTTTTTCTCCGCAGTAATAAAAAGATGTGGCAGCGCGTTAAGACATAAAATAATAACACTTATTACAGAATGTTGCTGTTCACATTTACTCACTGAAGACTGTGCTTGCATGTGTGTCTGAACAGTTCTTCGTAGTAAATTGCGAAAATATCTCAATCTGACACTCGTTGCAAGCAGTTTGAGTGGCGGCTGTGTCCAATGCATTGCCTGAGTTCACTGACTGAAGATCATCTTTTGAGAGAACTCGAGAACTCGATACTTTAAAATGGTTTGTTTTTGTGAATTGGCATGACTTACAATAATGTGCAAATGCCTATTCCTTCAACTGACCGCTGAAGCAGCTCGAGCTAGCAAATGCTTTCAGTGCCTTCAGCCTCCCGTTTTGATTGACCGGATTTCGTGACTCCCAACAAATCAGATGGGCGATGGGCGGCTATGCTGCTATGGAGCTGGCACGCTATGTGCTAACGGCTAACAAACAGCTGCTACCTCAGAATCTAGTTTGAGCTATTGGTATAGCCCAGTAGTATACCCCGCGGGAGCCAAAAGAGTACTTTAGTACATGCAGAGTTCATGAAGTGACATGATGTAACAGCGGTTTGTGCTTCGTCAACAAATTCACATGTGTTGCGCTGCCCACGTAGAAGCTTATACTGAGACCGTATTTACGACATTGATTACGACAATTTCACTTATCAACCACATGGTGAACCATGGACAAAAACGGCTTGTTGTTGCTTTAACTTTTTTCTTTAAGACTGGATGTTTTCCCCTTTCATGCTCTCAAAGCTAGCTTGCTATTGCTAGCTGTTACAAAATTGCCTACACTAGCTTTAAAACCTTATTGGGAAGTAAAGAAGATATTTTAATAAATTGCATCATCTAAACTGATTTGTCTTTTATCAAACAATACTTAAAAAAGAAATATCACAAAAAAATTAATTCACACTTTTCATTCAGCCTCATTAGATTAGTCATTTTGTCAGGAAGATCTGCTGGGCTTAGTCAAGGCCTTGCCTAGCCTAGCCTTGCCATGCTTTGCCTTGACTTAGTGGGCAACATTCACAGTAAACTGCCCCGGTCTTTCTGCTTTGACCCATGCTCACTCATAAAACAACGTACGGACAGGACACCCTCATGCATTTCTTATTAGCTTTGGACCTGAAGCACTATTTTTTGTATTCAGAATAAGATGATACTAAATCCACTTCTCTTTCTGGGTCACACATAAAGTGCATAAACAAAACACTTCTCTTTAAACTGAACCGTCATCTCACAGCCTCACTTCATATTACAAACCCATCAAGGACACGCCGATCCATCGTGAAGAACACTAGAGCTGTGCGGATGAGCCTCCGGTCCTCTTACAGTACGTACTGCTGAGACTGACAGTAATGTGACTCTATGATCTGACATTATCCGGTGAATCGATTGGTGTCCTTTTTGTAGGCTTGGTCACTTTTCGCTGTGGTCGAAATATTCTTAAAATCTCTCCTTGTGATGCACAGGAAGAAAACGCACGTTTGGAGTGAAAGGCTGCATAAATATTGATAGAATTTTAATGTGGTTGTCTCTCTAAATGAGGGTGAGAAAAGCAACGCTGGTTTACAGAGAAGCATCTCTTTCTCGCTTCCCGTCTCTTCCTTCATCCCTCAGTGCGCATGTCGTACAGAAGAGGGAAAGAACATTCTGATCTATATTTAGGATCAGAGGGAGAAAAAAGCATCCTATCCACCTCAAGGTCCAACCCCTCCAAACAGACTTCTCACAAACCAAGTGCGTTCCTCTGTCTTGAGATGTTCCTCTCTAAGCTTTGATCTCACAATTTGGTGCTTGTCGAGTCCCTGTTCTCCCGTTCTCCCTTTCTCTTTTTTATCTCTTATGCGGCCTCATCTCGCCTGGCCGTACAGAGTTAAATGTATAATTTATATCTCCTTTGGAGCGCCTGACCATTAGACAGCATGACAGGGAGGTTTAAATATTAAGGAACCTAAAAAGGACAGCGAAAGAGAAAGCCTAGAAAAAGTGCTTCGCATGCCAAGTCGTTTTTGTTTCATGTCTGGCTCTCGCCTGTATGTGCTGGTTCTTTATGTGTTGGAGGAGACGCATCGAGCCAAGATGAATATTCCCAGCATTCACAGCAACAGGGGCTCTGTAAACAATAGCAGAGCAATTTGTTCTGCTCAAGTTATCAGTCGTTCTCTTACTAATGGCCTTCGGCAGATGTCATCACGGCTTAGATTCATTTGACGGCCGTTACGCAATGAAGCTGGCTGATGTTGCGATGGAGGACTTGTCGGACAATTTCTTAAAAATGCTTCTTTATATCAGTTGAATTAAAGGGGTAGTGGCATCAGAAATTAAAAGTCTGTTGTCATTTACTTACAGTTCTGCCAAATATGATGTTTGGCAGAATATGCTTTCTTTAATATAATGAAAGGGGGTGGGGACCAAGAGCCGACGAGTGCCAAAAGAGATCAAAAGCATCATTAAAAAAACGAGTACAATATAAGTTGTGCATTTTACCCCAAGTTTCTAATGTCAGTTATGCATCCATTCTCTGTTTTGTCTTTTATGAAAAAGATCAACTTGGACATTCTGCTATAAAAAACTTATTCTGTGTTCCATTGATTTTGTAGGTTTTGTAAGACACTAGCATGAGTTTTTACTTGAATCTGTCTTTCTCCTACCGGTATTAAATGTTCCAGTCTAGACTATCTACTTGCTAATGGTGTTTAAACAGATGGAAATTCTTGAATTATTGATAATTCTAAACCTGTATGATGTTGCAGAGATTGTTTTCAAGTAATGTGTGATGTGCATTCAGGTTTGAAAGGAAGCATCCTGTGTTATCATGCTGGGGAGGGTTGACGGTGTGTTTTATTTTTAGGCATTTAATTCACTCTTTAGCTTGATGTCATTTCTGACAGAACAAGCTTCGACAGGCTCTCATCTGCTTGGCCTCAATTCACTCCAGATAACAGGACAGGCGGATTTGAAGTGTCACCGTTGAACTGTTTTAGTGTCACTTTTAATTCTGTGTGCTCTTACAGTCAATGTTCCCAAAGTTTTCTCTCGCAGTTTTTGAAACCGTGTTTATAGCTTTTTAATACATACATAGAGGAAGCAGTTGGGGTTCTCTCTGATCTTGAATTGTATTTTTGTAAGATGTGCCTGAACCTTGGTTTTGTGGATTATCCCTAATTTCACTTAAACCGTTTAATAATTATAATAAAAATACTGTCAGTTAGGTGGCAGTAACATTACTTGATTATCTGGCGCCATCTAGAGGAAAACACGAAAATAAGTTGTGCTTTATTGCTGTATGGTGAAAAATACCTTTAAAAAAAACAGTTGCGAAATTGTTATTGTGGAAATGCCTCATATCCTCTCCAGTCAAAAAAAGCCTGTTTTTGTAAACACTCTTTTAATAAATTAGTTTGTTTCCCAGTAGTTCCTGTGAATCCTAATGCTGCTACATCATGCAAAAACGTTCCAGTATATTTTGTGCTTACAACTTTGTTGCATCAGTTAGGGAAAGAGTCTAGTTTGAATGAAAAGCCATCCCTTACATTAATATACTTGTATATGTCGCGGTTTGCATCCACATGCAATGACGCCATCCCATGGTCACAACTTGTCACTAACCCATCCTGTTAATTTCAACAGCTGTCCACTGCAATCTGACCCAGAATGGGATTGACCATCAGGTATGTACAAAGGATGTGACCTCACACCTGGAGGAAACGTCTGTTGATGCACTGGATGATGACAGCCCAGGCTTTCAAGACCAGAGTCCTGGTTTCCTGCGAATATCTCCTCCGCAACGATCAGTGTCAGAGTCTGAGCTTTCCAGGGTAAGATCAGGACCAAAACAGATTATACACTGCATTTAGATTATACATATATATATTTTTTTATCCATAATTCATAATTATTAAATCATCATTTAATTTAGCAAATTTGTGCTGAACAAATGTACTTAATATTTACATTAAACGGCCAGTAAAATGAGCTATAACATGCACATCCCAAAATGCACATCATATTGTTGCTTTGAATAAAATGGATGGATGGATGGATGGATGGATGGATGGATCTTACTGACGTCAGTAAGACGCTTTTTACCACAAGATGGCGCTCTAATGCACCGTGTGTACATTTGCCACTTCAATCCTAGTAAAACTAAATTTTTTTACTAATTCTCTAGTTTGAATCATACAGTTTTTTTAAAAAAGATTGCATGTATTACAAAAGTAAATAAAAACAACCCAAATTCATTGAACGAACGCAAAACATTTTTGTCATATATTTTAATGGAGCACATCTACTTCGCTCCTTAATCTTCAATAATAAATATTGTTAATTGTTATCTAGCAACTGTTCCAACCATAAGGTTTTAATGCCTCATAATGAATATCTTATTCTCCGGTGTAGTCATAGATGAAGATCATATCTGTAATGCAATGTGCTGTAATGTATTCATATCTTCAAGTCATCACGCTTTGTTGCTATAGTAACATGAAAATTCTCCAATTGCCTAATTATACCAAGGACAGAATGACTGTGACACTGTGCGTTATAACTTTATTGCTCGCTTCTCCTCCCAACTTTGTTTCCCTTCTCCACTCATCTGCCACTCATCTCGGTTTAATTGGATGGGAATCCTGCTACAAGCCAATCCCGCTCGTATCCCACCTGCGGGAGGCACACATTTGGGGGCTCTGTCCTTCCAACAATCTAACAATCTCTCGTAAAACAGATCTCACTGCAGTATCTCCGCTCGGTACTTTGCTTTCAATGCAGTTCTATACAGTACCTTTATACTATATATTAAACCTCATCAATCCTCGGTAAGTCTCTGCTAGCTGCTCTGCGGGCCTGCCTTCACACCTCGGCGGCAGGTATCTTGGGTTAATTAGCTCTGTGCTGTTTTTAGTAGGGCTGTGACTCTCGCCCCACTGGAGGCTGTTTCTACTGACTCAGCGTCTGAGTGTGTTTGGCTCGGCTCTGTCGCTGATGCTGAATTATGCCGCTTCTTAAATATAGCGCACACTTCAGATCTGTCACAATGGCTGTTATTTCAGGCACTCTGAATTCCATGTTATGCCGAAATTGTGGCATTCAAAAAGGAGAAAGTGTCATTAAAGGAACAGCGTACCCCCAAAACATTGTCATTATTTACTTTGTCTCACGTTCTGAGCTGCTGTATGCTTTTCTTTGTTCCTCTGTGCACAGAAGTACAATATCAGCTTTTTCATGCAGTTACAGTGAATGGGGACTGGAGCTTAAAGCTTTCGAAAGGACGTTGAAGTGCAACCAAAGTGATCCTTGTGCTATATTCGAATCCTTCTGAAGTCATGCAATCGGTGTGAGAGAGTCAGACAGTTCACCCAAAAATAAAACCTCTGCCATCATGTATTCACCCTTATGTCAATCCTGTATGCGACTCTTTCTTCTGTGGAACAAAAAAGATGATGTTTTAAGAAATGTCTCAGGGGTTTGTGTCCATACAATGGAGGACAATGAAGGCGGATGTTGTATGGATAACAACATTCTTCAAAATGTCTTCTTTTGTGTTCTGCAGAAGAAAGAAAGTTGCACAGGTTTGAAATGACAGAAGTAAAGGATGACAGTATTTTCTTCTTTTTTTTGGCACACTATCCCTTTAAACTACTCCCGCAGTGCGCTTTGCGTCAAGACTCAATTTTATTCATCTGATCATTTATTTTTCTTCTTGCCCAGCCGGGAACTGTGAAGCTGTCCAAACCGGTGGCGCTGTGGACTCAGCAGGACGTGTGTAAATGGCTGAAAAAACATTGTCCCAATCAACACCAAGTCTACAGTGACTCCTTCAAACAGCATGACATCACAGGTAAACAAGGCACCATGTCACTCTCACGATGATCTTGTCCAAGGTCAAACGCACGCGGTCCAACGCACGCTCACTCATGCGCACTCGCATTCCACTGGCATTAAGACATTCGTAATAGCGCTGCCGTTAATTGCTACTGGCTCGGCCGAGATGAACGTGTTTCATGTTTATTAGCTCAGCAGGGGGTTCTCTATACCGTGCATGAGGATATGTGGCAGGGAATTTTTATTTTTCACGTTGTGCGACCTGACTCATAATGATGGATGACAGTAGCACAGTTTTTCATGTTATATTGCGTTTTCATGTTTTGCTTCTCAAAGCTTAATAGAGATTAATTGCTTATATTGTGCAGGCTACACTTTACAGTAAGATAAAAAACATTGTTTCCTAATTTTGCTGTCTTGGGGTCTCCAAGGACCCCATCAGCAAGGCTTTTACAGTTTATATGCCTTCATTAATGCAAAACCAGAAAAATTTCCTTTCAATCTATATGTGTGGCTTATATGGGATAATGCATTTTTGGGAAATATAAAATGTGTTGTGTGGCCATTACGGGTTAATGCGTTAGAGAAATATAAAATATGTTGCTGCTAAGTGCCTCAGATGGAATATTGGTTTGATGGCTGATGAGTTAGAAATGAAAATAGATGTGAAAAAAATCAAGCATTGTTGTTGTATATGTACATGATTCTGAGAAACCTCTCAATAGTTCACCCAAAAATGTGAATTCTGTCATTATTTACTCCCCTACCCTCATGTCATTTCAAACCTGTATGACTTTTCTAGGGGTGGGAATCGTGTCCGTCTGGCTAACAAACTGTGCATATATACAGAAGTATGTTCTTAAGTCTTACTGGTTGTGGGAAACGCTACTTTGCACTTACTTACAGGTCAGCTGCGGTATAACGTTAGTAAATTGAATGCGTTTCAACCCAAAAAACGTATTGCAGTTTAATCCTACAGGGCTGAATATGTTTGGTTTTCTCCCTTTCTCTACTGCTCCTACAGGATATGCTCTGCAGTATTTGCGCGTAAAAGGTCCGGGTGCTGCACCACTCTTGAAGTTGACTTCCGCCTTATTATATTAAGTAACGTTAACAAAATATGAATCTCTTTATTTGTGAATCGTAAGTTTCGCGTCCATACAAAAGAAGTGAATGGGTACGGGCATTCTTCAAAATATCTTCTTTGTGTTCTACAGATAAAGGAAAGTCAAACAGGTTTGAAATGAGAATAAGTCATTTTTTTGGGGTGAACGTTTAGGTTGTGATTTTGCTTCGCATCAGGGTTATGCTCAGCCCAATTATCCATAATGTATGCAGAAAAAATTCAAGCTGCTCGATGTGACTATCCAGCATTAATTAACAAGAATCAGTTCATAAACATCAGGCCTCACCAATTAGAGACACAATGCAATTTGCATCCATCTCTGGCCATTCCATGCATAACATAACATATTTCATTAAAGTAAACAAAGATGAATCAGTGCCAAACTACAAAGCAAAAGTGTTTAAAATAAATGCTGATGCATCTTGCTTGGTTAGGACATGATGTGCGATGCTTTGTTCGAATGTAAATGCTGCATTTGAAAATTCAACACATGAAACCTGACGCCTTCATTTTATCATAATGTGTCATATGCGATTTCTAATAACTATGGGTGATGCACTCCGTTAAACATACATGTGAAACCTGGTATTGATTTATCATATCATATTTCACATCCCATTGCTGCTCAAATTGAATTGTTATTTTCCTTTCTTTCAGTCTGTACGTGTATACCATTAAGCCTCAAAAATATCTTTGAAAGAGCACACAATAAGATATTGAATTATTAGTATCTAATTCCCCGTTTATATCCAGTCGAACGCCTGTATGATTAAGGTTGCTTTCCGTTGCCAACATAAGACCGTCAAATTACCCCTCACTGCTTCTACGGCATCTCGCGAATCGCTCCGAGATTTTGCCTCGAACACCGAGCTGTCATTAAAAATGCATTAAAGCATATTAAGACCTAATTAGATATTAGTCCCTAATCTGCAGTAATTACAAAGAGCGAGGCAGAGAGTTCTTCGGTAAATGAGTTAAGCACATATTTTTGATAGCGTAGGTGTATTCGGGGGAGAAGGTGGACTCGTTTTGTGTAACACACAGACAGGGATTGAATTAAATGTCTGATGCAGAACCCATGCGTCAGGCAACTCTGGGCTGGATACATGTAGACATCAATCCCTTGGGTCATAGAAAAGAGGGGTCAAGGAAGCACAGCATAGAGTAACACCACAGTTAGTGCTTGTTAAGTAACCGAGTGTTGGATGTAATGGGTAATTGGACATCAAAATGAGATATTCATTCATGAACTGTAATGAAGATTGTGGCGGTTGTTTACACATCCTTTGTGGCTTTGTGGTTTGTCAGGGTTATTTAAAGCCATGTATTGAAACATGCAATTATGTAGAAAACATTTAAGTTAACTTCTAACAAATGTTTGGGGTTAACCAGGTCATCTGTGATACTGTATGTTAACCGAAAACTAACCAATCACCAGTCTGTGCAACTCTGCTAGGAAAGTGACAGTTCACCCAAAGATAAAACTGTCATCATTTACTCACCCTCTTGTCATTTCAAACCTGTATGACTTTCTTTCTTCTGCAGGAAACAAAAGAAGATATTTTAAAGAACGTTGGTAACCAAACAATTGCGGTACCCATTCACTTCTAATGTACAAAGCCAATGGAAGACAATGGGTAGTCGGGTTTTACAGTAAAGATGACAGGATTTAAATTTTTGTGTGAACTATCCCTTTACGGTGGAAAAGTTTTCAACTTGTTCCAGATGGGAGACAGAATCAGATCTAAATGGTTCTGTTTTATGATCGCTTGGTCAGTATCTGCTGGCCAGAAGAGTAAAGGAAAGTCTGTTAGACCTTCTGTTGACAGGATAAATGAATCCAGCTGGGATGTTCCTCGTTCTTCTTCTGTTTCCAGCAAATGGCCGAACAAGGGTTCTGGCTCACTACTGTAGAAATGCTTCCAGAGAATACTGGGTTTGGTTAGACGTTGGGTTTATTTATTAGTGTTTAGTAGTTTAGAGTTGCAAAGAATACATGTAAAGGACACTCCCATTAGACAGAAGACCGGTGGACTTGGCGTTGTTTAAGTTTTTTTATGGACTCGATTTCTTTATGCAATCCCAGCTTGGTCATTCTGTTGACATTACTGAACATGATGTGAGATAATGTATGTGTGTTTATACTTTAAATGTAGAAAAGCTGCTTGTGCAGAACACCTTTAGTAATTTGTGACCTAATACTATCACAAATGTTGTCACCATAGGTGTACTGTGCAGGTGGAACACGACCCCACCAATTTTTTGGAAGAAATAAAGAAATGCTTGCGGAAGGTGTGTATTGTTTAGGGGCCATTAACATCTATAATTCGTGGAAAACGCAGGATGCGCGCCGCTCTCTCACTATCTCCCTTTGCTCAAACTCATGAGTTATTTTTGCGGAAGACAGAGAGCCACGACTCCAGAAACGCGGCCAGTATGAAATGTGTGCATCATCCATGTTCGCAGCGCTTGTTTGTGTATTTGTGTCCAAGCACAAAAACGCGCAGACCAAGGAACGGGTGACATTTTTAGTCATAGGAATAAACTGTTTTTAAGTGTAATGCACTGCAACAGCCAAGTGACCTTCCCCAAATGACAGGTTGGAAACCACATACTGTGAGAGCTGGAGTCAAAAAGCGGAATTGGCAATGGACGGGCCGCCCACTATACTGTATATATGATAAACATTCTCAACAAGATATTACAAAAACAATTTATTAAAGTATTCACTGTTTTTGTCCCCACCACTTTTCAAAACAATGTTACGCCACTGGTTGACACAAAAAATGTAATAAACTGAGCTCAGATATGAGCTAATTTTAATCTCATTTACCAGATTCTTTAATGAATAACCAAATGTTCACATTAACTTGAAACTTAAAGGAATATTTAATCTAAAATCACAAAATAATTGTATCATTCACTCACCCTCATGTTAAATGTTTAAATCTTTCTTTCTTCTGCAGAACACAAAAGAAGAGATTCCTTCAAACAACACTGGCCTCCATTGAGATTGTGTAGATACAAAACCAATGAGAAACGTCTCAAAATAAATGTTGGGTTCCACAGAAGAAAGACACGTTTTGAATACGGGGGTGAATAAATAAATGTTTTTATTTTTGGGCGAACTTTCCCTTCAAGTAGACAACTGACAGGATTCCATAGTGCCAGGTTTATTTTGCTTAATAAAACCACAACTGGCCTCGTAACTTTTTGACCTTCTTTCTGAATAGCCAACAACAGGCTTTATGTAATTTTGTCTGCTATAACAAAAAGTCAGTAAAGCCCTGCATAATCAGCTCAATACCATTCATACCCAATATGTGACAACGGCTGAATCATGAGGACTTCCCTTCATATATATTTGATATTTATCTGAAAGTGGCTTCAGCCCTCCGTAGCTCAGCAGTGATTTCTGAGAGGAGAATGATGAGGTATGAGCGTCTGAAATTGCAGTGTTCCGCAGGGATGCAATTCAGAGCCATCAGATCAATTTTTCAGTATTCTGGGGAGGAGGATGGAGAGAAAAGATCAGATTGAATTGTGGTGATGTTGAAGGATCGGAACATGATGTGTCTTGAATAAAACTGCTGCAATTTTTCGGTTTTTGGGGGAGGGGGTGACTTATACTACAGCAATAGCCTTTGATGGCCGCATTAACATTTTAATAATTAGACCGTGTTCTACCTTACAAGCGTTTTACAGCTGTTAGAAGGATTGAAAGGGAATTGTGTTCTGATGGGTTTGGAGGTGGGGATTTTGCGTATTGCTGCGTATGACTCACTCAACTGATGTTTTTCTAGATGGAATATAATGAGCGTCTTGATGATGATGCTATTTACATTTAGGGAAAGAGGAGGACGGCATTGTCTTTTCAAATGGCGTCGTTCTCAATATGAGAGTCGTGTCAAAAATGGGCAATATCTTACTGTTGGTCTCTCTGAATGGCCTCCAACTATATGGTCACATTTATGTGGAAAAATTGTGTGGAGAAAATCTTATATTGTTACAGCCCACGGTTTACTGTTGGCTATGCATATTAATTTGGTACATAATTGCAATTACATAAAATAACTCTTTTGGATGCCATTACACAATTCACATGCTGATTCATCTCCTTGAAGTCAGTAGAAGTCGAGGATTGAGTGCAGGGTTATCGCGAACATCCCTATAAGCATATTTCTCCTTATGTTCTATTCATCTGTGTAACTCACTATCTGCCCTCATTTGATTAAATGCCAAACGCCATTATTCTCTTCTCCAGTGATCAATACAGGCTCAGCAACAGGACAGTCGAAATAATGATAACAGTTCAATCTCACTAAAGTGATTTGGACCTATTAAGTTGTCCTAGGGACGTCCTAGTAACTTTAAAAGCACAGAATCCCATCTGGTGCGGTGATTGTCCTCTAATGCCTCATGTAAACTTCAGGTTCACATACAGTAAAAAAACTGGTGAATGAAATGTGAAGATGCGATTCACAATGTTTTTATTAAAAATTGAACAAGAAAGTTAATGCGCAAGTACAGTACATGTTTAAGGGATAGTTCACACAAAACAGAAAATTCTGTCATTGTTTATTCACCAAACCTGTATGACTGTCTGAGCACAAAAGAAGATATTTTGAAGAATGTCGGTTACCAAACAACATTGAACCCCATTTACTTGCACGCAAATCCACTGAGACCTTTCTCAAAATATCATCTTTTGTGTTTTACAGAAGAGTCATAAACAGGTTTGGAATGACACGAGGATGAATGAGTGATGACAGAACTAGAATTTTTGGGTGAACTCCCCCGATTCACAGGGGTCAACATTAAATAATGATTCATAACTTGAGCTGTCGGGTCATATTTTGCAGGAAATATTTGACTGCAGGACTTATTCGACTTCAACTTGCATTTAACTATGTAACCGAACTGTCAATGTAATGTTTTAAACTGAAATGTAGATATAAGGACAAAAGTTATAAAGACAAAAGTTACAGATTTACATTTTCAAAGCTTGAAAACAATGACACATTTCAAAATGAACTCAGTAATATGTGTTTATTATGAATCTGCACTATTTCTAGATCACTAATTGTATTCCCAAATCCACATTTTATTTCTTCAGCAAACCAACATTTCTGTGTTTTTGCTCATAATATAGACCCCTTTTGCGCATTAGCTGGAGGAAAAACAAAGGAAAAACTGTAGGCGGCCGACGTTTAGTACCACAATCGACAGAATAAAGTCTCCAATTTGATATTTTAACACAAACCTGCTGCCATTGCTGAACAAAAACACTGACGACAGCTGTAGTTACACACAATAAATGCAATAGACAAAAATGCTTGCGTTTCACTTCATAACACTTAAGATTTAAAATGGTGTGGATTATTATTTGGGTATGTGTCTAAAAATATCTCACTTATGCGCAAATCAGAAACTGGGGAACAAGGTCATTTATTTCATGTAGCGTTAACCTTTTGAACGCATGGGGTATCCTAACTAACTTTGTTAGTTACACAACTAGCTGTTAACTATCTAACTAACGTAAAGGAAACTGTTTCTCATCTCTTCTTTAGTTGTCACAAGTGCATAAGTATAAAGGGAGAGGGAACAGTGAGAAGGCTCATGTTATGTGTTCAAGTGAATGCATTTGCTAAAGTTTGTCACTGTTAGTACACGCAGGCATCTATAGATGTATACGCTCTCAGTTTATCTTCACTAAGTTAACTTTGACAAAGACAATCGTGGCCCCAGACAGTGAGTGAGCGTACACGTTTTTAGTTGTTGTCAAAAGGCAAACAAAACATGCTAGCTAGCATTAGTAATGCGGTCGGGGGATCTTTCTGCTCCGCTCACAAAAACGCGTCAGATTGCGTCTATAGTTTATTTCATCTGAAAAATTAAGCATTTCAAGATCTTTTGTGTCCAAACATTTGGACCCCACGGTGTATTAAAATTTGATTGTTGTCTCCCTTGTTTTATTTAGTAATTTTTGTGTGAACACAACTGCCATTTTTCATTCCCACCTTCACCAAACCACCTGTTTTACTTAATTAACTGTTAGGCACCATATTCACATGTCAAGTGTCCCGCTGGCATTCTTCATCTCGAATTAGTTCTTAGCAACGCAAATGAGATCAATTTGCAGCATATTCTGGCTTGTTGCATGATTCTCTGTATAGGGCTATGTAGGGAAGTTCTTGGCAGACGCTGTCAGGCCCCGCGTTGGTTTGAGGGGCTACCACTGTGTCTGCCAATTTGTGTGTGTGTGTGTGTGTGTGAGAGAGAGAGAGAGAGAGAGAGAGTGAACGTCCCCTCAGGACTCATAGATGCAGCTGCAGTTAAACTATATGAAGTAGGCTGCAGTATTACCTGAGGAGTTTCCTTCACCAAGTGAAGTCCTGCTCGTTCACTCTGAGAGTTTTGTCAGTGAAAGTGAGGTTAATTTCCATCTTTAAAGGCCCCAGAGCCTCCATGTCTCTCATCTTCCCCTTCTCTTCCCTGTCTCACCCAGCCTGTCATTACCCTGTTTGTAGAAGCAGTAATTAGCCAGGCTTTTGGTTCACATGTAAAAGGGACACATCCCCAGAGTGACAGTGCTGGTGTGGAGGGAGGGAACGCTCCAAGCCGAGTCTATTCATCAGGATCAAGACTAGAGAGAATGAGATTTATCTGCCCCTATACAGCATGCCTTTTACATATATGGCCAGTTCGTCTTTCGTTCGCAACATAACTCTCCTGTGTACTTTTGTGTGTGTGCATTGTGTGTTGCGTCTTGGCACAGGTTTGGCCCCAGCTTTAGTTTGATGGTCATTGTATCTGTGCACGTTCAACGGATTACAGGCAAAACAGGATATACAGTAGAAGAAGCCAAGTGTGGAGTGTGATTTGTGGAAATCCAAGATAAATTCTTAAATCTATAGGGAGACATCTATAGGAATCAATTCTCTGTCAATTGCACAGAGGTAAGTGGACGCAGACCGTGAACTAAGAAAACAGCATCTATAGGGTGTGTACAGACACCTGGCTCTAATTTTCCCCAGGAAAGAGTGGGACGAGATTTTAACAGACTTTATAAATATAAAAGCCATTTTCTCCAAACCCTCAAGCTCAAACAACACACATGATGCACATATAAAATCTTTTAAGTGTTTATTGGCTATATGTTAAACATGTTTTACCCAATTTAGGACATGTTCATGGACATTTTACCGGCTAAAGCAATAGTACAAATATTTGAAAATATGATTTACAAAAGCATAAGATGAAGACTCCAGTTGTGACGGTGGCCTAGACAAATCTGCGTTTTATTCTTGAGGTCACACGACCAGCTGAACATGACGCCCACAATGCCCAAATATCATCATTTACTCACCATCTTGTCATTTTAAACCTGTATGACTTTCATTCTTCTGCACAGGACAAAAGAAGATATTTTGAAGAATGTTGGTAACCGAACAATGACACTCACCATTCTCTTCTATCGTATGGACACAAAACCAATGCAAGTGAATGGGTACCACCGTTGTTCAGTTACCAACATTCTTCAAAATATCTTCATTTGTGTTCTAAAGAAAAAAGAAAGTCATACCGGTTCAAAACGATAAGAGCTTGAATGACAGAATTTAAATTTGGGTGAACTATCCCTTTAACTGATTGTTGTAAAATTTTTGTAATGACCTATAGGATATATCAGCATCAATTTCTATCCCTCAAAGCCCTCTACCATACAGTCCATGACTTGTGGTTGTTTTTTTCTCCACCATTTAACGCCAGCGAAAGTAAGAGTTCGCTTTATTTGACCTGTGAGAACAGGCTACATTCTTGCGAATCCTTATCTTGCTGAGACAGCTGTCACCCAATGACCCACTCTTCCGAACATCTTTTAAAATGTTTTTATTGGACTGTCATTTGTTTGGAATGGCACCTTTCCCATTTCCTCCAATTTGTAACTTTTCTCATTATTTTCCAATTTCGCTTCTTTTCTTTCCTATCCGTTCTGTCCTCTATTCACTGTGTTTATTTCTCAGACTTTGACTCATGTTCTCAGCGAGATACTCGTGGCTGTGATTCAGGATGAATGCATGCTGAGTTTCTGTTCCTCATTGAGGCGTTTCAGCCAAGCGCTGCCAAATGAAGGGGTAGTTTGGAACTTTACCAACGTACTAAAATACCTTACCCTGATCACCTCAGCCTACACGCCTCATACATACTGCAATTTTCTGCCTCTAATGTTCCATGACTAAAGACGCCCCATCTGTGCTCGTGGTGGCCAGATACTCTATTTAAAATATACAGTATATAGATGACATCAAATGGGATACAGTATGAGGCTTTTTTCCATCTGTCTGTTGCTTTGTTGTTCTGAATTATTTCATTTATTTAATTCCGTACAAAAAAGTTTTTGGCTTCAGAGATCATTTTCTTTATCAGAATCTTGGTCTTGTTTTGTCTTAAAGTGATAGTTCACCCAAAAATTGAAATTCTGTCATCATTTACTCACCCTCAAGTTGTTCCAAACCTGTTTAAATGTCTTTGTTCTGATAAACACAAAGAAAGATATTTGGAAAAATGTTAGCAACTAACATTGAAGATATTGACTATCATAGTAGAAAAAAAAAATTCTGTTACACACAAAATCTGATTTTTTAAAGAATTTCGTTTTGGGCCCTCTTCGACCATAAACTATTTCCTACTATGGTAGTCAATGATGTCCCAGAACTGTCTGTTGCCAAATATCTATCTTTGTGTTCAGCAGAACAAATACATGTATACAGGTTTGGAACGACTTTAATTTCTGATTCCTTTTTGGGTGGAGTATCCCTTTAAAGTGATAGTTCACAGAAATATACAAATTCTGTCATTGTTTATTTACCCTCATGTTGTTCATGTGACTCTCTTGTCCTGTTTAACACTAAAGACAAATGGTGTTGTGTCCATGCAATGAAAGTCAATGTTGTAAAAATGCATCTGGCATCATTAAATCCTTATGTTATTCCTTACTTGTGTGACTAGAGTAAATAATCACAGAATAACACCAGATAATAGATTTGTTTCTTTTATTTTAAACCCTTTTAAAACCCTGCATTACTATTCTAACAGATGTTTTTTACAGCATTGCCTTTTTTGTCCTGGCCATTATCATCATTTTACTGGCTTTTTACAATCTCCCCTGCTGTTTTTTAATAAACAGTGGCATTTAATTTTCCCTGTTTGTTTCTCAGTGTCCTCTTAATTTAATTAAATGTTCTTCTGTGGTTTAGGTCTGTTAAATCATTGGTTTGACCGGCTTTTAGAGGGTTTTCTTAGCTCTATGTGGCTTTCCTTCTCATGCTGAGCTTTGACCATTAAGGGAGCATGTGAGCGAGTGACAGGAGATAAACATCTGCGCCCATAATGCAACATAATCACCTTAAAGTCTGTTGAATTGTGCATCTGAATACCCTCATCTCCACCAGATAATGCCATCACGTTTGGTATCTCACACGAAAAACAACCAAATTATTAATTTCCATCGCAGCGTAAATGAGTTTCTGCGTCAGTACCTCAAAGCACAGCGTGAGATGGGACAATGGCTTTAACTCCAGCGCAAATGGCAGTTGTTAAGCTGGGCATTGATGGGCAGTATTATGACTCTCATCAGTAGAAATCTGAGGGGTGAAAATTATTAAAAATTACGTTGAACTTCATCTGACCTTGACCATATTTTTAGCTGAAAGAAGAGATTACAGTATATTTCGTTTTGCTAATCACGATATATTCTCATTAGATTCTTGTAATGTAGGTCATAACAAGACTGGATCCGGCTTTACACAGGGGGCTTGATAATAGCCTTTTAAAAATGACAAGAACAGTTTTGATTTATGCACGTGAAGTTTTATTATTCATAACGGTCTAATTTCTAATTTCATGGACGTGTATATGTGTGCAGGTCGGGCTCTGATGAGACTCACAGACAAAAAGTTGGAGCGGATGGGCATCATGCAGGAGAGTCAGAGGCAGTTCATCCTACAGCAGGTGCTTCAACTCCGCGTCAGAGAAGAAGTCCGGACCCTGCAGCTGCTAACGCAAGGTACAACCACACACACACAGACACACACTCACAGACCTGTGCTAGTATACTTGTGAAGGTCATTACTGATTAGCTTGTCAGTTGTTGGATTATTATTGTGGTCTTTTAAAGCAGGGAGTGAAAGAGGTACACTGCACTATTTCTGAGTTTCCTGTCTCTTAAGTAAGCATTCCCTGAAAGAGGCAGAGGAATAGAAAGAGAAAGTATTGTTGGTAAAGGCCGCAGCTGCCACCACCGTTTCTCATCATCTTCGCCTGACATACAGACTAAATTAAGCGATTTCCCCGCATGCTTACGCGCACGGGAACAGACAGCACGCTGATGCAGACAGGAGCTTTAATTCTCCAGCGCTTGCAAACGGTGCAGTGATGAACAATACTTCTGGATGAAAACGCAAATGTCAACGTTGCAGCATTCAGCCACTGTCAAGACAAAAAAAATGAATTGCGGGCCTGACAAACTTAAAGCCGCTGGTAGCATTTAGCTCTGGATCCTGAGTAAAAAAAGGACAATCCCTGCGTCCCAATTTCCTACTATCACACTAGTATATCTGTCTAAATAGTATTCAAAATTAGAATTAATTCCCGAATGGTCGACTGTTTCCGGTAAGAATTCAAATTGTTTATTCCATGAACACTCACACGGCTGATTTTACCCATGCGCAACTCGATTGAATTTAGTAACGCTTTACTGCATTGTTAAATAAAATAAGTGATTCTTTACGGAATTATGTGAGAACAGTAAACATTACATAAGATAAAATGAATAAAATCCAGCTCTTCTTTACATTTAAGGATTTATTTAATGTTTGTGACTGATGCCTAGATGACGTTGTGACACTGAACAGTGTCCACTTCCGTTTCACGTAGTGCATCCCAATGCGTGCATACTGTTTTGTTGCGCACTAAACAGAAGCTACATTTAGGGCGTTGCATAAGTAGGTGAACTGGGACGCAGCAAATGACTGAGGTTAAATGACAGTTTACAAGAATAATCCAGATTCTATACAACAGCCAAAAGCGTCTGTTGCATGCTGTCGATTACCACCCAAAAATATGTTTGACTCCCAATCAAAACTGACTGCAGGGCCAAAGCAGTGCTAAGTAAAGCATCATGTGTTGTAATGTTAACACATTTAAAGATGTTACAACTTTTTTGTTACTCGACTGGTAGAGCATAGCATTAAGCATAGGGAATGGGTTTGATTTCCAGGGAATGCACTCTCATAAAACATGTTGATAAAATCTTCAAAGTCACTTAAAAAATGTCTTCCAAATGTTGTAAATGCCTTTCCCCAGACAGTGCATTTAAAATAAACTCAATTTATAGTAGCGTTCTGGAGTAATTGACAGCATGCCATAGAACATTTCCTCAAATAATCTCTATAACTCATACGATCCCTGTATGATCATGTGTACACACAGGTGTATGGCCTGTGTGTCATAGTCACACATTAGCTCAACAGTAGATGTAAATTCAGAACTCCTTGTAAATGCACCGGGAAACTGACAAAGGCCGTTTGGATACATGCAGGTTGACATTAGCTTCTGTCTGCAGGGACTAACAGTTTTTACTGCACTCTGGCATTAGGGTATCATGCAGACAGACAATAATTAACCTTTAGGGCTCTTTGGAGCATGCAGGGAAAATAATTAGATTCTGGCTACTGTGAATACCAGTGGGAATGACTTTAGCATGAGACTTTATCAGTTACAGTGAACCGGGCAGTAACAGTCACTCATTGTTCGTATACCACGTAGACGTCCATATGGTGGAAATCGCTGCTTCGGCTTCATGCTGTTTTACGGAGGCGTGACACAGCACATGGCTTTTATTGTTTTGTATGGTAAAGTCGAGATATTTGACTTCAAGGGAAAAAACGAAGAAAAATGGTGTTCTGTAATTATTTACTCTGCCTTATGCCGGTTTAATGCCATATGGTGTTTTTTTCTGTGGAATGCAGAGGCAGAAATTGAGGAACTGTTATTCAACTATCGATACAAGAGTTTCTGGTAAACTCTTACATTTATGATACAAGTATTATTTTGTTTAACTACATTATGTACAAAGGTTTGCAAACACTTACTCTTTCTTTATTTCTGTTGTTTTGAGCCTTTTAGAATAATAGTAAACTCATTTGAACTATAGAGTTCAATGTTGCAAAAACAGTTTTGCATTTATATTAAATGCTTTTACTATGTTATATTTAGCATCTTCAAAATTGGCTTATTGGCTGCTTTTCTTTATTATTTGCTCATAAATTTATTTAAATAATTTTGTATACGTTTTCCTTTTCTAATGAAAGAAATTGATCTGCCAAACAGAAAGTAGAAATGTTTCCAAAATTACTGATATTTTTACTAGTTTTTCCTCCATAAGCATTTTGGTTGGTTGCGTACTGATAGTTTTGAAGCGCACCCATAAGGCAACAGTGACCTCATACTGCACATGTGGACATCACTAAACGTGTAAGATTTTCTGTTTATTGGACGGCTATCTGTCGATGGAGAACAGAGTTGTGGCTGCTGCCAGCCGTGCGAGTTCCAGAACCAAATTCAAATCGATACAAAATGACTCCCACCCATTGATACCAAACAAGCAGAACAGATGGCTCGCAAAGCAGTTGTACAATTGTTTATGGGCCTTGAGTCTAATGAGAAATACTGAGCTCTAATCATTCGGTCATAATAATTTCTCATTAGTGTTTACACGCTGCTTTTATATCTGTATCCATGGCTACATCAGATGTTTCAATTCAAGGGAGATAAAAACCATCGACACCCTTTGATAAAAATAGATGTTTTCTTAAGTCAGGGAGCTCTAAAAGAGTGACTAACTCTACTGCAGACAACCAAGTTTCTTGTATCTTGCCGATTGTTCACAACATAAGCCTCACAAAGAGAATGATAGAGGTTATTGCACAGATTAGGAATTGTTGCATATTGGTGTCTGGACGGGGTCATATGGGTACCGTCTACAAAGTTGGACGGCAAGTTTAATAGCAGCCAAGTAAAGCTCATTTATCAAACTGAAGAACAGAAGAGACCAATATCAAATGTTGGGTTCTGGTGTTTGGACACAAAATCAAAGTCAATCGGTGCTGCTGTTGTTAGGTTACCAACATTCTATAAAATATCTTATTTTGTGTTCTGCAGATAAAACAAGACAATACAGGTAAGAAATCACATGAGGGTGAGGATTATTATTTATGGGTGACATCACTTGAAAATACAAATCAGATTTTAGTGCAGAAAGCACAAAGCTTTTACACAGTGTAATCTGAATTATGAGAGTTTAATATCTTTGCATATTGATTTTAGGAAACTGACCACTATATTATTTGAGTGTAATACTGGAATATCAATAAAAAATTGACGTACTGTAATGTCTTGTAATGTTGTAAAGGCATATGTGTGGTGAGGGGTCTGTATTAGTGTTTTAGTGTCGAATATTTTGCTGAGTCTTGGAGTCCTCATCTCAGCAGTTGTGTTAATAAATCACAGAGCCAGCGGTGGAGAGATGTGTATTATGAATGTCCGTGTGTGTGTGCTCTGGGTAGGCTCAGTGGTCTTCTCTCATGGGGTCTGGGTAGGAAGAGGTGCAGATTGCTATCATTATTTTACAGCACTTCTTGGAACCCTTCCTCTCCTCCACAAGGTCAGATTAATTTCATTTTTTAATTTCCTTCCTAGACGATCCCTGAAGATGTGTTTTTGGAGCTGTGTTTTATGTGATTAAGTCTTGCTGGAAAAAAATGAGTCCGTGCTAGGATAGGAATATACTTGCCTATAATTCCTTCAAATATTCCTGAGATTCAGTCACAGAGTCCTCGGTTCTGCTTGAGTATAGAGTTTAATCGGGCCGCAATCAGGACGTGTTTACGCATTAGCGGCTCATTTTGAGCGAAGGTTTTTGGGATCATTAGAAAGGGAAGATCATTTTCAAAAGATCATTTCAAAGGAATATCATACTAGAAAATTCCAAAGGCATGTTAAAAACACTTAAAAATATTGTAATCTCTCTAAGTGTTCACATCTCGAAGCATGTCAAAAAAGTGTTAATGTTAGAGTTATTTCCCTTTTACCCGCAAGAACGATCAATACAACAATAAAACGACAAACTGTTTTTTTATCTTTCAATACAAGCGAACGTATTCACAAACAAAGTATTTTTACAAATCTTTATATATTGATGGCTAAGATCTAGTGGAAGACATCCAGGTCCCGCAAAATCGGTTTTATTTGCTAAACAGGCATTTAGAGTCACTTCAGGATGTTAGATTCTGTAAGCAGCCCAGAAAGCCATCAGGCAGATCTATCCGATGGGTTTTCATCAAACTAATAGCTGTACACATTTAAGGAAGGTCAGATCCTGTTGAAAAAATCTATCTTGAGCTGGAACCGAAGCTAGCTTTACGATTGCAGACCATCTTAGACCAGCACAACCTAACCGCCAGCAAGATAGACCTTGTTCATTCCTTTGATCACCCATTCCTTTTCATTCAAATGTTACAGCCTTTATTGAAACTGAACATCTCATGTTTTTTATATCATGAGGATCTCATTATTGTTTTTACCCGTTTTCACCAACTACCACCCACTTCAGGTTTAAATAACCATGAGTGCCCTACTTGCATTTCTTCTTCAAACTTTGGTGTTTTGTATCAGAACTACAGGGCAAATCTCTGCCAATTTACTTTCCTCTTTACGGCGTCTTGCAGTGCTGCACACTGTGGGCTGAGAATCGGGAGGTCAGAGAGAGGTCTGTTGCAGCATCATATACCTAATAAAAAGACAGAGATGCGTGTGCTTGTTTGTGTTTCAAGGACAGGAGAAGCAGAACCGATGAAGCATGTAGTACATGTCGCTGATGTTACAGAGGTTGAGATGAGAATGGATGGGAAATGCACTCGCAGATGCACACACGTACAGAACATATAACCAACACACCCGATAATAAAGGTAGAGAGTTCAGTTTTCAAGTCAAGTCAACTTTATTTATATAGCACTTTTTAAAATTGTTACAAAGCAGCTGTACTAGAAAACATATTGACTATAAGCAAAACATATAAGGTTATGCAAGTCAAAACAAAAAGGGTGAAAACACAGAAGACGGACACAGACACACACACACAACACTCACCAACACACACATAACCATGGGATTCCAGTTCCGCTCTAGCAAAAACTGCAGCCTCTGCACAAGCTCGACAGTGCTTGCAGGCAGGGCAAAATAAAAAAATTATTTAAGATTATCATTAATAATCTTATAGCAGCTAAAAGACGTGTCAAGTCGCGCGTCCTTCTTTATCCAGCTCTATCATCTCAGCTTTTGTCAGGTCTGGGCATGGATCAGCATAACAGTGAAAGCTAACTCTGTGTCGCTTTATTATATCTCCTAGAGGTAGGATGTATAATGCGAAGAGCATAGGCCCTAAGACTGAGCCCTGCGGTACACTGTACTGGACTTGCGATTTGCGTGACACCTCATTGTTTATTGCTACATATTGAAAACGGTTGGATAAATTAGATCTAAACCATTTCAAAGCTATTGCCTTAATGCCGACATCATTTTTGAGTCTATGTTGGAGCGTCTTGTGGTCAATGGTGTTGAATGTAGCACTAAGGTCTAGCAGCACCAATAAGGAGATACAACCTTGGTCAGACACCTAAAGCAAATCATTTGGAACTCTGATCAAAGCAGTCTCTGTACTGTGATGTGCTATAAATCCAGACTGGGAATCTTTATTGATGTCATTCCTTTGGAGGAAGGAACATAATTGAGTTGAGACTACTTTTTCAAGAACTTTACATATGAAAGGTAGATTCGATATAGGTCTGTAGTTAACTTGTTCTCTAGGGTCGATTTTTTTTTTTTTTTACAAGCGGCCTGTCACAGAATGGCTTGGACAGAACCCAGATGCAGGCAGACGAAGGGTTAACGAGAAAACTTTGATTAAACAAAAAACCCACAATGGGGAAAACATGAACAAAACACTTGCAAACAACACAAGGACAGGTATAAAGGGGAGCAATACCTGTGAAACAATTTCCAAATGTTTTGCAATAAACAGTAGGTAGTATTGAAAATAAACATGCGTTAGACAATGCACCGACACTGAACAGAGGGAAACTGGTGCTATATAAAGGGAGACACTAACGAGGAGTGATTACATTGTGAGAGTGGCGACAGGTGATCAGAATGAAAACCTAACAAGAGTGAATAACAGAGCAGGTGATTGTGTTTCACCCTCGTTAGGGTTTTATTCCAGAGCAGGTGATGGGAATGAAAACCTAACGAGAAGATTAAGGGAGACAGGAGGGCGGGGCTGAGAGACATAACAGGAAGACACATGGCGCCAAGTAACAGCAAAAGCCACGTGTCTCCACACATAACAAAACCCGAAAGACGGGGCAATGTCATGACTCTGCCCAGTGAGCTAGAAAACTCGAGACAGGAAGGACAGAGTCCTGACAGGGCCTTATAACAGCCACCTTATATGCTTTAGGCACATGTCATAGTGACAGAGATGAGTTAATAATGCTAAGAAGAGAATCTATAATTTCTCTTTAAGCATCTCTTTAAGTAGACTTGTAGGTATAGGGTCTAGCAGAAATGTTGTGGATTTAGATGATCTAATGATTTTGATAGTTCATCGTGATCTAAGGTAGAAAATAATAGCAATTTCTTCTTACGGTCGCTGTAGTTCATTGTTTGTTCAGCGCGTTTCACTTCTGGTTGCATAGTTATAATTAGTTCTCTAATATCTTGGATTTTATTTGTTCATAAATTCATCACTGCTATGCTGATACACAGAATCAGAAATCGCAGACGATTTATTTTTTGTTAATTTAACCACTGTGTTAAATAGAAACCAAGGTTATGATGGATCTAGACGTTTTAGGGCTTTCCTGTATTTAAAAATACTATCCTTCCATGCTGTACGAAATACCTCAATTTAGTTTTCTTATTATACCACAGTGGCAGGCTGCCATTTTTATTCTTCTTTAAATGCAGGGGGCAACTGTGTCTAGCGTTTCCCAGAAGGTAGAGTTAAAATTTTCAATGGTAAAGTTAAGATCTTCACTGTTATTACTCATGCTACTGATTTAAGACAATTCAGGCAGATTATCTAGAAACGTTCCTTTGGAAGTTGAAGTTATTGTTCTACCATAGTCATAGTTTTCCACTTTTTTTTGCACTGCCACAAATATTATAAATGGGTATTTTAAGAACATAATTTATTTATTTTTCTGTCACATAAAAAACTATTATTATTATTATTAGCAATATAAGCTTTAGTATTGGCATTTAGTTTTAGTAGTGGTAGTAGTAGTAGTAGTATTATATTTAATATCAATTCAAAATATTCATATTATTTTCTAAATATGAAGTAGCATTGTTATTTTTGTCTGTATATAAATGTATATCAGTCACTGGGCTTATAAGTCAAACTCTCTCTTATGTGCTGGCACCAGACCATGTTTTGCCCAGATTTGAATAGACATATTTGCCTTTTTATGCAAAATATTGACGTATTATTAATCCTCTCCACACTGATGAACCTAAGACAAATGGACAGTTTACCCTGGAGGTCTGGCAGGATTGGTAATCCGAATGTATCTGGTCGGAGGTTTGAGTTTCACAGTGCGGAGTCTCGTGCATCGGTTTCCAGAGAGCAGCGGTGCCATTAAAAAGACATCGGGCCGGTTCCGCACTGTCTGCACCCGCCCATCAACAGAGCAAAACCACTGAGCTCTCCGGCCGCTCGACGCCAAGATGCTCTCAGAACTACACTCACACTTACATACGCACAAACACACACTGCAGCCTGCGTATACACACTGGCCATTGCCATGCAGTTGCTTTCCCAGCAATAGGCCGTGGACCTCACTAGTAAGATCAATATTGTGGGCATTACAGCTGAAAAGGCTGTTCCATGCTCTGCCCTGCACTACTGAGGGCTGTTGATGAGATATTTATAGTTTTTTTTTCATTGCTGCTTAGCGTTTAGACCAGGTCAGAGTTGTGGGAGCTCTTTGATGCTTCTGTTTTGATAGTGCCCTTTGGTACGGAGTATTTGATGTTAGACGTCGTTGACCTGGAGGGTCAAAAGACAAGTAAAACAAACGTGGTTTACTGCTGTTTTTGTTAAATGACGTTATTATACTTACACTTATTATACTAGTGTGCTTTGGACTAAAATGGTTATGGGTATTTGGAAATTGTATTGCTGTTGAATGAGAAATCATGAAAGCAATTAGACCAATGAGATTTGAGAATGGTTGTGGCTACCCATCATGAAGCAGCAGAAACTGAATGTGATTTCAATTAGGACTGTCAAACGATTAAAGGGATATTTCATAGGCAAAACTAAATTTCCCCATGTTGTACCCTCAATGCATCCTGACTGAATATGACTTTCTTTTCAAAGAATAATGCAGTCGGAGTTTTAATACCACGTAGAGGTATAATTTTTCTTCCAAGCGGTAGAATGGGAGTGAATGGGGGGAACATTTTGAAGCTCAAAGAAGTGCGTCCATTGATCAAAGAACTGCTCGACGTGGTCTTAACAAATGTCTTCTGAAGCGAATTGATGCATTTGTTTAAGAGAAATATCCATATACTAACTTTTGTTATGCCTCTGCTGCGCATGAACATGAGGCTTTGTTTTCTGTTAATGACGCAGGCGTGTTTTCCATTTTGTTCCAATAGTATACCGTCTCCCCTGTGCAGGAGCTTTCATCACTGTCATTTGCCGGAAAAACAAGCCTCTGGTTCACACGCAGCCGAGGGAATAACGGATATCCCTTTAAGTTTGTGTTTACATAATATATGTCTGTGTACTGTGCATTTTCATTTTGTATTCATAAAAGCGTATACATACATGCATATATTCAAGAAAAATACATACACATTACAAATACATTTATATGTAATTGAAATTATTGGTAAATAAAAATCTTCTAAATAATAATCTTAAAGCTGTATACATGTATGTGTATGCATTTATGAATAGAAAATGTAAGTTCAATGTGAGTGAGGTCTGCGCAATACAGTAACGTCTAGAGTTTTGACGAACGCAGTAAAAACGGTATGTCACAGTTCTTTCAGAAATCAAAATGTATTAATGTAGGTTTTCTTTAATGATTTGTGTCAGCTTTTATTAGCTGTGACAGGGTGCAATAAGTCCCCTTTGGAAACCTTTGAAATCCAGTCTAGAATTACAAGGTCTGAAGTTTGATTCAGCGGGCAGGTGCTCGGTTTGCCTTTCTTTATTTAACAGACAGATTCAGCCTTGACGATTTACCTTTACATCCCGTACACCATCTCATCCAAAGTGCACTTCAGACTACGCCTGAAAAGTAACCGCACTATATGCCACAAGAGCTTAGCTCTACTCGCTCTGCCTGTGAAACAGTGACCTCTCCAAACCACACAAACATCAGTTTGGGTTCGCTGGATAAATGACTTTAATTATGACACATTTTCACCCCAAGGTTTATTTGACAAATACACCAAATTTTTTCCTCTCGGTCGGCCCAGGGTCTCCACCTCTCGTCTTTCAATGAGCCTGATTGTTGCTTTTCACTGCACTATTGAACGTTTTCGCACTGCTCTGCCAAAACACACACACTTACTTTTTAACCAATACATTCGTTTTTCTCTGAAGTATTGCTGCTACATTCTCCAAATTAATCAGCAATCCATCATTAGCTGTAATTGATGCTATTATACATTTAACTGTCTGCCAAAATGTCTCTTTCTGGATGACATGCTGAGAAGTGATTGTCTGCAGTTGGGGAAAAATGCAAAGATTGTTTGAAGTCAACTTTAAGATCCGTTAATTCTTCAAATATTACTGTTAGTTTGTTTCCTTATTAGTAAGTCATGACAGTACTGGCCTGCAGGCATGCACAAATTTAGATTTTTAAGGCGGGGCTATGGTAACTTGCTCCACCCACTGCATACATTTATCAGCACATGTAAGATTTCATTGTGATGTCAACAAGCAGTTCTATTTTTCCACCTAACGTAAATAAAAATGTTTTATTAGTGAATAATTTCTTTTCCAACTTCACTTTCTGTATTGCAAATACTCTTTAAGTTGACCCTTTCATGCATAGAGGTCAATAAAGGGAACAGTTGTTTAGCAGTTTCAATGTTTTAAAATATTTTTATATTTCTAGTTTGCATGATAATTGATGATTTTTCGCCATTTTGTCAACACTAGCTTTTGTCATTTTATTATTCATTTTATATTGCTATATAAGAATAGGTTCTTTCAATTTCCGTTTAAGTTCAGTTTTTATTTATTTGTAGTTAATTATAAAATAAGTATTAAATTTTTTATTTTAACTCAGAAGTTCAAATTTCTGTTCACTTTAAGATAAAATATTCATTTATATTATCCACATTATTTTAGGCTGATGTTTTATTTGATTTCAATTTAAAGAAATGTTTTAATAGTTTTGTGAAAAATATAATATGTGTACATGTGTATGTGTATGTGTAAAATATTCAATAACTCATGCACATATTACAAATATAATGTCATGTTGAGTGTTAGATTATATACTTCAGGCAAGAATCAAAATTTCCCTATGATTAACTCGACCTCAAGGCATCCTGACTGAATATGACTTTCTTCTTGGAGAATAATGCAGTCGAAGTTATAATACCGCGTATCATTTTCCTTCCGAGCGGTAGAATAGGAGTGAATGGTGGTACATTTTTTCGACACGGCTCCGTGGTCTTAACAAAGGTCTTCTGAAGAGAATCAATGTGTTTGTTTAAGAGAAATATCCATATTGACAGCGCTATAAACGTTAATGTCTAGCTTCCGTTATCCCTCTGCTGCACGTGAACCTGAGGCTTGTTTTTCTGGCAAGGCTTTTCCTGAGGCTTGTCGTAAGTTCCGGTGACGAACGGTAAATTTTGTTTCTTATAGGATGCCGTCTCCTCTGCGCAGGAGCTTTCGTCAATTCAAAAGACCTTTGTCAAGACCAAGGAGCTGTGTCGAGCAGTTCTTTGATCGATGTATGCACTTTTTGGAGCTTCAAAAAATCTACCACCATTCACTCCCACTCTACCGCTTGGAAGTAAAATGATACATGGTATTATAACTTTGACTGCATTATTCTTCAAGAAGAAAGTCCTATTCAGTTAAGATGCCTTAAGAGTGAGTAAAACATGGGAAAATTTTGTTTCTTGCCTGAAGTATGCCTTTAAACAGTGTTGTACTCCATCTTTTTGCTTCTTTGCTTTTTCTCAAAAGAGCCTCTGTGTAAATGTGCAATAAGTCCCAGCTGTGATCAAATTTATATGAGCGCTTGCTTACATCAGCCGCAGCGTGTCAGAACCTCACCGAATCGCACATACCCAGTTGGTTTAACTTGATAGAAATCAGAATATAAATATTTACAGACAAAGACTGCCTAAAGGATGGCTACTGATGAGACTTATTTGTAAGTACCGATGCACTGTGGTACCTTTTGTGTGTAAATGTCAAGTTGTTTGTGCCCCGCACATACTCCTCTATGCGAGTAGATTGGAGTGTATGTATCAGAGTAGCTGCAGGCTTAGTTTGCCCCCTATTAAAGATTTACACTCTTCACAGGGGTAGTTATTAAGCCCCTGGGCCCCTTTATGACACGTACTTTCAGTTTGATGGTAACATTGTGAGAAGATTAAAGTCCCTTGGTTGAAAGGCCCCTTTATGATATTCTGTTTGGTTGATCTTCTACAGTGCTTTGATACATGAAGTCTTTGTGTTTCTGCTCTATATGCACACGTGTGAGCGGTCACCTTCTTCTAATGCTGCGTTCTGTTTGCTCCATTCACCTGCTGGCGTCTGACATCCTTTTTGACAATATACATTTTTGTTTGGGAAACAGGCCTGATGGGAGTGAAATATGTCACGAACATATCCGCACCCACAGATAAAAAACGTTCACTTTAAAGTAGTATGTACTATAAGTATGTCGAAGTTATTTCCCACATCCAACGTTATAAGAAATTAAACAGCATCACTTCATATTGTCATCATCCCCATCTAATGTAATTAGCCGTATTAATCGCCCGCCTCCCTCTTATCCTGTTTGATTTCCTGATAATAAAAAACAGCAACAACCGGCCGTGCGTGAGCGGAGAAGACAACAAGTTTTCTGCATCCTCTTTCCACCTCAGATGTTTCCTCGTCGAGTGATCTGTCCAAACTGAGCGTGGGCTAACCATGGCAAGAGACGCTCATACTTTACGGGCCTATTAGCGTTGATATGTTAGATTCAGGCTGAGAGCAAGACGATGAGAACCAGAAGGAGCGATGCAGCCGTCACCTGTTCTGACAGAAGCCAGACGGAAGAACACAGATGGCGCCTCGTTTCAACCAATGGTGTGCCAATAAAGCTGTGATAGATTGATCATTAGCCCGCCTCCAGTCGCGTTTAGTAGATTTACCTCAGTCGCAAGGTGTGTGTCTACTCTGTTATTATTCTGCAAAGATTTGTCAAGGTAGAGGCGGAATTTAGGGCCGCTTTTGTGCAACCTTCTCTATCTGTTTGAAAACTAATACTGCAGGCTGTTTTACATCATTACTGTACCTGTCTGTAGTCTGTAAGACATCAAACTAACACCTTCCATTTGACCCGACAACTCAAAAGTAAAGTGATTTTTTTATTTACAGTTTTTTTGTGGCAAGACTAAACGCTACAAGGTCTGGTCCACATTAACTCATTCTGGCTGAGAACTAACAGGACATAAAATGTGTCACATAAGGGTCACATAAAATGCCCAATCATTTTGTTATTTTTCATTTGGGGTGGGGTTTTGAAAAAGCACAGTATTAGCTTGGTCTGGAAAAGCGATTTACACTTGAAAAGTAGATTTGATTTTTATATTTGATTTCGATTTTTCATTGTGTGCACCTGGTGCCTTTTTTATTTTATGGAAGGATACAAAGTATAGCTTTTTTCGCCCCTTATTTCAAATTGTGGACGCGCAATTGTTTTGCGTGCAAATCGCTTCGGGTCATCAGCGATGGGACATTTAGATTTAGGCATTTAGCAGAAGCTTTTATTCAAAGCTTCCAAAAGATTTGGAAACTATAAAACGATTTGTCATAAGGAAGCAATAAGTGCTTTTACTACACATGACTGTATGCGGTCTGCAGGTGTAAATCTAAATAACACAACTGTCCCCAGATGTGCTGCTGTAAATTTAAACTGTATAAGAAGCTTTAGTTAATATTACTGCTTTACATTTTCAACTCTGTAGCATCTGGCAGTACAATATTGTATTGTTTAAAAAACATTGCTTGGCTGTCATAACAGAATTAATGGTGTGTTATTTACAGTTTGGTGCCAAGGCAGTTGTTTTCATGCATACTGGATGCATGAAAACAGGCAGGGGTTTTATTTTAATATTTTCTATTCTCACATTGTGTGTGCTGCATCAACATGATGTTGTTAAATGTCTCTTGTTACAGCAGCGTCCTGTGTTTACTGTATGGGCAAATGTATGGCCCATGATGGTTTTAATGGCACCAGTCTGCTGTAACTTAACTAGACCTGCCAGCAAAGTTTGGCAGTAATGCGTTACTGTAGTTTGATTACTGTACATTTTTGGTAACGGAGCAAAAAAGATTTTCCAAAGTCTGGATGTCATCGAACTGAAACCTGTAAGCGCTGTCGCGGAAAGTACTACCAGTGCCACTCCATGGAAAGCCTACCACCTTAAGCTAAAAACTCGTAACGGCAAATGCTATTGCCGCTGTTTCAGCAGATTGGACGGAATGCAGGCAGTTGACTAGACTTAGAAGCTGTTATATGATTGGCTGAGGTGTCTCTCTTGATCCATGTTAGCCTTTATGCTCCAATTGATACCCATACATCTCCCTATCATAAGACAATCTTTGGTACTACCAGCAAAACAAACTGAGCATGGAGAGAGATACATATGCGTTGTGTAGCTGGAAATACAATCATTATTTTGAGTTTATTTCTGTCAAAGGCAAGAACACTGTTGTGCATTGTCGGTCATGTGGAGGTAAGCAAAACTCTCTCTCCCGCGAAAAACAACCTGAAAGGGCAGTACAGCAGGGTTAAACTTCTTGAGACGGTAACGTTACCGGGCGTAGAGAGCAATGAGTCAACTTCCACTGTCTAGTGCCAGTCTGGTATTAGCAACTTTTGTGTTGTTTTGTCAGACTAGTTTTTGCTTCCCTAACGATATTATGTTTATTACATCACAAATAAATCATCATAGAAATATGCAGAAGCACTAGTTAAGATACAAGTTATAAGAAACTAAGGAGTGACTTTACATCATGGAGCATGCAGGTTTAGACATGAAAACGTTTTAAGATAAAATGTCACCGAGTTTTATTATTATTATTATTATTTATGACAGGCTTTATCATGGAATAAGCAGAAAGAATTTATTAAATAATTAAAGACAGGCTTAATTTAGTTTGTTGCGAGATCGAGTGTGCCCTTCCAAAGTTTAGTCACAAGAAGGCTAAAGAGGTTTTTTAGTTTTTTGAGGGATGGGGGTAGTCACAATGTAGTTCATGTAACAAATTACTTTTGAAATAAAGTAACTTTTAAAAGCAGTAATCAGTCATTGAATTACATTTGTGAAAGAGTAACTTGCCCAACACTGCCTGCCAGCACTAGAATCAAATAGAATTGATTAATCATGTTTTGATGCACTTGGCAGAATTGACATGGTTATGAATTAAAAGCATCAAACTGGGTTTCTAAATTCATAAGCCCAAACTTCTGCCAAAATCCTGCAGGTGCACACCCAAAACTCCTCTGTCAGCCTTCATGAACTGCAAGTGTCTGTTATGTTTTATTGCCGCCCTGACCACTTAATTTCCAACGCCTTTCTGATTTGGCACGGTCTGCAATATTATAATTTCTGATCGCAGGCTCACCCGTGACACGTCCGTTATTAGTCCAATTTTACGCATAATTATGACCGCTGTGTGTTTTTTCCATTTTTAATGATGTGGTTTGGACAGGTGGCGATGCAGTTTTGCATGTGGCAAGGGAGTCGTCCGTCCGAGGCTGCACGCTGGCGGTTTTTAATTAAGCCATGTGATTAAGTAGAGCCACGCCAGGCGTTTCCGACAAATCAAATCAAACCACCCCTGTCGTGCCTAGCTGCCCTCTCCGCTTTTATTCAGTACAGGTCAAAGATGTATCCCGTGGCCATTAGCAACAAAGCAGCTCCACCGAATCAATTACAGAGAACAGTGATATAAACCCAGCCTGGTTTATTTACCCCTTACGTTCACATAATTACATTGGTGCTTATGAATGCAGGCGAGTGTGTTGCACACTTCAATTTGGAGTGTGTCTCACTTGCTGGTTTATTGTGATAGTGCCTTTCACAGTCATTTGTCACACTTGGGGCAGTGATTCATAACAAAGCTGTCTGGATTTAAAGAAGATGTACAATGTATCCGGCACTCTTTTGAGACTGCAGACTTCTGAGCAATTCACATTTCAGCTTTGGGGACACTTCAACCAAAGACTCATTCTTAGCTTTCTGTAACTAAAGAAACACAGTTAAGGCTTTGTGTGTCTGAGATGTGAGCTCATTTTTGCTCATCAAATGTTTTTCGAGACAAAGTTAGTTTTCAGTGAACAAAAAAGTATAACTTGATTTTATTTTAAGACTTAAGACACCATATGTGTTTACGTAACATGTTCATTTTTTTATTATTCTGTGAACTAGTAAAAATATTTCAAAAAATATATATAAAGTTCACATTTATTTTTTCATGTTATAACCTTTATTTTAATCACAGCCTTTGTGTTGTCATGCTGTCAGTCTTTCACATTGCTGTTTCACATTTATGCTAAATGCTACTGTGCTTCTGATGGTCAACTTTAAAGGCAATTTTCTCAATATTAAAATGTTTTTGCACCCTTAGATCACAGATTTTCAATTAGTTGTATCTCGGTCAAATATTGTCTTATTCCAACAAACCGTACAACAATGGAAAGGTTATTTAGACATATGTATACATCTCAATAGCTTTCCTGCGTTAACAATACACGGTTGTGGGTTCGATCCCCGGGGATTGCAGATACCTATGTATAAATGTATAGGATAATGCTATGTAAGTCGCTTTGGATAAAAGCGTCTGCCAAATGCCTAAATGTAAATGCAAGGTCAGGGCTTCGATCCCAGGGGATTGCACATAGTCAGAAACAAATGTATAGTACAATGCAATGTAAGTTGCTTTTGGACAAAAACGTCTGCCAAATGCATAAATATACATTTAAAAGAATTGACCCTTATGACTTGTTTTGTGGTCCGGGGTAATTTATGTTTTAAAAACTTTTAAGCAATAATAAAGGTTAACATATTAATGTGTAACATATTAATGTATTCAGGTGCAAGTTTTGTGTAGTGTTTCCAACTTCAAACTGAGTAAATCAAATGAAACATGAATGTATATGGGAACAAAGCAGGCCAAACACAGCAAGGAGACTTTGTCACCTCATTTTCGAAGTCCAGCACACTCCACTGCGGTGCACTGATAAGGGTTCTTTAACTCAAGTGTGTCTCATCGGTGCTGTCACAATCCTTAATCAGATCCCTGCATGAACGTCACTGCAACAAGATCCTTTCTCCCTCTCTTTCTTTCCTTCCTTCTTCCACTCTATTTGTTTAGCGTTTGTGTCTGCCAAGAAGCACAAAAAACCTCATGCCGCATTGCGTTTAGTGTGTGTGCTGCTTATACAGGAAAGTAAACACATGGATCAAATAACCACTATGTTGCATTGAACAATGCGGGGCTTATTAAAACTGCATATTCATATTGCTCGTATTTTTCACACTTCCGTCTGATGTTGAGCAGAGACAAATACAAATTATTTGCATCATTCAGAGGCTAAGATAACGTCTACGTCTCAATCCATAGTTCATATGACGGGAATCAGCAAGGGCACTCATTCCATGCATGTTGGGATACTAATGACTTGGATACATGTGACGTGTTTGCTAGTTGAGCTTCATGATCAACTTTTCCTAAAACGAATATAGTGAACAGATGGTCTTTATATTGACAAAGACCAGTGCTTACAGAGTTGGTGTAGACAACGAATATATGTTATCAGAACGTTATCGTCCCCCTGACATCCAATCACCCAGTGTTACCTCGCCGACAGGCGGCCCCCCTGTTGCCAGCGAAACGTCAGATAGATGTACGCCCCACTTCATCTTAATTAACCCCATGCATTTTCACATAGCGTGCCCCATTTTTCTGCATTGAAGCTTGAGAATTCAGAGCGTAGAATTTAACAACAGATCCGTCCTCGGCTGGAACAGGCTCAGAGCAGCTTAACGCTAAATGTAGGGCCATTTGTCATCTTCAGCGTCTTATCAGGAACGGAGCCTGAATATGTCGTTGTTTGTCTTCATCTCCTGCAATGTTGGTAAGGAGCTTGTGTTGTGTTGTGTTTTTTGGTCAAGCACTTTAACAGCAGGATATTTGAGAGCATTTCATTGGGCCCTAATGTTAGAAACTTCATAGGGCTTTAGTGAAGGATGGGATTGTGGGAAGGAGTCCAAAACCACCTAGAGAGGTTTAAGTGTTGTGAGTCCAGCCATGCTGTCTCCTCTTGGCAGTTAAAGACCTTTAAAATATAGAAAGAAGAAATATAAATGTGACTTTATATATTTTGAAGAATGTTTGTAACAAAATAACATGGACTATGGACACAAAACTGTAATAAAGATCCATAGAAGGGAAGGAAGGAGGCGGGAACCGGCGAACATTCAAACACAAACTTAAATTAAATAAACAATAAACACGGAAGTAACGGACCGACAGCCACCTCACGGTCGACTGCCGGCCATAAAACATACACAAACTAAACATATGTCCGGGCCCGGTCCTCTCTCGTCAACAGTCCTGCCGAACATCCTTTTAAGCTCCCAATCTCCTCCGTGATAAGATGCGGGACCCCCGCGTCACGGCTCTCGTCCCGCCTTCCTCACCACATATCCCCATCACCCCTTACAGGCCCGGGGGGCACCACCGAGACTGTACCTACTCCCCCCCCGGGGAGCCAGTCTCGGAGTCGGCGGCGCATGGGGGTATGCACCGGCGAGACGAAAGAACGGAGACGGGAGCCCCCGGAGCGACAGGGACGAGAGAGGGGAGAGAGGAAAAGAAAAAAAAAATTGTCCGGTTCCCTGACACGCTGTCACTCGGTCCTCAGCCAGCCGAGAAACTCTTCCTCGCGGTGCCATGCCATGGTACTGGACGCTCGGTGGACAGCTCGATCCTCCTCCGCCCCCTGGCGGCTGGCGATGGCCCTCCAGCTGAGGGCAGCTGGTCCTCCGTTCCCTGCTCCTCCCCATCATGGCGGCTGGCAGCAGGCTCGGCCCACAGGGAACGGGCCTTGGCTCCCTCCTGGACGGCAGCCACCCCACCTCGACCCAGGAGCACGGCAGCGAGGTCGTCGTCCCATCCGACTTCTCGGTCCAGCACCACCGCCTCGGGCAGCCACTCGCGGACTTCCCTCGTCCGCGCTGCCCGAACTCCTCAGCACCGCGATCACCCTCGGCAGCGAGGGCTCTTTGACAGCATGTCCCTCCTTCCTCCCAGGTTTCGGCACCAATGTAATAAAGATCCATAGAAGGGAAGAAAGGAGGCGGGAACCGGCGAACATTCAAACACAAACTTTAATTAAATAAACAATAAACACGGAAGTAACGGACCGACAGCCACCTCACGGTCGACTGCCGGCCATAAAACATACAGAAACTAAACATATGTCCGGGCCCGGTCCTCTCTCGTCAACAGTCCTGCCGAACATCCTTTTAAGCTCCCAATCTCCTCCGTGATAAGATGCGGGACCGGTGCGCGCACAGCTGCTTGCACTGATCACTCACGCCACCGGCCCCGCGTCACGGCTCTCGTCCCACCTTCCTCACCACAAAAACCATCAAAGTATTATCCTTTGTCATGAACGTGGATGAGGGGAACGTGGTGGAAGAACCCAAGTGCAGGCAGACACAGGGATGAAGGGATTAACAAAGACTTTAATATAAAACACGGCAAAACAAACATCCACGATGGGAAAACACTAACTAAACTTAATACCAAAACTGAAAACAAATACTTCCCACAAGGGGGGCAAAAATAAACAACCAGGAATAAAAACAAGGAACTAGGAAACATACAAACAATCCAACAGGGAACTAGGAACAGGTACACAGGCAAGACAAGACTTAGGTACAGGTACAGCATACAAGTATAACGAACGAGCACAAGACAATAGACAAGAGGGCATTTTATAGGGAGACTAACAAAGGAGATAACAATGGGCAGGTGTGGGTACTGAAACACTCAGGGAAGGTTAACGAGACAGAAGGGCGGGAAACACTGACGAGACACGAGAAAGCACATGGCAGAATCAAAACAAAGCCATGTCTTTCTCACACAAAACCTAAGGCTATGCCATGACTCCGCTGCAAGACCAAGAATAAACATGACATGATGGCGGAATCATGACATCCTTTCAGATCTACAAAAAAAAAGAATCATAAACAGGTTTGCCAGACATGAGGGTGAATAAATACGTTTTAGTTTTAGGTGACCTATTACTCATGATTTTGTAAGACTTTCTTATGTGGTATAAATGTCATTTTGGGTAGAAAAATGTATTAAATATGCACTATTAACTGTTTTATTTTAATTTCAAAGCGGCACCTTCTCAACAAATGATCATTCCCTTCAGTGTCACGGAAATTACACGCTTCAAATATAAGAAATATATTGTTAAAAAGTACTCTTCAACAACTCTCTTTATAGTTTTATTTCTCTCACTTTAGTCTCTCTTCAGCATATATGAGTGGTGACTTTATTCCAGCACTTTCCAAAGCATTCCTCCTCAAATACTTGAGCTTTCCCTTTTAATCCCATTGAGTAAAATGGGCCTGTGTTTAATAGTGTGCTCTACTCCAGAGCTCCTGTTGAAGAGAGTTAATGGGGAGCATGGCTCTTTTGGATTGAAGAAGGGTGAGAGAGGGAAAAGGATGAAAGAGAGGACTGAAGAAGAGAGGATAAGGGATTTGAGGTAGTTACAGAACAGCCACCGCACCAAAGATTATCCTGCATGCTTCCAACCAGGCACACAACATTCCCACCTTATCTGTGAATACTGTTGTTCTAGAAATTAAAATTTGGATTAAAGCGGAACGTGTGGATTTGGGACCGTGGGGGAAATGTGGCAAATTAAGGCTCATATATATTTGTGTGTGCGTTCATACTTGAATGAAATGTGTGAAACATAAGCTAGACCTCTTATTTGTTTAAACAATATAAAAAATAAAAATAATACTTAGTTTATAAACAGTTTTCTGTTATTAGGATGCATGGTGTACCGGTGCTATGATAGCATTGCAATGCTTAAGCTTAAAAAAGCTCTATTTTTTAAAAGGTTACTATAACATCGTAGTACCGTGAGTATTGTTACATATGTGCATTAACTTAACTTTCATTTCAATACTTTACATCTGCCTTTTGCTGTGTTGCTCTCATAAATGAATGTGATTTTTAATTACTATGATGAGATAATGATTCAGTGAGTCATTCATCAAAACACTTGCTTCGTTCTTGTCGTTTTAAACAAATTGGTTGTACTGTATGAGTCCACATACTGGACGTTTTAGTTTCGCATTTAAAGCAAGCCTAACATTTCCCTATATAAACATTGCTGTATTTTCTCGCACATTTTAATTAGTTCCCAATTGAAAAATATTCCAGTGCACTTTAGTATTTACTACAGTAAACTTTACTAAAATTCTTAGATGCTTGTGTTTTTTCGTCTTACCATAGTAATATTAAGTATATTACCGCATTTGATACAATTGATGCGATTAGTATAGTTCATTCTACAAAATATTGTAGTGTACAGTATAATACAGTTTACTATAGTAAATACAAAATGTTTCATTTAAATCTGTGTATTAAGGAAATTTTGTGTATTTTGCTTATTTCAATTATGAACATGGCATAGCATCTTGATACTTCAGCAGGTATAGTATCGAAAGACATGTTTATGATACCGTGACAACACTATTGTTACTTTGTTGTTTATGTATCCACATTTAATGTTAACTTTGTGTACGATGGTCCTCTCTGTTGGTCTCTCTCTCTCTCTCTCTCTCTCTCTCTCTCTCTCTCTCTCTCTACCTCAACAAAAACAGAGAGGGGTGCGGAGAAAGTGGCAGACAAGAGACTTTGGGCTCTGGGGAAATACAAAGCAATATCCCGACCAGCCGGTTCATCCTCGCTGCCCCTCACAATTACAATGCATCTGACAAAAATATTGGGCCCAGATCCCCTGCCATTTCAACTGATAGGCCCACCTGTCAGTGGCAGCATGCCAAAAGAGTGACCCCCAGAAATTGTATTAGCGCTGCCTTATTGAAAACGGATGACAGGCGGAGAACTCGTGGAGTAACAATGCAGTGAGTGGAGGAAGAGAAGAATAGTGCGGACGAGATGTGCTGCGGCTGTCAGTCAGTACGGATGGAGATACAATGGTTGCGGAGTTATTTCGGGAATACAATGGAGACAGATGCGAGTTGAGAGTACAGCATAGTCCTGCTGCGGCTGTTTTAATGAAAAGTTATGGAAGTCTTCACAGAATTTGTTTTTGCTGTTTTTCTTATTTGTTATGGGGTGTAAACATCTTTCTTAGCTTACACTGCATTACTAAACACTTGTGAGAAATATGTTGTTTTTCATAGTTTAGGAAATATTACTAAGATCTCAGTCATGTTTTGCTTAAGTGTCCACAGATGTTCCTCTTAATTCTTTTGCATCGTTAAGTGGAAACCAATATTTACAGGCAGTCCATTTTCAACATACTATACAGAGCCGTCTCGGAATGTTCTGGTTTGTTTGGGCTTGGCTGATTCATGTACAGGTCGACAGCAGAGGGCAGATCATTCTATAGCAAGAGCTACTCGTCTTTGTACAAACCAAATGGAGGCTAAAGTTCACTGAAACAGTCCTCTATTCTGAATGAGTTTTGAAACATGACTGCTGATCTGGAGTCAGATTCCCCTCAGTGTAGGGCTTGATTTAGAAAAACAGGCTGCAGGCAAAATCTCTCTTCCCTTTGACACTTTTTTTGCAGTTACAATGGAGTTTTTCGCCACATCTGCTGCCGGGGGATCCCTGGAGACGCTGGTGGAGTGGCACAGATGGGTAATGGGTAATTTTAAGGTGTCCGGGCGGCTCAGTGTGTACATTGTCGTACCAGAGATTCCTGATTAAATTTAGTGAATTTCAAGAAGGTGAGCTGAAGGTTCTCTTAAAACCACCTGCTCAGAAACAACCTTGGAATGAATGGAAAACAACACATAGTAAGTAGTTGATCCACCTTAGAGAAAACCAATAAAATGCATGCAAATTTGGTAATGAGCATCATGTCCCAAGTGTATTCCTAAACCTTATAATCTACTCTTTGAAAACGATTTTTTGTCATTTGATGCAAAGGTAATATAAGACGAAGTACAGTGTTATAAACGTACATTTTTTATGAAAATATAAAATATTTTACGATGCTCATGACTGTTGAACGCACCATCACAGGCTTTTAAATCTGTTTATAAATGTGTCTGACCGCAAATATGAGGAGTACAGCATTACTTTATTCATTGGTTTAAAAATAGAAGGACTAATGGTTCGTGCATTGCTGCAAGCAACATTTCATGTTCACAAAACATTCATCTAAAGAAAGCAGAATCTAAGCATTATTTTTATTTTTGCTGAAGAGCCTGATTTCACGGTGTAATGAAGCCTTGTTCAAGTAGCTGTACATCCATAACAAGTTTCTAATTCAAAATCAACCAAACCCTGACTTTGTTTTGACTACATTTACATAGATCTGCACTAGCTTTTAACATACTTTTTGCAGCCCTATTCAGCAAGGAATGTGTGTGTTGTGCATATATGCCTTAATTTATGCGCACATGTACACTGTAAACGTTTACGTGCGTGTGCGTGCGTGCGTGCGTGTATCTGCACGCCCTCATGTCTGTGCGCAGTAACTAAAGTTACAAAGATCAAATGCAGGCCCAATCGATTCTTGCCTCAGATCTACCTCTCCTCGTCTGATAGACGCTGTCAGAACAATGAAATATGTACGACAGCTGAGAATTTCACCTGAAAGTCATAAAAGGTAATAAATCACAAGGAATCGCGTCGAACCGACACCCGTGCGTTCCAATTTCAGATGGCTGGGGTGCAGAGCGATAACGCTGATTCCATCACCAGACAGACAGGGTGAGACGTGCGCCTTATCCTTGTATCTTTTTTTATCGGCAGGATGATCTCAGGGTTTGAAAGCTTGATGTTTACGAATTGTCCTTTGTAGGTGGATTCTGCTGGATTTTCTTCTATTCATGCATACAAAGGTAGACACGGGAACTGCGCATGTATCTGCACGATCAGCAGGGGGATGGCAAAACACACAGATGGGTGTTATAATTACGGCTTGGGAGGAATGGAGCTAAAGGTTTCATGTAAAGGTCTTTGGCGTAGTAGACATTGATTGGTGTTTTTGTCAATGTGATGTATGTGTGTGACTTTACTGGAAAATGCAGAGGGGAGGGAGGGCGTAGAGAGAGTGTGTACTTTTTAGCATTAGAAGGGATAGCGTAGCAGCTACAGACAAAGCTAATATTTGCTTTCTGGATGCCACCTTAAATAGCCAACGCCGCTGGAGAGAAGGAAGGAATATGCTCGGTTTGAAGAGATGGGGAGAGATAGAAGCTCTTGTGAAACCTAGTGAGCTGTCTTTGTCCTAACCGGAAGTGACAAGTGATTTGTGTGTCAGCTCTGAAAGTGAAAATGCAGAGTGATGGAACACATTCAAAGCCATTTGAACACATTTGATGTTTAATGCGGAGAAGCAGGTTTTAGAGCAGTTAGATTGGACTCTGGGCGGCATGCACGGAGCAAAGACACTTCGAAATCCAACCCAAGCGAGCAACAAAAGGTTTTGCTGTTCTTCGCTTGCAGTTGCACAGCTGGCTAGCATTCGATTCATTGTTTTAGATTTGCTAATTGGAAACTAAAGGGGTAGTTCACCCAAAAAAAAATGATGATCAATTACTTATCCATTTGTTATTTCAAACCTGTATGACTATATTTCTTCCGCAGAACACAAAAGATGTTTTGAATAATGTTGGTAACCGACTCATTCATTTCTATATGGACACAAAACCAATGTAACTCAACGGGTACCACCATTGTTCAGTTATCAACATTTTGAACTATCCCTTTAACAGGATAGTTCACCTAAAGTGTCATTTCAAACCTTTATTCTTTGGCAGAACACAAAAGATATTTTGAAGAACGTTGGTAACCAAATGACATTGACGGCCATTGACTTCCATTTTATGGACACACAACTACTGAGGCATTTCTCAAGATAATTTTATTGTGTGTGTTCCCCAGAAGAATGAGTGATATACAGGCTTTGTATGATATATGGGTGAATAAATGAATAAATAAAAATTTCACAACTCATCTCCATCTGAATGTGAAGACCTTATTCAACTGCCGTTTGTTTACTTGTTTAGTCCTCTATAGCTATACACAAACCATAATCTAGGCAAGAAAACACACAACAGCTCTCTTGTATTCTCATACCAATTTTCCTCTTGGCATCTCCTCTTTTTGAGGGATTTGATTTGCACGCCAGCTGCATTGGCTATATGTCAGACATTCTCTTTCCGTGCCAATCAAACAGCAGCCTCCGTACCTGCGGCTTCATTTTTGGGGAATTATTGTGCTAAAATATGAATAAGAGAGGAAATGCATCAGCCCATGACCTTTAAGAGAGAAATCCTTCAGCGTGAGCGCAAAACGCCAATTGTTGAAAAGGTGGGTGGAAAATGCCTCCCTAGGAGCTTTTGAGACCTTTTAATGTCTTCACAAAGCTTCTTCTAAAAAAGTCTCAGAGCTAAAGACCCCCCAATCAGCCCATCTCTCCCGGAAAAGGAGGGGAGATTGTGATAATCGCTTCTTGTTTTTTCCCCGACCCTCTAGAAAGTGTCATCCGTCCATCACAGAAGATTTCTGAAGACCCTCCGTGTTCCCCTCCCTCTGTTCCACCTCCGTCCCTCCTGTGCCGAGCAATCAAAAAAGGGTGATGGATAACAGGGGTGGCAGTCGGAGGGAGGGAGACTTTTTTTGTGGTGTGGTTTCTCTGTGCTGTAATTTACAGCGGGATCACTGACGGCCACGTTTCGCTATATGTGAGGGACAGCTTGTTGCCTGGTCCCTGTGGAGGGGCCATCAAAGACCAAGCGGTACCTCCGAGACTCATGTCGGTATTCTTATAGATGTCCCGCTCGCTTCAATTATCATGCGCATAATATGAAATACAGCGAGAATCTGAACAGACTTGAAAACTAGAGTTTGGGGGAGCAAAATAGTTGAATAAGTGAGAATAAGTGTTTACTTTAGACTTAAAGGGATAGTTCAGACTAAGACAAAAATCATGTCATCACTCTTATGCTATTCAAAACCTGTATCCTTTTATTTCTTCTGTGGAACTGAAAATATAATATTTTGAGAAATGTGTGTTTATGCGATGGATGTCAATGGGATGTCAAATTTCTACTTTTGTGTTCTGCAGAAGAAAGAAAGTCATACAGCTTTAAACTGACATAAAGGTTAGCAAATGATGGAAGAATGATAATTTTGGTGATACAGTGCTCAATATAGCTTACTAGCCTCAAAGTGTTCTCATAGCTACATATTTTAGAATGTATTTGTGAATATTTTATGATGAATATTTTTCCACCACATGACCGATTACAGCACTGGAAAAATATGCAGATTGAGGGTAAAATGCTTTCCAAAAGTGCTGTGGATTATGCTCAACTCGAAGCCATTTGGGGACATTATAAAGACATAACTCTTCCCTTTGCGGTTAGTACCAGCCTCATAAACCGAGAGCTTGGTTGACCCCAGCATGAGGAAATAAAACTCATGGACATCATAAAGCAATAGCCCACAAAACCTAGATTGGGTAAAACGATGAGGAGAAAACCATCCACATCTATCAGCGTCTCCATCACTCTGCCCGTAATCAGCTGCCTTGGTTTATTCTGCAACCTCTTAATTTGTGGGGACATCCCATAAATCACTGGTGTTTACGCTGTGTAATTGCTGACGTGCAAACTAAAACCATAATTTGCCGCCTATGTAGCAGATTTACCTTTGCCTAAAAACTCCTTTTGCGTTTTCACCTGTGGGAAGTTTCTTGTGATGTTATTTTGATGTGTGGTTTCCGGACGGCCTTCAAATGAGCCTGTAATTGCAGGGTTGCTGTGAGAGACGGGTGGCTGAAACGGCGGTGGGCTGAAAAAGCAGTCGTCTCTCTTAAACACTTGTCAAGATGTTCTCCTCCGGACCGCCCACACCTTCATTAAGACCTTTGGTAGTGGCAGCAATTATAGAATGCTGAGCCCTCGCCAGCCATAGAGAAATCTGGACTCCCAACAATCCACTCACAGTTATAAATTCACTTAGATAAAACGATACGATAGCTTATTTTGTTTCCTTGTGTGGTTGCTGCTGTCATTTTAATTGTGTGTTTTTCATTTTAATTGTTTGTTTTTCAGAGGTTTCCAACTAAATGGAAATTAAATCGATTCATCCAAAGCTGGATTTTTACTTCTATTGTGAATTTCAGTATTAGAGTAAAAGTGCACGCAGATCAATTCTGCTATTGTTTTCTCAGCCTCGTTTAACATAATTTTTTGCATTTGGCAGACGCTTTAATGCAAAGTGACTTAGGCCGTGTTCACACATGACTTTTTTTTTGACAATGCCGCTTTTTTTGTAAAAACAAACGCTCCCAGCGTAGTGGTCACAAATAGCAGCCGGAAATGTTTAAAGATAGCATTTGTGCACGAAGGCAGCTTGAAGAGACAGGCTTCATAGGCAGCGTAACTGAAGTCTATTTTAATTATAAACAGCAAGCATCTTTGCAACAAACAATCACTTTGTGAATGCGGTCAGAAGTTATTCAAAGTGAAAAATAAACGTACATTTATACAAAACTATGCTTCAATGGTCGTTTCGGCCACTCATTTATTTTTATGAGCGTGAGCCTTTTCGGCCAACCTCGTTCCTCGCATGTTGTTATGGAAACGACAAGTGTCTGTCATTGGTTGGCTGTGAAAAAAGTGCTTGACGTAAGGCTTTTCAACCTCAAAAGATGCTCTGAGCTGCAGAAAAAGATGCTTGCGCTGGCGTTGAAAAAAGCGCTCAGGACTTTTTCGAAAACACGGTTCACCACAGGATTATAATGTAAAACTAAAAAGAAGTCAAGTGTGAAGAAGGCCTTACATTGCATAAGTGCATTCCAGTTATACAGTTTATCAATATGTTCTTTTCCTGAAAATCGAACCTGTGTTCTTTGCACTGCTAACTCACTCTTCCAAAGCTACGGGAACACTACTGGCTTTCCAGGAAGACTCATGTGATTCTAAACCCATGTGCTGTTAATGTTTCCATGAAACACAAACACAGAAATGTTTGAAGAATTATTAAGCGGAGTCTTACATAAACCAGCTGTTTTGAAGAGGACCAGTAAGGAAAAAAGAACAATGAGCATCGCAGCATGTCCTTGGTCATTTGGTTAAATGCAAATCTATTTATCTTTGTCAGCTTTAAGCCATGTTCAAAAAGCAGTGCATGATCAGGGGGTTAAAAGTGGAAATGTGCAGCTTATATTTTTGTTGCATTTGAGCGTTTATGTTCATTCTTTGGTACAGAAATGTCATAGACAAAATTAGCAAGTGATTTACCCCAGTCTCATGAAATGTGTATTTAAATCTTGTGGTTTATAATTCTGGAAGTTTATAATCAGTGTGATTGAATATGCAATACATTGCCTCATAGATTCTGTTTCTGGCTTTTACAAACAAGTCGAAGTTTTAGAAATATCATGAATCACGATAGAATCATGTGCTTGTTTGACCTAAAATTTTCTTTGTTTTTGCTGGATATTACTTCTCTCGTATTTATGGTTTTGCCTGTCTTTGGAATCAGTTATATGTTAAACTTTGTGTGTTGCCATTTTGGTAGATGACACTTATATCTCAATCGGATTATTCCTATTCCTTAAAACACAAAACTAACAATGAGTAGCCTAATATAATAAAAAAAGGTTTTTCAGCATTTATTCATCTTTGTCAATGTTAGTTCATTGTGCATTAACTTATGGTAAAAGTTAGATATTTAATGTTAAAAATCAGTTAATGTTGAAATTCACATGAGGATAAATAAATGTTGTAGATTAATTGTTCATTGTTAGTTCATTTTATCTAATGCATCTTGGTATACTTTGTATTGTAGCTTGTATCAATGGCTGTCCAAAGTTTAGAGAGTCTCACAATTTTCTTTTCTTCTTTATGAAGTCAAGTCAGCTTTGACGTGATAAAGAAGAATTGACTTGACTTGACTTGACTTGGCCATTTTCATTAAGGCAGTTTCCACACCAAATGTTGAGTGCGAATGTGCAGTTCAAACCGACTGATGAAGAAAAGACAAAGTAATTTTCGTCTCCTTTAATGAAGAGTGAAATCCTGCCGTGTCTCATCGCTGCGGTGTGCCAACTCATCCTCCATTCAAACAGAGCCTTTGCAAAATCATCTCCAGTGTAGAGGAGATGACCAATCACAGAACACAGACTTTATATTTAGAAAGCTGAATTTACACAGCGAGGACACACACCCACACACTCAGAATGCACAATACTTGCAATGTGCTGTTTATTAACCATATTTCTGAATCACTGGTTTGTTCTGGAGATTTAATCACATTAGCTGGAGATAAGGTGTTTATGTGAGGTTAGTTTTGACACTTGTGTCACTCGGGCTGTTTTTAGCAGCCCACGTTATGATTTTGCACAATGCGTATAGAGATATTGTGTATGCAGTTCTGCTTCTAGATGAAGCCACGGCAAGAGACAGATTTTTAATACAAATGGCAACCTTACACCGGCCCAGATCTCAATGGAAACATTAGCCCACCAGCTTTCATTGCATCTGCAGTGCTGTGTCTGGGTTATTGAACTGATTTCCGAACTGGAAATGAATTGGCTTAGTTGCATGGGTTTTTCTGGTTTGAAATAGTAATTAGACATCTCTGGTACGGTTGATCTTTTGTCTGTGTGTGTGTCTGTGTGTCTGTGTGTCTGTGTGTTCTGTCTCTTAATACGATTGGGAAGAAAAGAATAATATTGGTCCATTTCCGTAGAAAGGGTGATTAGCATTGGGCCCTAAAGAGAGAATGGATTTCAAATCATTTCCGCTTCAGTGAGTTCTCCAAATGCCCTTAACCCTCAGAGAACCAAGCTTATTTTTTTTAAAGCCAGTGGTTATAAAGATCAAGATTAGGGTTTTAAAATTATGCTTTGCAAAACGTTGCTATATAGGTAGATATGCAAAGGATATTTGCAGCCTTACAAACAATCTAAGGGGTGGAGATTTGCTTATCTTCATCTTGAAATAATTATCAACCAAGTTGTAGGATGGTGATACTCCACAAACCCTACTTTGAAATACCTAAGAATCTACTGTTTATTTAGAAACAGAATGCAATTGCATTGACCTCTATAAAATCCTTCCCAGCAGGCAAGAAGATTGAATCGAAGCATGATTATCTCCGAGCAGCCCTCCTATAAAGTTTTATTAGAATACGGTGAAAATTATTTCGGTGTTGTTTATCTGTAATTCACTGCATTGGGTATGTTGTGTGAATGCCATTACGAATCGTTGACCCCTGGGACCTACTGCTGCGTTACTGCAAGATAAATTGCTAAACTGGTGGAGAATAGCGTAAAAATCAAATTGCATTACTTAGAAGTACAAAAAAAAATAGAATACATTATTCATATCAATCCAAAACATTGTGGATCGAATATTCAGTGTGAATTTCAAAACGTCATGTGTTGCTGTGACAACTGCTATTCTATGTAAAAATGATTATTAAACATTGTAAAAATTATTATTGATGAACTGTTTTGGCTACATTGAGTCTGTTAGGGTACAAAATTGTTTAGGGACAGTTCACCCAAAAAATATCTGTCATCATTTACTTCCATGGAAGGAAAAATTACAATGGTAGTCAAACGTGCCCAAGAACTGTTTGCTTCTCTCAATACGTCCAAATATCTTTTGTTCATCAGAACAAAGAAATGTATACAGATTTGGAACAAGTGAAGATAGATTGTTCATTTTTTGCGCGAACTGTTCCCCCAGTGAATTCTAGTCTGTCTCACAGTCCTCTTATTTCCGGTAATTGTGACTCAACTCAAAGTTGTGTTCTATGGAAAAATCGGTTTATTGCAAGCTAGACATCCAAATGGATGTAATGGCAGCAGGAAATGTGGGTGTCTGTATTCTTCCATGATTACTCAACAGGGGGCTACGACACATTCTTGGAAAACAAGTTCATCGTTCTTTGAAAGTTAGTCAGCATGGATTGCGCAAACGTTTGCTTTGCCCCTTTTTATGAGGTTGAGATATAGCGGGGGCGAGTTGAACCTGGATGGAGACACTGCACAATACAGCACAACGCTACTGTCACATACATGTAATGTTATAATGCTGCTTCTATAGGCCAGAAGCACTTTTGCTTTTATTATTGATGGATGAGACAGAAGTTGTTATATTCACAGCTGAAAAGAATTATGTCATTATGATGACATATGTTCCCTGGAGACATTGTCCTGTCTTATTAATATTTATCATTGAGTTGTTTGGCATATGCCCTTATCTTACCCGGCCTATACTGTAGAGTCGATAGATGCTAATGTGATTCAAGGACATGCAACATTTCTGTTTATAGTAAATTTATACAAAACATAAAGAATGCTTTGCGCTTAAAGGAACAGTTCACCCAAAAATGAAAATTACGGCTTCATTTACTCACCCTCAAGTTGTTCCAAATCTGTATGAATGTATTTGTTCTGATGAACACAGAGAAATATATTTGGAAGAATGTTTGTAACCAGACAGTTTTTCTAAAAGAAGATATTTAAAGAATGTAGGAAAGCAAACAGTTCTGGGGCACCTTTCACTACCATTGTAATTTTTCCTACTATGGCAGTCAATGGTGGCCAAGAACTGTTCGGGTACAAGAATTCTTACAAATATCTTTCTCTGTGTTAATGAAGAACAAAGAAATGTGTACAGCTTTGGAACAACTGAAGGGTGAGTAAATGATGCCAGATTATTCATTTTTGGCTGAACTGTCCCTTTAAGTACTTAACTGAGGTTAAAACCAAAGAGAATATTTAATTGGGCGTTAATGTGTACAGTTTGTAATGAACGTTTTACAAAGATAAGACATAGTTTGAAGAAATGTAATCTTATTTAAATGTCAGCTGTCAAAATGGCAACCGATAGAAGAATCAGACATGGACAAGATGTGTATGCTTCATCCCTATCAGAGTTTTTCCCCCAATAACAAACCAGAGATACTGTAATTGTTTGTAATGAAGTGATCCATGTTACTACATTCATGCAAGACACCATTTTCTCTCTTGTCCGAGACAAATGGATTTTTAATTGAATTAAAGGACTGTAGAATGTGTTACATGAAGCATTTGGCCGTGTAATATTGTAAAAGGGGGAGAAGGTTGTGTCACTCAAATTGACAGTCAGGTTAACACACACCTTACTGTTTAAATCCATCCTACTCTGCAAATCAAATATTACCTTTTCCTGATAGTCGTCGTGATGGAAACGTTATCCTGATGCTGTTTTCAGTTCAACGGTTTAAGTGAATTGTGAGATATAAAGAAAAATTGTTGAATATTGGTTAAAATGTTTGTTTTTGAATAATAATTTTACTACATAACATCACATTGAATAAGTGGACATGGCAGAGACGAGAGAAAAATACAATGTCATATGAATGATGTTCGCTGACTGAGAGCGGTCATTACTCGCCAACGAACCTCAAGGTTATGGAGATAAATCACTGATACTAAGCGTTATGACTCCGTCCTGGACTAATTTCCAGGTCTCAGCTGATTAAAGTGTCAAGTCATCAGATTCAAGGGCTCTTTTGAGAGTTTCATCCATATCAACAGAAGGGTAATGAGATCCTGCACCTTGCCACGATTATCACACACACGACCAGAACTTCAAGGCATCACGAGTCCCACCAGCTGAGGTCGGGAGAATCCTAATCACTTACACCCTTATCAATGTCTCATGTAATTGCAGCTTTGGCTTTAGGCTTATGTGAATGAGTCTTCACTTTTTTGTTACCTATCAAGTGGACAAAAGTCTGGCAAAGACTCTGAAGTAATATAAAGTAGATGATTCTCAAGGGAATGTTTATGCAGTAACATGTGGTAGACCGTTGAAATGAGAGGTAGATGCACACGGCTCCGGGGGATTATATAATGTTTATGCAGTTTATATGCTCTTGTAGCTCAGCCCGAATGTTTCTTGCGTAAATATATTTTGGGTGAACTAGCCCTTTAAGACATACATATTATCATTTGGTATTATCTTTGGAAATCCAACCCATGACCTTGTCATTGCTAGCATAATGCTCCACCAGCTAGGTTGGAGGAAATAAGGCTTCTCTGCCTCGTCTAAGAAAGAACGCCTGAATTTTGCCTAAAGGTCAAGTGTACGAAATTTTATGGAAGCAAATTGCAACGAGCGGCTTACTCCATCCCTCTCTTACGAAGCACTACAGTGGTTTACACAGGACTAAGATGTCATCTCGTTTTTGCTTCTTTGCCGAAGGAGATAACGTATTTAAAAAACGTTTGTCCACTTAGGGCTACTGTAGAAACAAAATGGCAAATTCCATGCAAGGGGACCCGTGGTGTATGTAGATGGAAATAGCTCATTCTAAATAAACATAACACTTCATTATGTAAGGACTTTACACACCTCTGAAGACATAGTTACATTGCTGTCAATAGATACTCCAAAAAGGATAAATTGGACCTTCAATGACAGTATAAACAGAATTAGACGATGCAGTTTGAATTTTCTGATCTAAAGGTCAAAGCTGCGTGAGGGTCTGTGTGGTTTGTGGAAGGATATCGTTCTGAGGCAGAGGAAGTTCTTCTGTGGGAACACAATGCAGAAAGGCGCACTCAGGCTAAATAAATTATCACAGGGCTATTTTTAAGCCGAAGTGTAAATGCAGTAATCCTCCTCACAGCAACTGAGAAGAGCTTCAATCCAGTTCTCCTTCATCTCCTCACAATCCTTCCTCCCTCTTTCTTCCCTCTCGTTCCATTTGTGTCATGTTTTCGTTCTCCTTTTGAATTAGAGATGTCGCTTTATTCTCTCGTGTATGCGCTAAATGTTAATGCCATCAGCGTCGTGCGCATCACAAAAGTACGATGGAAGTTAATTGATTAAATATTAAAATGCCATTGTGATGCCTCTAGCACAATCTCTGTGTACGGTTTTCCATCACTGAGTGCTCCTCCTCGCTGGACTTAGTTGTGTTTTTGTGTAAAATGCAGCTTCCGCTAATGAAATCTAATGGCGTATAATGGCGTGCTGTTAATCACAGACTGCAGCTTGAGTTTTACAAGGTTAACGATGGCAGAGAGAGTGTGTTCTCATGTGGACTCGGGTCCTTGGGAATTTATCAATGTCAGGTGAGGGTGAGCGCTACGGTTCATTGAAGCAGATGCCGTAACTGCCACAGCTTCCTTTTGTGGAAAAGTTAGGGTGGTCTTTAGAAGCATTTGGGCATTCAAATCTTCTGAGAAGCACCACATTTTTAAGTCTTTATGCATTCTGACTTCTTTACAATGTAAAACATAACTGGCTTCTCATGCTTGACATGGTCATCTTGTCAAAAACGAGTTGGACGTATGACTTAGCATTTCTGTGCTCGGTACTCTCCCCCAGCGTTCTTTTAGGTTTCGGAAAGTTTGTTTCTAACATGAAGATCTGTTACGTAACAAATTTTCTTATTCACTCATTGGACAATTCTCCTGGAAAAGCAAGCTCACGCGTCAACCAAGGAGAGCGGGAGAAGTGTTTGTTCACTGCATTTGGGTGATGAATGTTATATAAATGGTGGATATAACGCTGGATTTGGAGATCATCTGAAACTGATAGATAGAGCGGAGAGAGTAAATGGTCTGTCTGCAAACTGTCTGTATTTTGTTTTCATAAAAAGCTTGCATTGGTTTTGTAGAAGTCAATGGGCACCCCCTTTGTTGGTTCACATCATTCTTCAAAATATCTTCTTTTGTGTTCTGCAGAAGAAAGAAATCATATAGGTTTGAAACTACAAGAGGGCAAGTAAATGATGACAGAATTTTTCATTTCTATGTCTTTAAAAAACATTTCACCCATTAATAGTTCTGTCATCTCTGTTACTCTCCCACATATCATTTCAAGTCCATGTACATTTATTTATGTTTAAAAAAATTCTAACAGCTCTTTAATATGATGAACATGATCAGTTTTGACATTAATGATGCCACTTTAGGCAATAGACTTAGGGCTATAATGAAATATTTTCATTTTAGGCTAACTGTTTCTTTAAGACGAGGCTTACATTCGAAGATATTTGCAGAAAAAGGTCAGCACAAAAGTAGAGAAAACGTACGATGCCGTAACAATCTCTTCTGTTCTCCCCCTCTTCATCATCTCCTCCTCCTCACGCCTCATGGCCTGTAGAAGGCAGGAAGCTGTAGCGCAGGATACAGAAGTGATGGAATGGGAGATGCTCAGGCATTTGATGTAAAACACAACACAGCAAAAGACTACATAAATAGACCCATTTATTCCACCTCGTACGGATTCACCAATCTTTTGTTTGTTGTCGGAAATCAGGGCAGAGAGATGAAGAAAAGGTATAAGCCGCTGCAGAAAGGGACGACCTATTTATGCCTTTGCGGTGGAAAAGCAAGAATGCATTGTACGTGGTGTGCTTACTGTAAAAGCGATAAATATTTTCCCTTGCAGGCAGAAATGGAAGAAATATAGTACAATTTGACAGATGGGTCCTGTGGACTAAAATATAAATATATATATATATATATATCTGTGTGGTGAACAGATGCTGTATTAGGGTTAGTCACGCAGACGTAAATTCATCAGATTCATGTCGAGTTGATTCATTAAACAATTCTTGAACTTGACTTAAACATACTTAAGTATTTTTTTATGTAGTAAGTATATTAATATCAGTCTACTATTATTATATGTTATATTTTATATTTGGGACTAAATTGGCCCACTTTTCAATTGGAGGATTTATTGACAGAAATGCAATATTCTCTACACAACTATGTCTTCAGAGGTGTATAAAGACCTTACAGGATGAAGCGTTATGTTTTTATTATCCAAGAATGAGCTATTTCTATCTAGATACGCCGCGGGTCAACTTGCATGGAATTCACCATGTTGTTTCTACAGTAGCAGTTAGTGGACTAACTGCTCTACAGAGTGTGTTTCGTAAATACGTTATCTCCTTCGGCAAATAAGCGAAAACATGAGGACATCTTAGTTCTGTGTCGGCCACCTTAGCGCTTTGTAAGAGAGGTTTGCATCCTCGCTGCTAGATGCCGCTAAATTTCTTACACTGGACCTTTAAGTATACTTTTAAGTATAACAGCAGTAAAAATGTTGTACACAACTAGTTTTTCATTTGTACTGCAACTATATTATAAAAGAACTTTATACTGTTATACTGTTTACTAGTTTAATACTTGTAGCACATTGTTTATAAAAGTACACTCTCAGTAAACTTCTAGTTTTAAAAATGCAAGTATACTTGTAAGTTTCCCTTAAGTGAACTTAATATGACATAATTTAAGAAACTACTGGTACAGTAATTGAAAAAAAGTATACTTATAAAACTATAGCTCACTCAAAAGATTGAGTACTATACTTCGACTTTTCAAGAATACTTGAGTGTAATTTAAGTACATTTCTGAGAAGTGCATAAAAAGTAGGGTGCGAGTACTAAAAGAAGTATACTAAAAATAAACTTTAATAAACATATTATTTGTAATGGTTGTGTTAGGAGCACAAAGATCACACATACTGATGAAAAATACACACCTTTAAACACTGGAAAATCCATATCATCCATAACCTTCTTTTACTCTTTGTAGTAAGAAAGACTTTATAGAACAGTTGCATTTAATGATTTAGCTTAAAACTAGCATTTCAATAAAATATTTATGGATAAAGGGATCCATGATATAAAACAGCTTCTCGCACCTTATTTCCCAAATAAACCTGCAGCTTAATGTCCCGACCAGCCAAATTTGAAGCAACCTCTGTAACAATATCAGATCTATTAAAGTGGGATAGAAAAGAGGAACAGTAATCTCACTTCAGAGTTTCTCTACATCGCCTCGGGTTATTTGCAGAAACAGAAGCGATACGTATCTGAGCCACCGAGTCGTCCAATCAGAGCACACCTTGGCTATACTACAGAGCGAGTAGCTGTCAGTGTATGGTGTAGCTGAAAAGGCTCAGGGCTGTGTAAGGTAAGAATGAGAAGCTAGTGTTGAAGATGGTTGTGCTCTGATTCAATAACACTGGTGAGAACTCATTATGAATGCATAGCCTCCAGATTCTGTTCCTCCTGAGCTTTTCAGGATTTTAGATTCTTCCTTTTTTTCTCTCTCTGTTTATGTCCTCTTGTCCCCACATCCTCATAGTGTTTGGTTTGTGATTTATACGAATGAGATCTGGATGCTGAGGAGAACTGACGGGCAACAGGGGCTGAAAAAGATCTAATGGCGTCATCTGCTTTAAAGTGCCATACGTAGCATTAAGGGAAGGTTGCAATTCAGTTTTGTTATTTTATGAAAGCCGTCCTACACACGAACCAGACAGATTGGTTTATTCGTTCAGGGCTCACGGCATGAGCAAATGTCATTGTTTCAGGGTTGCCTCGCGCAGATGGATGGAGAATGGAGTGGCTCTTCAGAACTGTCACACTTCAGCGTGTGATAATTAATCTGAGAGAATGGAATAAGGGACGGAAAAGGAGAGGGCCTCTTTTGCTTTTGATGAAAAAAACTTATCGTGATCGTTCTTTTAAAGGACGTCTGCGGTCGGTGACACTAGTATTATCATTCCAGTTTTAGATATCGAGTGCTAAGGTTAACGCTAATATTTTGAGCAGAAAGAATATAAAACAATGTGTTTAAAACAGTTAAAATAGTTCACTCAAAAATGAAAATTCTGTCGTCATTTACTCACCTTCGTGTCATTCTGCAGAACACAAAAGATATTTTAAAGAATGGTGGTACCCATTCATATCTGTTGTTTCATTTAGCAACATTCTTCAAAATGTCTTCTTTTGTGTTCTGTGGAAGAAAGAAAGCCATACACTGGTGCAAATGTACATGTCTATAAAAATGGTTTTTTTTGTGTTTAGATAGTTTTTCTTAGTTCTTTTGTTGACCTTACAACAGCACCCATTGGTTAGATGGATGCCAAGATGTTTGTGTGTGAGTCTATATATGTACCCGTCTCCATGCGGCATGTCAACGGTCCTTGGCAAATTGAAGGAAAATTCCTGACTTTTATTCGCATGCGAAAACAAAATACACGCGGTTTTATCGTTCAGCTGAACCTCCAGAGTCACTACTTTCTCCCCCCACCTCCTCGACAACAGCTAAAGCCTGTTTGGGATGGAGAGCTTGCGTACGTTACTTTGACAGCTTGTCAGGCTTCCACATGATAATGAATTTCAAATGCTAGATATGCTCTGTGTAGCCAGGAGCCGGCGCGTGTGCTGTTTGTGCTCGAGCGGGGTCCTCTCTTGGAGGTAATGGTCTGCGTTTTTGTGGACATTTAATATGAGCTATATCACAATTGTGATTCAAACATTAAAAAGGTCTCACGAGTGCATTCAGACACGTGTATGTACATCTGATCAGATTTATAACGCTGTTGAATGTCAGATACGTCACATCAAAAACCTGTGATCTGTCATGCGTCGCATTTGTGTCTCTCTCCCTCCCCACTGCTCTCTCTTCTCTCTGTCTAGATCTTATTCTTCCTTAAAGGTCAGGTGTGGTAGTAAGGCGTGCGCTTCGCTAAACTTTGCTCCTGTTGAATTCTGGGATATCCATTCTGCAATTGATTCACCAATGTAACCATCATTTCATATTCTTTTCTCTCACCCTCGAGTACATGCTTTCCATCTCTCCTCTCGTCTGTACAGAAAAGTTCTTCTGTTTGTTTGCAGAGACACGCTTTGTGTTCTTACTCGCCTTTTGTTTCCTCCCGGTGAGTTTGTGCTTCCCATTTAATTTCCTGCTCTCCCCAGAGTAAAATGCTATTGCTCGGAGGTAACAGGAAACTTAAGTGGCGTTCTCTGTTGTTGTAATTAAATATCAACTTTGTCTTAAACGTTTCCTCTTAAACCTCATTCAAACAATAAACAAGAGACACAAATGAGACAGTTGTTTATGTACAGCAAGATCTTTTGTAACTAATGTTTTTGTAACTAAAGAGGCCCGCATCACACCGCTTCTAAAGAAACCCACACTGGACCCTACACTGCTAGAAAACTACAGGCCTGTCTCCCTTCTTCCCTTCATCGCCAAAGCCCTGGAGCGAGTTGTGTTCAACCAGCTCTCCTCCTTTCTCATGCAAAACAACCTCCTGGACAGCAATCAGTCTGGGTTCAAGACCGGTCATTCCACAGAGACTGCACTGCTCTCAGTCATCGAAGCCCTGAGACTGGCAAAAGCATCATCCATGTCTTCTGTGCTCATCCTACTGGATCTGTCCGCTGCCTTTGACACTGTCAATCATCACATCCTCCTGGCTTCTCTCAGTGCTATGGGTGTCTCTGGAATGGCGTTGCAAGGGTTTGAGTCCTACCTCTCGGGTAGGTCATTCAGAGTATCCTGGAGAGATGAGGTCTCCGCGTCCCAACAGCTCAACACGGGGGTGCCACAGGGCTCAGTGCTTGGACCGCTACTCTTCTCCATTTACATGACATCCCTCGGCTCGGTCATTCAGAAGCATGGCTTCTCCTATCACTGCTATGCCGACGACACACAACTCTACTTGTCATTTCAACCGGACGATCCGACGGTCACTGCTCGCATTGCGGCATGCCTGAGTGACATCTCGCTTTGGATGAAGGATCATCACCTGCAGCTAAACCTTGCAAAAACGGAACTGCTTGTGATCCCAGCCAACCCAAAGATTCACCACAACCTTGCCATTCAACTAGGCTCATCAACGATAACACCGTCCAGCACAGCCAGAAACCTGGGAGTGGTAATCGATGATCAGCTTAACTTCACAAGTCATGTTGCCAGCACCGCCCGGTCCTGTAGATTCATCCTCTACAACATTAGGAAAATTAGACCTTTCCTATCGGAGCACTCTACGCAAGTCCTAGTCCAGGCTCTTGTCCTGTCCAAACTGGATTATTGCAATGCGCTTCTGGCTGGACTTCCTGCTTGCACAATCAAACCTCCCCAGATGATCCAGAATGCGGCGGCAAGAGTGGTCTTCAATGAACCGAAGAGAGCGCATTTAACTCCGCTCTTCATCAGGTTACACTGGCTCCCTGTTGCCGCCCGCATAAAGTTCAAAGCTTTGCTCCTGGCCTACAAGACCAACACCAGATCTGCACCATCGTATCTCCACTCGCTAATGCAGATCTATGTTCCTGCCAGATCACTGCGGTCTGCAAAGGAACAACGACTAGTGGTACCATCCCAAAAAGGAAAAAAGTCACTCTCCCGTACCTTCTCTGGATCTGTTCCACATTGGTTTGGATAAAAGCGTCTGCTAAATGACCAAATGTAAAATGTAAATGTAATGTGGAGGACATAGCTTAGATAGCTTGGTTTTGAGAGAATATAGTGAGAAATATTGGAGTTCATAATGAGATTTCTTTATAAATTTGAAAAAAAAGAATCTTTCAGAGAAACATCTGCACTTTTGCTGTCCATTTTGTCTCATTTGGATATATATCATCTCACTATATGGATATTATATATGGACACTATATATGGACTACTTGTCACATTATTGCAACATGTATGATACTTTGTATTTCATGCTTAACTTACATCACATGACAGCAGTTTAAAGTGCACTCCGTTTTATTATGCCATTACTATTTTCACTGCTTATAACATTCCTCTGTTGTCTGATATTTTCAGACAACATATTTTCAGACAATTTTCTGCCAAATGAATAAATGTAAATGTAAATGTGATATCGATCACAAAACAAGACAAAATTATACCTAAACAGTTTCAACAAGTGAAATGTCCTAAATCACAACTAATAAGCTCTCCCTATTTTTCATAAACATTTATTCAGTTACTTATTATCGAACTGGGTGCAGCTGTGACACGTCAGAGGGGACCTGGCCCTCCCGACTGAGACTGGTTTCTACCGAGGTTTTTTTCTCCTTTTTTTATCATTGGAGTTTGGGTTCCTAGCCACAGGGCTGTGTTGTGACGTATTTACACACAGATCACTGGTAATGATTCTCTCTGCCAAATCAGTGTCATTGGATTCGCAACACATGAATACGCATTTTAAATACGTAATATTGCCATTTCGTTATATGAAAGTATATAGAGATTAAGACCCTTAACGCAATGCTTAATGCTACATGGGCTTACCCTCGTGCAAACCAAAATGATCGTTGTCTGCCCTTTGCTGTAAGATTTCCCAAATTTTAGCAGTATTTTGTTTCGCTGCCATCTCCATCGATATGCTCTATTATTCCTGTGTTGTGCATGTGTTTGTCGCGTTCACAATTATGCTATGGCAGTATCGGCGGCGCAACCATGACGATAAGTTTATAATCTCCACCCACTTTGAAGTGGTACTAAACTGCTGTGGAAAAGCAAACTGAGCGGAAGTGAAATGAGCTGTACCGAGCCGAGTCGTACTAAACCTGAAGGTACCAAGCAGTGGAAAAGCACCATTACATAATATCTTATTTGTTTTGCCATTTTTTTATCTCCACTATGTTCATTTTCAGTGTGCTTTATATTCACATTTTTATACAAATATTCTCATTTTCTCCTCTCTGTTTTCCCGCAGACTCCCTGGAGAGTTCTCCATAACCTGAGTACTACTGGAGACCCACCCATATACTCCGATGTCCACAGCACACACCAGACTGTCCTCTTCAAACTCTTCAACCACAAATCTCCCAGATGTAGGCCATCCCCTGAACAAAACTTCTTAAACGGATCCAACTTACTTTGAATGTCCTCAACAGCATATCAACTAAAAACTTGGAGAATCACCCAGACTACTGTTGTTCTTGTTTTGGACTGTGAAAGACTCGCTGCTGAATCAACTTGTTTGTTGTGAGTAATCTCATGAAGTGTAGCACTTTAAACTCTCTCTTCCTGCCAGTGCTCAGCACACAGCCTGTTAGCTAATCTGTGCAGGCAAGCATGATGCTCGACAAAACATACACATACCCTGGACTTCCAGAAACTACAGAAGTGGTAGTGACCTTTCTCTCTCTCTGTCTCTCCATCCATGTATCTATCAGGACTCCATATTTTGCACGTCTCAGAATAACTTGTCTCCTCTCTCTCCCTTGTCTGCTGTCTTGTATAATGTGAACTGGTTGGCTTGCTTGGTGAGTTGTATCTATGTCTTTACTGTACATGTCCCCTATCTTGAATTCCTTCATCGTCATTCCTTCGTCCAAAAGTAGGGCCCATCTTCCTTAACCTGAACTGCACTGTGACTGAGACCAGGTCTCCTCTAAAAACACAAGCGGATATATTGGAGTTTGATTCATGGTTGAATAAGCTGACAGGATGAAGCAACTGGGATATAAAACTGCAAAGCATCACAAATGGGAGATTCTTACGTTTTGGAAAAGAAGATGAGAGAGGAGCAGATGATACGCCTCTATGAAGATCATTGCGTGGCTTTCTTCTCATCCCTCTGTTGAGAAAATGTAGCAAGTTGAAAAAATGCAATATTAAAGATACAGGTTATCCAAAAATGTATATGCCATCTTTTTGTCATCTTCATGTTGTTTCAAATAACTTACTTTTTGCAAGACCTGCTCTTTTAAAATGCAATGAGAGTGAATGGTGACCATGGCTGTTTATGGTTCCCATCCATTTATATTTGATGAAAACTCGGTATTCTTTTTAACATGTTTTGTCTCTGAAATAAAGTCATTTGAGTTTGGAACAACATGAGGATGACTAAATGGTTACTTGATGATTTTTGGTGAACTGTCCCTTTATAGAAGACCATAAAAGGATTGAAGATGCTAAAAAGAAGGCAAGAAGCCTGTCGCTAGGAGCCTTGAACTTTCCATTCACTTTATGGTATTGAACAGAGATCCTCACAAAGGCATCACTGTTAATAAAACATGGCCATTCACTGTTACCTTTTTAACTCTGAAGCACATGGAAACTAAATCAAACGAACTGTGTTTTTTTACCCTTTGATCATTGCCACCTTTGTATCAAGCCTCCATGAGTTACACGAGCCTCAGGCGTCGACATGGGTTCTCGCCACAAAGGGACTTGCCACAACTGTAGCATGTCACTGCAATATCCCACATCTACCGCAAAGGCGCCAACATGGCCGCCAACAAAGGTCTGTGACCATGCAGACCGGCCATCGATTATCTGGGTCGGCTCCAGTTGTTTTGAGAGCTACAGTAATAGGTTGCATGTGGCCGTATGATGGAAGGTTTGCCTTACAAGATGCTTTAGATTGGAATCAGATCCAAAAATTGAGTGGTATCGATTAGACCTTGTCGATTACATCTCGCATCGGCTCTCGTCTGGCACACAGGATGAAGTCAATACGGAGAATCTAGGGAAAAGCATGTTCCAATTAAAAACTAGCTACCATTTCATGCCTTTGTGACGCCTTGGTGGGGTTTTTTTAATCACCTGGAGGGCTTAATGCAACTTTCGTTGACTGAGGGAACATGAATAGGGCTGAGGGGTGAAATGAAAAACGGTCGTTGATTTAATGGCTGCTAAACTAGTATAGATCCCATTAAATTGAGAATTCGGGTTCATTTGGTTCGTAGACAGTGGCTTTAAAATGAAATCACATTATTGCTGTTATCGTGATTTGATGTTCGTCCAAAAGGCTTCGCTCTTATATTGATCATTCTGATGAGCCACGGCCAACTAAATCAACTGTAAAAAAAATCATTTAGAATTGTTTCTTTGGTTTTAACTTTGTGAGACCATCACAAAGTAGATAAACCACAGTCAATCCAGACTGTTCTGCAAACATGATTCAGACTCTTAATCCACCGTAGGCCATTGTTGTTATTTTCTAAGAAAAATGCATATAGATGTAATGGGATTATTTAATATTTTAACAAGACAATTTTGTAGCATATTAAACCTGTGCAATATACTAAGACTGTACAAATATATATTAAACATAACATGTTGGTATATATATATATATATATATATATTGTTTTATATATGCAAAGGGGGAAACAATCATTCTCATGAGTCTTCAAATTTAGACTCCAAACAACAAAACAAAAAGTATAGTTCGGCCCTTCAGAGATTCTTAACTTGTATAAGTCCACTAATGGTCCCCACGGTTACTCAGACTCCCTTTTGATCTTGAAGAGCCCTTGGGATAAAAACAGACACATACATAGTAATTAATGCACAAATGGATGATGATAATTAATGTGAACATGAAATGTACTCTGGGAGGGTTTTTCTCCTCCCTGTTCTTTTGTCTGAGAGATTTGCCTTGAAATTCAAGTAGTCTGTAACTTCGAGAAAGGGAATATGAATACTTAAGCGCCCTTCTGATAAAATGTACTTTCTTTGGAATGAAAGCATTCTTACATGAGAAGGTTGCGTATTTTACTGTGGTGTTGGTACTGAGTTTAAAAGAAATAATTGATGTTTACAGTTGTACTAATGTTCTGATTTGGTTGAAATCAGCTCTGTTCGAGAACACTGGGACATGACCACACCACAGAAATCAAGTGAAAATTTTTCACCCTCGAGAACTGCACCAAGCATTTATGGATTCGCTACATATCAATACATGTACAGTATATTATTCATGCAGATAGGTACATAGAAACATCGGGAGATAAACACGCAAAGACTATACGTTTGCATTTATACTCGCACTTATAAAAACATCAAGCTGTATGCATTAATCTAAATGATGTTTAGTCATGTTTATTTACAATCATAATGTGCAATTAAAAATATATGATTTTTGACTAAATGAGTTTCTGATGTTTTCTTTTTGGCAGGCATGCAGATCTTTTCCTCTCCATTCTCTACGTAGTGTTGTTATTCATAAATAGCATGTAAATATTCTAGTAAACATTCACATTTTTGACACGTTTGAACCATGCTGCTTAACCAACAGAGTCACCACTGTGAAGCCTTTTTTATTGGGAGGTCAGATGCGATTGTAATGTTACTTAAGTTCATAGCAAGGAAAAGTTCACGGCAAACAAGATGAAGTTCATTTAAGTTTATTGATTCCAAACAAGGGGTATGTGTACACCAGGCAGTGCATTGAGTTTGCTTTGTTTACATCTAAAAAATGTACTAAATATATTTTCCCATGCTTTATAGATTTTATAAATGGAGGTAATAGATCACTCTATGTTCTGTTGATATGTTACAAAGAGCTTTGCCTTACTGACGGGGGTGTGGCAATACATCAGACCAAAATGGTTGTGAAACACTATTTAGATGGTTTCAAATAGTAGTACTACAAATCAAATTCATGTCTGTGTTCAAAACACGGCACCAAGCTAATCCAGATTGATATCGACTACGGTATGTCTTACATTACACACAGGCAGCAGGGAGAACATGGTCTCTCTCGCAAACACACACACTTTATTCTCCTGCTGACAGAGAACATTCAGGCTAGCTTCTGGGAGAAAGTGAGAGATGAGCAGATGGTGGAATATGACAAACATCACTCCAACTCAAACCCTCTGTAGTCTCCAGTGACTCCACCAGAGATGTTCTCAGCATTTTAACACCATATTCCTCTGCTCTCGTGCTTCTATCTGTATCTATCTATAACTTGCTTGTCTGTGCTCCTCCATACCTGCATATCTTTCCTTAATTTGGCTTTCTCTGTCATGATTATTCAAATTTCACAGTATTTCTATCCATTCTGTCATTAGTCAAATATAATGTCAGTCTTCACTTTTCACAATACTCCAGGACACACAGTATGGACACACATGTATTTCGCGTAGCTAAATGTCACAATCGCTCTAGGCAACAATATTCAGCCGTAGGAGACACATGGTCATAATGGTCCACTGCTTGAAAGGACTAAAGCTTGTTTGAAAACTTGATTGTTTTTTGGGTAAGTTAAATTGGAGCTTTTGTTGATGTTTTTAATCTTATTACAGTTTTTATTCATATTTATATATTTGAGCAGTTGGTGCGGCAAAAAAAAGAATGTAAGTAACATTTCTGAAATGTAAAATTATGTTTTTAATGTTATTTTACACCTGATTAACTTCTGATATTTGAGCTTTTTTTAGCATTTCAAATTTAATTTAAAATTTTGTCAAAATAAATTTCTTGTAGTAAATGCTATATTCCAAATTTTTTCCAAATCTGGCTATTTTCCAGAATTGCATGAAGTGCAATAGCAATGTACATTTTTCACATTTTGACCATGCGTTTTTGCAATAGTAACTTCATAAATCTTTCAAAGTTTGTGAAAATATATATTTATTTCTAAGCCCACAAGCCAGACCAATAGTACCCCATAGTCACACACCAAGCATGCATCCATATTGCAGGCACAACTGTATCCCACAATTCCTTGAACTTCTCAGCAAGCCAATGACTCGCATGGCTCTTGACCGAAAATCTGTATCGGATCTCGGCTGTAAGCTTTGTGTAACATGCTGCCTCCCTCAAGGCAACCAAAACATCATTTGATCATTATATATATGCACATTTTATAGTCTGCGTGTATCTTTTCAGACATACTGTACAGGCAAAGATGCAAGTTTGTGTGACCGTGGGTTCCAGAGGTGGTCCCCATCCAAATCGATGTCTGACGATAGGACTGTAGTCGTTACTATGGTGTACTGCATCATTTACTCATTTGAACAACTACTAGAATTCATTCATGCAGGCATTGTGTCTCTTTATGACATAGATACAAACACAAAAGACTTCCAGCAGAGTTGCATCACAACATGTATATATGAAATAAAAGCTATGATGACTTTAGTTCGTTTTTAATTATTTTGAAGCAAACCACACTGAAACTTGTTTTCGCATTTTGAATATTGATTTTTATTAGTAGATCAGTTAAAATTACTGGAAAATCTCCTGATTTATGTATTATGTCTTGTATTCAAGATTCGAACATTTTATACAGTATATTGGAATTAAAAGATAGGTGTACAACTCATGTAGAGTGTTTGGTAATGTATGTACTGGTATAAAATTGGAATACCGGTACCTGCTCTGAAATTCTCAGCCGTGAGGCTTAGGGCAGCATGAGTTTGGTTTCAAGCCATTTCATATTCCTGATGTAATATTTAAATACTTAAAATACAGTTTCTACGTAAAGAACAATAGCTCATAAACTTTTTCATCCTGCTGACATAGCGCTCTCAACACCAACAGATGTGCTTCCTGATCAACACTCTATCATTGTCATGTTTCACAACTTGTTCCTGTTAATAATCGTCTTGCGCAATCGTGAATGATCGGACGTTCCTTTATGAGGAAATGTGTGACTCATTGGTCGCTGCTCTAAAATGCTGGGAATTGTGCTTGAGTGAGTGAATGTGTGTAAGGAACAGGTGTTCTTAAGCAAGGATCTGGCGTGTCATCACTGGCACACCCTGCCTCCCACCTTTTTGTCTTTAGACAAGTCTGAGCAATGTTGACCTTTCTGATGTGGTGCCAATCATAACCGTTAGAAAGGGCACATTTTTCTCACACTAGTTTATGCCAGCATTTAGAAATCAATGTGACTTTTCGTGTTCCCAAAAGAGTTAATAAAGAAATAAGTATAGAATATAAAGAATATAATCAGACTTATTTCTAAGATAAAAGCTCTTAATAGTTGTATATATTTGATCATTGTATATTCAAACATTCTTATTTTAAGCAAAACACTCAAACAATTAAACCTGGAAGATCGTAAATCTTTGCTTTGTAGTGTCACCTCACACTAACAACTAATAAATATTTTTAATAAGTGCCAAGTCAAAGTTCCTTGTGTATTTGTGGACAGTAATAGTTTTTGCTGTGAAGTTGCAGTTCTCCATGTACAGACGATAAAGGGCTTTTTCATTTGCATTGAGAATTGAATTTTACAAATCGAATTGAATATTAACCTTTGAAACTGAATCTAAACCCCACAGTGCTGCTATGATGTGTTTTAATCCTCTGGATTACTTATGTTTACTTTTTTTCATTATTGCTTATATTACTTATATATTCAATACATTGCAATGATAGGATGGTAATAATACAGCAGCGAAAATTAAGAGACCGTTCCAAATGTTTTGTTTTTCTGAATTCACTATTTATAGGTATTTGTTTCATTCTGTGAACTTCTAACAATATTTATTTCAAATGTCAAAAACTGGAGAATGTGCTCTGTATTCATTTAAATGTTTAAGCAATACAATAATATTTGAAGAGTTTAGTTTCAAAATGAGATAACTCCCTTTTATAAATTTTTCAAAGATCATGTTTTTTTATTGTGCATTCCAATAAATCTAAATCAAACTGCAGTTGGTTTGTTTTGATTTAAGCTATAATAAATAACAAATACAACAACTAAAACATGATTTTTGACTCATTTAAAAACAAAGTTATCTCATTTTGGAACCAAACTCTTCATTTACACGTATGTATTTGGGAAAAGTACAAAAAAGTAGTTTTAACCTCGATTTAATCAAAGTTTTTGTCCTTCTGTTAGTCTTTCACATTGCTTTACACTCTATGTCAGTCCTGAGGTTTGATTTTGTTGAAATTGAACGAACACCGGACTGGTCACAATACATCTAGAAATGCTTTTTAAAATACATTTTTGGAATGGCCTCTTAATTCTTTCCTGTTAAGAGCTTGATGTGAAGCACAAATATGTTCAGTGAAAACTCTAGCAGCTACATTATGCTAATTCGTCTCAGTACCACGCTGCTTATGCAGGCCGCACGCATACCTGTTGATAGAAGCACTGAATTAAATGCGCATTGGAAACAAGCTGCTTGTGTGCCTCAGAGGTATTTCTGCTGTTCCTGTCTTACTATACCATGTGCACATCCATAACCATGTACAAGTGGATATGCATTTTCACAGCCTTTTATGGTTTTATGCCTGTATTTCCCACGTCCCCAAACATACCAACAACAGCATACACAGTTTGGGTCGCATTCATTACAAACTTGCTTGTTTGCACGAGGATGCATTTTGGTACAGCGAGGCCACTGGGAATCAGGAACGGAACTTATTATCAGACGCTTGAGACTGATGATGGCGTGTTTGGATATGTCACATTGTTAATGCTGTGACAGCTAGAGCATGTGTGGGCCAGGCGCCATGCCCGTTTAAATGATGTGTGTGTGAGTTTCGAGAGGGAGCGAGAAGATGATCCCGGAGAGTCCAGGGGGCCAGCTGGAAGCTGTGTCAGCTCCAGGCTCAGTGTAGCCCCATGGGCATCAGGCTTGGCACAGCTCAGCTCTGCAGCAGCTGGGACTGAAAATAACAGAACGGGCTGTTGTCTGCTGCTGCAACACGGTGTTAGCAAAAAGCAAGTGTGTCTGCAGTAAAACAGTATTGATTGGGTCGTTTGATAGGTCACAGCAAGAAAAGCGTTCTTAAGTTATTCCCAACGCATTGGTGTGCTCAACAGCTTTAAGAGCTGAAGGAAAATAATGAGATCGTATATAAAGGGCTTTGCTTCACACGAAGAATTCACCCAACTTAGTTTCTAGCAACTCTACACAGTCATGTTCTATAATCTTATTATACACAGAAGTGAAGTCATCGGGGGCCTCGTTTATGTAAAATCCACGGCAACGTTCATATTTATAAAAACGGTCTGGTAGACGTACACACTTACGCTTGTACGAGTGCTGCAGGTTTTTGGAAATATAAGTCATTCTTACCGCTTGTATAGGATTTGGACGTTGAAAGGTGCTCTTTCATATCGCTGTTGAAAATATAGCATATGCTGGGTTAGGTAGTATGTTTTGATGTTGGTTTGCTGGTTTAAGCTGGTCACATGCTGGTTTAAGATGGTCATCTACTGGTTTAAGCTGGTAATGTGCTGGTTTAAGATGGTCATGTGCTGGGGCAGCTTAAACCAGATCAGGTCCAACTTAAACCAGCACAAATCAGCAAACCAGCATCAAAACATAACTATTTTCAACAGGGATATTGATTACATTATTTAGACATCATTAAAAGACAGAAATCTGAAACTGTTCAGCTGCGCACAATGTAACGATCTTCGCATTTTATAGATTTCACATAAACACGTTTTCTGTGCGTACGTTCGTTCTTTGAATCACACATACGCACTTTGAGAAATTATCGTAAAATCTAATTTAGGACGGTTTCTATGCAACATTTTATAAATGAGGCCACTGAAGTACATCATTTGCACTACTGTTGTTGGGCTCAACTGCAGAATATCTTTAGACTCATTAATTTGATTAAAGGTACAGATTACACAGAAACAAAATGCTCTTTTGTCCTACCAGGCCTGTTTAACTTAGTTCTCCAAGTGACTGGGTTAAAATGTTGGACAATGACACCAGAGGTTCATTTACTCTTTCATAACTCAGACAATTTGGATTTCATTTAAAGGTCCAGTGTGTTATGGAGTATCTATTAACAGAAATGCAATACAATGCATAACTATATCTTCAGATGGGTATAAAGTCCTTACATAATGAAGTTTTATGTTTTTATCACTTCAGAATGAGATATTTCTATCTACATACACAGCGGGTCCCCTTGCATGGAATCCACCATGTTGTTTCTACAGTAGCCCTAAACGGACAAACTGCACTACAGAGCGCGTTTTGTAAATATGTTATATCCTGCCTAACATCTTCTGTATTTGATTGGAGGACAAAATCATGCCGTCTTGAAACTACATGAGAGGGTCACATGATTTGGGTGAACTGTCCCTTTAAATATTCAAAGAGTAAGACTTTGGCAAATTTAGGATGTGTTGTGACAGCTCATTCTGTCTCGCTTTTAATCTGTTTCGAATCCCAAAATGAAACACAATTGGTGTGAGATGTAATGGGAACTCCGAACGTCTTTTCCTCCAACGTTCTTTATAGGTCAGATGTAGCGCTTCTCTCCCACTTTGTCTTATTTTTTCTCTTTCGTGTCTGCGTTTCTTACTTTCTCTCGCCTTCTTTTTCTTTCAATCTTCGTTTCTCAGCCATATACAACCCGCATATCTCTCTGATATGTTCAGAAGGGATCTTAATGTCCCTCCCACCCCTCTTTCTAATGGGAATAAAGGCACGCTTTGTCAGCTATTATATCGCCCTGCCTTGTCATAATTACTGCTGCCTCTGCTTCTGTGCCTGAGATTGTACCGGTTTGTCGGTCTCACAATGAATAATTGTGCACAGATGTGATTGCTCTACATTCCTTCAGGGCTGATAGGTCAGACACAATAAGATAAGTGCATGTTATACAGTGCATGAAAGGAAACAATATTTACTTTTTGATTTGTTGGAAGAATCATCCAGGGGAGGCCTACCCAGGTATCCAACTGTAATTGATTTCCAAGTAGGTTTTGTGTGTTTTATTCATTTATTATGTTTTGTTTGGTTTCTGGTAGATTAATGGGTCTATGGCTTAAAATAAAAAAGATTATTTACATTGTATACTAACAATTTCCACACCGTGTCATTTCCATATCTCAGATTATGATAGAGTAGTTGATTGAATTATAGCTTTATTGGAAATTATGTTTCAAGGAACGCTTGTGTGTGAAGGGATGAGGGCTAAATTAAAATATTTTTTGCAGTCCTTTTGAAGCCTCGGATGTCCAAATTTGCTGTTTTTCATTAAATGGAAAAACACTGTACTATTTGAATGATTAAATACTGTCTGGTCAAAGTCTAAATGCACTTTTTAATACTTTGTATTGGTTAGATATCAGCAAAACCCAGTGATAAACACAAAGCGTGACTAATAATAATGATTTGTGACAAAAAAATTAATCACCAAATATGGAGATATGAGGATTAGGATGGACAGCAGCGATATGTTGTCCTCTAAATAACCATGTTTTAATTTATAATTTACAATTACTATATTCTGTTCTTAGGTTACCATGTACACTAACATTAAAAATAACTTAACTGAGACACATCTAATGTATGTAAAAAGTACATTATTGGATTTCATATTTTAAACTGGACCTGGAAATGAAAATCATCAAACCTATACATTATGTGCATTTGAAGGGACATGACCAGAGGAGCAAAAAATATCGAAGACTGAGTAAAGAGTTTCTAAGCTATTGTTCTAATGTGATCAAAAAGTAACTGATAGTTTTAATACAAATCAACCCCTGAGCCATAAAAGTACACAAAGTTTAAGAAACGCCCCTGTATTTCTATACAATGTTAGTTCCCACCAAAACATATCCATGTTTCATCTCTGACACTCACGCGAGATTCGGAGGAACTTGCAAATTCCAGCAAACTCGCACTCACACTGGGGAATAGGCCTAATTTCTATTTGATGGCTCTCGAGCTCTCTTATATTCCTCCTCCCTCGGAGGCTGGAAGAAACGATGTTTCACATTTTATTCCCATCAGCCCTCTGGGTTTGGGTTCATAACAAAGGGAATTGAATGTCAGATTCGACAGTCCTCAAACTGTGAAAAAACAATCCAGACCTCAAGCTATGCTTTTCTTTCCATCTTATTCAAAAAAGTTCAGCTCCATATATCACAGAAGCGACCGTTTGCCGACCTGAGTCTCTGCAGTCTGAATCTGTCGTCTGTTTTTGAAGAATCAGTTTTGTTATCCTCAGCAATCCTGTCCGCTGACGGCCTCTATATTTCTTAGAGGTGAAAGAAGCTGTTGCTTTTCTCGCCCGTTCTTTCGGGGTGGCAGGTTGCGTTTACATGGTGTCTGTTTCTCTGTTTCAATGCCAACTGGTGTGGATAGGGTTAAATCACAGCTCGCTTGTGTTTTCATTATATGTGTGCGTTCCCTGTCTTCAGTGTTCACCTGAAGGGTCAAAAATTCCCGGTTTTCCAGAGCATGTGGAATACCTGAGGTGCAAGATTTATGAGGCGAGGCCTTGCAGAGGCGAGCCAACCAGAGTTGGAGATGCGGATGCTCATCAGCAGCTGCCTTGGGAGAGAGAAACTGTTCATCTCCATCTGGAATATTCTCAACTCTTTCCTTTATTACTTTTGGTGTGACAATCACACGACAGACGCCGGATGAGGTCTTGTCACTTTTACACACCAACAGAACTGTCTGGAACTTGTAGATTCTGTGTACCCATTTGTATCATGTAAAACACTGTTCGCAAATATCCATAGGAGCGACAGACACCCAGACACTTCCTATTCTTTACATTTATTTTGCATAAGTACTTTTAGCAAACGCGGTGGTCTTATGTAAGTTTAATGTTTTTTACCAGAGTGCCTTTTGTATTTATTGTAGTATATAAATGTAAAGAGCAGAGAGTCTTGTCAGTTTGCCCGATCTGTTCTCGAGAAGCTGACCTTCCTTTGCTGTGCCAGAGACAGATTGAGCGTGTATATTTGATGGACGCTCAATGAAAAAAGTGATTAAATGCAGCAAAGGGGGTTGATCTGGTTGACAGCTCTCGAGTTAACTTTGTTGTAAAATCTATAATTTGCTTTGGTAATGCATCAGCGATGAAAGGATTCATGGCATATCATAGAGAATAGTCAGTGGTAGTGTAATTGGCACGTTCGCCTCAGGCTCGCTAGAGCGACAGTCTCACAGCGCAAAGCTGAAATATTAAAGCGACAAGAGAAAGTCGCTTCTACACAGGCAGTTCGTCAAAAGAAATGGTTTAACTCGCATGACAGCCGTAAAAGTTGTTCTTAAAGGGACAGTTCACCCCCAAAAATCATTATCAAGTCATGACTTCATGTCATTCATACTCTGTATATGACTCTTTGTTCTGTGGAGCACAAAAGAAGATATTTTAAGACATGTCTCAGTGGTTTTATGTCCATTTAATGTAAGTCGATGGGGTTGAATGTTGTGTGGTAACGTTCTTCAAAATATAGAATTTTGTGTTCAAGACATACGGGTTTGAAATGACATAAATGACTGTCCCTTTAAAACACATACGCACACACGCACGCTTTGCTTAGTTATTTAAATGGAAAATATGAATTTCTATTTCCTATAAATTGTTCATAATTATAAACTAGCCCTAACCAACATCATAACCCCCCCCAAAATGTTTGAAGAGTTTTTACATTTCAAAGAAGGAATCTCAAGTTTTCCCCAAATAATTAAATTGTAGGTACATAAACACACACAAATGTATACTCGTCATGCAAGATAAACTGGTTTTCCATGTGATTTAACTGTGGAAATACTGTTACAACATTCATACACTGTAAATGATGCAGTACATTTTGTTTTTTGCTTACTACAGAGATTTAGGTGTCATGCAAGGGCATTGCGGTTTGGTTGTGACTGTGAGGGTGTTTGGGGTGCTGCTTACTGTTTAAAATCAATGTCCCACCTCGAAATCTTTGTGCACTGATACTGTAGTTTCCTTCAAGCCTATGGGAAATGTCTGTTTAAAAAATAAATGGCATACCTCCCCTCAACAATCTGTTAAACTGTATAAATGGTGAAGATATCATATGCCAAAGTTTAATAGGTAGTCTTCACATTCACACACAAATGAGCACCCTAACACAAACATAACAGACATGTGATTTAGCTACATGAAGGCTGTCACAACAGTCATTTGGATTAGATTCATTGAGTTCGTATGTTGTGATGCTATCATAGTGTTTGGATGCTGTTGTGTCAGCGACTCTCCGTGTGAAACTTGCTTGCCGCAATAGACTAATTACAGCACTGAAGCTGTCTCAAAAAAGGAGGCTGAAAGCCGCACCAATCAAACTGATTCCCTCTCTTTGAACACAGCGGTTGTTAAAACCAGGTGTCATCTGAGACTGAACCACCGTCTCTCTCTCTCTCAAATGATATAACAGCAGTGGGTACAGTGTGATCTGAATAATTAATTCAATATGCATTTCAAAGTCAAGGAAAACACATGCAAGCTTCAGTGTTTTTAAAATCTGACCGACAGCTGATGAGTTTTTTGTCCTGGTTGTCACATGGGGAAGTTGTCACATGGGATATATCACGGAGCTAAGATTTTGAGTCCAGTTGCACACATTGATTCCAGCAGTGATTTTTTTATCTTGGTTTTTCAAACACCTGGTTCGAAACCGTATAAAAGTATAATTTTGTGACAAAAACGCCAAAATCTTAATTTTACCATAGCTGTTGAGTAAGTGAGTCTAAACACGACAAACTCGAACTAGAACACGTTCAAGGGCTCAACTTTGTAATAGATTTCCGTCAAAAGGGTCACATGTGTTTTACAGGGATAGTTTACCAAAAATCGAAAATCCTGTCATTGTATTTTTTGTAACACAGATGATGTTTTGAATGGGCAGGGCTGTGTGCAATGATATCCAGACGCGACACAGGTGAAAGTCGGAACAGAATCACCTAAAGAGTGTAGAAATCATGTGGATGGCAAGCTCAAATACTTGGAACTACTGAATCTTTTTAACAGGAAAATTCATAGAGTGGAAAACATATAAATAATTGTGTCCCATGGTTGTATGTTGGTTGAGAATTATAAATTACAATATTATTAGAATAATAAGGGAATGTTGGTAACAGTAAACTGTTGGTCCCTAGTGACTTGGATTGGTTTTGTGTCTATACAATACAAGTCAATGGGGACCAACGGTTTTGGGTCATCAACATTCTATAAAATATCTTCTTTTGTCCTTTGCAGAAAAAAAGAAAGTAATACAGGGTGAAAATGACAAGAGGGTGACTAAATAATGACAGATTTTTGGATTAACTATGCCTTTAAATGTATGATATGTACAATTGAATTATAATAATTTATAATAATTGTTGGCTGAAGCAATGGTTTAATTTTCCTACGTTTCCTTATTCGTTTTTCTCTCGAACATTTGTTTCACTAGTTTTGTTAAACTTTTGAACTTGATGTAGATCATTGTGAGTGTCCAGACAGCTGTGTTCAAGTTAAGCACTGTGTTAATAAGCAAGGTTAATGCAGAGGTCAGGCTGGAGGGACATCTTGTGTCTGGAGGGTTTGTGTTATTGTGACATGGGCATGATGAAGGGTTCTGTGTCTGGATTTGTCTGTCGCTCTCCCTGCTGTGTTTGTGTTGATAGGCGACACGCTGAAGCATACATAATTAAGCTAAACGGTCATGTTTCATGAGTTCCCATACATGTCCACACATGTCATTTTTATGAGTGCATTATATTGTTTTTCAATCACAGTGTCTTGCAGAATGTATGTGCCAGTTGTTGTTTCGTTTCATTTTCATCTGTTAATTTATATGAATTGAGCCCTGATATAATGAACACGAATGACAAGTTGGAATATTTTAAAATGAAATGTCACTCAGACAGCACAAGACAAAAAGCACACTTTAAAAACTTGTATTAAAGTTTAACACAAATTCAAATGCTTGGTTCTTGTCAAGCTGTGCTAAAACTTAGTTCATGGCTTTGCTATGCTCTTCCCAAACCCTCCATCCCCCTGACTCATTCTGATATGGAACATTTATAGACATTCCATTGCTGTCTTCCTCTTTTTTGAGAGTCGTACGCTGAGCTGTAAGGATTTTAAAAATTCCCAAATATAAACTGTTCTCATGAATTTATTCTGGCAGAAGGAGAAAAAACACTTTTTCGTGTAAGCCAAAAGAGTATGTACTGAATGTGTCTACGTGACTGAAAGATCTGAGGATCCTTCGCTGACAGGGCATCCATCCAGATAACATTTCCAGCATCTGGGAACCTCGTTGACTGGGATAGCAAACAAAGGGAAGTTCAAAGGGGGTGAGGAAAGCCTGCTCTGATCTCACCCTGAGGAGGTTATGCATTAACATTTCCATTGCAGGTCATCAAAGTCAGTGTGTGTATATGTGGTAAAATCATTGGCATTTTCTATTATTTTGCCCCACAGACATGATTTAAATATAGAAAACATTTAAATAAGTAAAATGTATAAGTATAGTATTTATTCATGTTTTATTTGACCAAAAAACGGTGTGCATCGTTCTGTGCTTTCGAAGTCTTTCTATCTTTTTTAATCATCTGGATAAGTTGCAAACAGAGCCAAATGTGATGGTTCTTCAGTTGTATTTTTTTGCAAAGAAACTCTCATTTCACCACTCCAATCTGACCCAATTCTCTGGTTCAAATCTTTATGGAATAAATTGACACGGAATACAAATGAAAAGGTTCAGAAGTCCAGAACCTGACTTTTTTTAATGAGGACAAAACCCCATCAACACATCTAACCTGTTCTGCTTCATTTACTGCCTTGCTCTCCCTGCAGTCACTCGAGTTCTCTTGACTTGTGATTTGACTCTCTCTCTTCCCTTTTGGGCTTTAGTTTGTGCCGCTCTCCCCTCCTACATCTTCTAATTTTTAAACCTTCACATTGCCAAGAGCGAACTCCGTTCCAGTACGGAAAGGTCATTTTAAATAAATAAAGAAACGAGGAGGTATCTAACCATCCCACACTCACACACATGCTTTAAGAAGCTGTGTGCCAATTTAATGTGTTTTTTCTAAAGATTCATTTGCCTGGAGGACAACAGTGAGAGTTAAACAAGAGAAGCAGGACTTCAAACTCCACACCTACTCAATGGCTACATCTGTGTTAGTCACGCAGCGTTCCTTGATTTTTTCCATGTTGACGGATGCTCAGCACTCCGGCTCTTGCTGTGAGGAGAGAACAGGATGCTTACATATTAACATCCCCTATAAAGCCACGGCGTTGCTGCTAAACAGCTGTGCATGTTTGGATTTGGTGAGATAAAAAACACAATAGAGTGCACAAGCATAAACAATATGAAAGACATCAACTTTACATAGCCGCAAGACAGCAAATTAAAATGCTGTTGTTTTTCTATATATATTTTTAATTTTAGAATACAATTATGTTCTAATTTACATATTTATATAAATATGGATAAAACCTTATTATTCTAATAATATTGTAATTTATAATTCTCAAACAACGTACAACCATGGGACACAATTATTGAAAAGTTTTCCACATTGAAAGATTTTTCCTGTTAAAAAGTTTCAGCAGTACCAAGTATTTGGGCTCGCCATCCACATGATTTCTCTTTAGGCGATTCTGTTCCGACATTCACCTGTGTCGCGTCTGGATATCACTGCACCCAGCCCTGCCCAGAATACTCAGGGAATGCAACGTGTTACATCATCTCAGGCAGCTTTATCAGATCCTGGAACAGTGGAGGGTAGAGGACTCTCAAATGGTGTTTTGTCTTTCCCAGGGCTTGGAACTCTCTGAACTCGCGGCTTACCCCAGACGCGGGTATTTGTTTACAGCGGCCCAAATTCGAGGCTTTTTATCACAAGCTGGAAAGGCTCTGGAAAGAGGAAGTGCTATAGAGCCTGCTTTCTTATCTGCGACGAGATACAAAAGCAAATCCCTCTGGTAATCCACCTCCCCTCTGTCAATTATTGGTTGAATAAATAAGTCCTCCAGCAATAGTTATAGTCACAATAATGAGATTGATCATCAATAGTAATTGGTTTGCAAATGCAAAGTGTTGCATGGACATTTAAAAGCAAACAATCTGCTCAATTGTGTGTGTGTATCTATGCGATTTCATATTTAATATTCGAGAGATTAAATGAGAAATACAAGCACTCGGGCACTGCTATAATAACCCTGTAGATTTTTTAAAGAACGTAAGGATCTAGATCCCTTGTCGGTCAATCCAATTATTTTCTCTCTGTACAACCACCTGATGAAAGAATAATCTCATCTTCACATTAGGGATGCATAAAGAAAAAAAGAAGTCAACCTTTCTTCGTAACACAGAAGATGATTTTTGTAAAATATGCATCTCCCGGGTGTCTAATAAGAACAATGTTTTGATATTACCGTTGAAAAAAAGATATGTTAATGCCAAAGGTTTTCTAAATTAGCAAATGTTTACAACAATCGAATTCTGATCTGACTACATGATTCCAAATGTGACAAAAAACGTGCATGTAGAGTTTTACAAATACACTCACACCCAAAACGTTGTCAATTTTTAATGTGCAAGTAGTTGAAAGTCCATCCACATTCCCTAGAAGCGCAACGCTCTGCGCCGGGAATGAATGGGTGCGTTGGGAGCCCCGCCCTATCCGGTTCTTCGGTCCAATGAAAACGCGCGATGCACCATGATGGGACGTCACGCACACTGGCGTCGTGTTGGGATTGGAATGTAGCAGTGTAACAATCGGAACAACTGAGCAAAAGGTGATTGAGCTCGCGGATCAAGGAACTCCGTTCATTCTATTTGTTAAGCAAACATCCTGTGGAACTCGCGAACTGTCCTCGTGGTTCTGTAACTTACCGAAGGCGAAACCTCACTGTGTCCGGATGAAATCTACTTCTAACGTGTGTGAAGGTCTACGGAGAGCACGGGAATAAGAGAAATGCAGGGATTCGTAAGGTTACCGTCGTTCCGGTGAACTGTCCTGTGTCACTTGCGCTTTACCTTATCGTTTCGAAGGTACCTGGAGTTAAGCCGCGAGGGGTGGGATTCCATTTAGTATGGACGCGTAGTTTGGAAACATCGGATATAAGCATCAGTAGCTGTGTTAACAGGCACTTTTATCGTTTTTTTCCAACGGGACCCGCTGCTCTTCAAAGACAAACTCTATGAGCCGGTGTCGCCGCAACTCTCCGGTGCAAGTCCAACGACGCATTTTATCCAACGTGAGTGCTGAATAACCGGTTTCGGTTGCGTTAATAACGCGGTTGCGTTAATAACGTGGCTTCTGTCTTCACAGGTACTTGGAGGCGCGACGTAAAATGTTGCAACTAGACAGACGAGGGAGAGCGCGGAAACCGATGTGAATTCGCCCACATGCGCTGGATCGGACGCTTGTTGTTAGGTGATCGGAATCTGAAGAAGAAGAGGGGAGACGTGAGTTGTAAATCCTCGCAGGCTGGAAGATGGCGGAGCAGCACTATAGCCGGAGGAGGTGTTGGTGAAAGACAAACTTCCAACCGCTCGAGATTTATTTGCAAACACCGCGATCTGGCCTTCAGGACACATGCAGGCCAAAAAACGATATCTTATCTCGCTCTTGACTGGCGCCTTTCTAGTTCTGCTCTTTTACTTTGGAGGAGGGGGGGTCCCGGGTCCGGCCGCCACGGGGTCCAGGAGCCGGCATGACCGCAGCCGCAATGGATATAATCGTCCCGAGCAGCCTTGGCCGCACTTCTCGGATCCTTTACAACACTTCAGCCCGTGGGATCAGTCGGACACGGAGGAATATAACGTTCACATATCGCCCCGGCAAAAGAGAGACGTTAACTCGAGCGTTTACAAGGGCAAGAGGTGCCGCATGCAGTCCTGTTTCGACTTCTCTCTCTGTCAACGGAACGGATTCAAAGTGTACGTGTACCCCCAACAGAAGGGAGAGAAGATCTCAGAAAGTTATCAGAACATTTTATCCACCGTCGAGGGGTCTCAGTTCTACACCTCGGACCCCAGTCAAGCGTGTCTGTTTATCCTAAGTCTGGACACTCTTGACCGAGACCAGTTGTCTCCACAATATGTGCACAATCTCAAAACAAAGGTGCAGAGCTTGCCTCTGTGGAACAGTGGTAGGAATCACCTCATATTTAATTTGTATTCAGGCACGTGGCCCGACTACACGGAAGACTTGGGCTTTGACATCGGTCAAGCCATGCTGGCCAAAGCGAGCATCAGCACGGAGAACTTCAGACCCAACTTTGACGTGTCCATCCCGCTGTTTTCCAAGGATCACCCAAGGACCGGTGGGGAGAGGGGCTTCTTAAAATATAACACCATTCCACCTTTTAGAAAATATATGTTGGTATTTAAAGGGAAACGCTATCTGACCGGCATCGGCTCGGACACGAGGAATGCCTTATATCATGTTCATAACGCGGAGGATGTAGTTCTTCTCACCACCTGCAAGCATGGCAAAGACTGGCAGAAACACAAGGACGCGCGGTGTGATAAGGACAACGCCGAGTATGACAAGTAAGTCATGAGCAAACTTCTGCTTTTCTTTGGGAAAATGTACTGTATACAAATTCACGCGAACACTTCAAAATCCCTAGTAGGTCTTGTTGCTACACTAAAACTGTGGATACACTTCTCGAGGCTCATTGTTAAAGTTTCCTACACTGCTTTAAGTGTAAAAAATGTATTTAATTACAGGTTTACAGTAACAGGTGTTTTGGAAAAATTGTTACCACGGTAATTGTTTTTTGTGGGAAAGTTGTTTTATTACTGTAAAAGTGGAGTGACCATAGATGTATATAATAGTAAAAGTATATAGTAGTGATGGGTTATCTGCATATTTTTGAACATTTGTATTACCATAGGTTTATTATGTTTCTTGACAATTGCACATTTGTGTTTTCTATAGTTTTACAAATACCATAGTCAAACTCTAAAGTGGTTGCGTTACATTACAGTGTTGTTACATGCTGCATACTAGATGCGTAGCTATTTTGTGGAGTCGTTGGTAGTGGCAAACGCAATTTATTTTAACACTAGTATGTGTATACACTGTAACGCAAACCACTTGAAAGCTTTTACAGTTTGCCATGCCACCCAGTTTACACAGCAACGTGTCATTTTTCCACTGTTTTGTCATGTTGAATATTTTTGGTGCTCCATGTGCCGTGGAGACTGTCAGTGCGCCTCGGCTACATGTTATTACACCCGATTGTGAAACACTTTTTATTGCTTTCGAGAGGTAATGACACGGCAGACGCAATCTTGGATACAGTAGTAATCTTTTTTATTTTTTTATTTATGTCAATTGGATCCCTTTTAAATCACCCCCACCATGGGAATTTCACCTTTTCGTCTCAGATGATGCAGCAGCCTATTCCGACTTTGTTTGGACACGTTTCATACTCTTGAAATATAGCACCTCGACAGAGAGAACAGGCACATGACCTTGCGTACTTAGAAAGCTGACCCTGTGTAAATAAACTATAATGGCAATGTATTTTTAAGTTTGGAGTCCAGCACTGAGCCATTCTACATAAAAGTGTGATTTCTGATTAACCAGATGGAAGTTATTTAATAACTTTCCTGATCTGTTATGTGTTTAAAATGTGACCCCTGAAAGGTTGCCCTTGCATCATGATTCGCTCGAATTCGCAGGTAATTTCGCTGTACGCCGTGGGAGTATTTACCTGGCGGATATCACTTCAAAACAGCCAAGTGCTCATTAAGGGGATTTCATACTACGCACCAACAGGAAATTCTTGCTCCTGCTATAGTAAACTAGTTAGTCACGTCACTAATGTCCGTTGGTGTGCAGGTATTTTGGCACCATGTTTCTCTATTCCATGATGCTGCTGAGGTGCTCTCAGCAAGATGTTGTGCTATTAACTGGGGAGTTAGTGTGTGTGTGTATGAGCCCAACAGCTGTTCGGGACATGAGCGAGCTGAGTCATGCAAAAATGCCCCAGCCAACGGGGGTCTGCCAGATAAATTTGGCGCTTTTTGTAGGGTTGGACAAAATTATTAAAAGGTCTCTATTCCACAAGCTGCCCTCTCTGTTGAGTCCAAGCAATGTCTCTGGCTTCATGAAAAATCATAGTTCATACGTCTGCTTGCATTGTAGTTATCCAGAGGGTTTTGAGATTGTTGTGGCTTTACCTTTTAAGAGTGGATGATTTTCCATCTTTTAAAATCATTTGCTTCTGAATGGCTTCGGGCGCCGGCTGTCCCACGGTCAGCCTGCCAGATTTGTTGTAGCCCTACGAATGAAATTCCTCAATGCCAGGGATTGGAATTTACCAAACTGGAATAACTCTGCAGTGCCAATTATTATTAAACAATAGATTTATTCAGTATCGTTTCACAAAGCACAGTGTCTGTCACTGCCCCAGCTGGAAGAGCAGCGGATATCCAATCTGACCCTGTGTGATTTGTGGAAGATGTCACGTTGAACTCATACAGATGAAGGGAATGATTTCAATAGATATTCAGTCGGCTAGGAAATCCGGGCATTTACTCTATCATTGTTTTAAAGCTTAAGCTTATATGGGTTGTATTAGCCTTCATAATCTTGTTTCCCGGAAAATGCGACACAGCACAAAAATTGAAATATTTGCAATGTCAACAGTTTTTCTTTGTGCTTCTGTAATAAGTGTACGTTTGCTCTCTTTGATTTTATTAACTGTGTCTCTCAGCTCCTGCTCACTAGGCCGTTCAAGAGCACCATACACACGGATGGAGTTTAACATTTAATCTCTTTCTCGTGTGCTTCTTTAAGATTCAGAGAAGAAAGAATTAAAGAATTAAAAGGGAAAGAAGGAAAAGTCAGCTGGCCAAATTGTGTCTGACAAATATGTTAGTCTATATTAAGTATTGTTTAAAGAACCGCCCTATAAAATAACAAATCTTGCTGTTGTAACGACTACAAGCACTGCTACTAGTCCTCGTGGCACCCGTCCTCTCCTGTTTGATGATAAGTAGGGGGAAAGTTGCATTGACATTTGCATGCAAGGACTGGTGCTAACACAAGTTTAATTTGTTTAATTTCAGGCACTTCTGTCATCTGTACGATTGCTCTGTCACATTAATATATCATGAATTTTTCATGCTCTCACCTCACTCGTATAAAGTAGTGCCCGGTGCTTGTGTGACAAATGCTAATGTGGGGGTAATTAGCCCAAATAGAGTTCTGCTTAATTACTGTTAGTTGATTATATATTTCCGTGCATAATGCACTGGGGCTAGGCGGCCTTTATCTGATCATAGCATCAGCGCTTTAATTGCATGTTAAAGAGAGCAGGTAATTCATGTGTGCTGTTCGGTTTTATGCGTTTCCTTAGCAGAAGCTCTTTGAAGGTTTTGGCTGTAATTAAATCACTTTTCATAATCGAAAGATTGAATCCAAAGTCAAGTACTAGTCTCACTAGTCTTTTGCACGTTTGGGTGCATTGGGACCCCCCTTTTGTCCATCCCTGTCTGCGAGTTTACTCCCCCTACAAATTGACCCACATTCGGTGGGATTATGACAGGAACATTCCCTAGGGGCTGAGAAAAAGACCCCTGGGCATTTTCGGAAATAGCCATAGCAGTGCCATGTCACATCCTGAACTGGTGGTTCTAATTCAATAACAGGCATTAACTGTAAAATGTAGTGACAACACCTGAAAGTCTAAAGTATGAAACATTTGCTGCCAAAATGTAAATTAATAGGAAAAATATGTAAACAACATGCAAAAATAAAAAAAATCCAAGGCTTGTCAATGATTTCTACTAGACTAGAGTATGAATTAAAAAGTGGTATGTGGAGTATAAAAAGCATCTTTCATTCCTGTGCCCTTGCCCTGCCAAGAGCACAGCGGGTGGCAAGTGGCCAATCACGTCCTCTGAAAGGAATTTTCAGAACAGGGCATTGATTGGTTCACGGTTAAGTGGAATTTCTGAGTATGGGTCTTTTTGAGGTAAAAATGTATGCTTTGCTTTTTAAATGGTCCTGAGATGCTATAAAATAATTAAAACTCCCCAAGTTTGGCTGTATGTCATAGGGAAAGCTATGAATGAGACGTTTCAGTAATCATTTCCCCTAATGTCAAACATTAATATACAAAAAGGCAGACCAGGACTCAACAAAATTTAATGTCAGGCCATCTCTATTTCTTTACTTACCAAATTTTTAATGGCTTTTACAATTATAGTAAATTGTAGTTTATAGCAGTGTTTTTCCATAAAGGCTAAGATTTTTGACATATGATTTCAATTAGCCAGATTGCATAGTCAAATATGAAGTAATATAAATATATACACAGCCCAGCCGCAGAAAGAATTGAGACCACTCCAAATTTTAATTTCAAATCATCATTTCTAGATGTATTGAGGCCATTCCTGTCCAGTGTCTGTTGAATTTTCAACAGCAAATGTGAAAGACGGACAGGATGACAAGACACATGAATTCTGTGATAAATATCGAGGTGATAACATAAAAAAATATTATTTGAGGTCTGAACAAATACAGAGCATATTTTCTGCAAATAAATGCAAAAAGAAACATAATTTTTATTTGTAATTTGGTAGAAACATTGTTAGCAGTTCACAGAATGAAACAAAAAGGTAAATTTTGCCTAAACACATACCTACAAATAGTAAAGTTTAAATTTAGAAAAACGGTCTCTGAAATGGTCTCTTTGCGGTTCGTAAAATATATTTTCAAATATAGTTGCACATATCTTGCTTGGGCATTTCATTTAGCTGGATGTTAAAGATGGGGTAACACACACAGTTTCTGCAAAACTCATATTAATCTTGAGTACCTATACAGCAGTATTGCATACGTTGTATCTTCGAAGATTATTTCCAGAAAAAGACGAGCTGCTGGATGCAGGCAGGGGGGGCAGCACTACAGCACGAGCACTCAATACATCTGCGCATTATCCATTTGTTTTTTACATTATGGGCGTACGCACCGATTGCCATCAAAACACAGACATATGACTTTTCCAGCATCTTTAAGCATTGGGACCGCACCATCTCTCAGTTTCAAACCATCTCCAAATCTAGCGTTATATCCACCGTTTATATAACATTCATCACCCAAATGCAGTGAGCATACAAACACAGCTAAACTTCCGTCAGCCAAGTGAAGCGGCATTGATGGGCGTGCTCTTTCTCTCATGCTAGTGCATGGGCGTGGTCATTCGCTCGGTGGATGACAGTGTGGGCTAAAACACTCTGTATTGTTAAGCATGCCAACCGTTCCACTTCCATCTGAGCATTGATTATAGTCTTAAAGCATTTGGTAGTGTGCTAGCTGAAATTCTGTCATCCTCATGACATGTGCTATAGTGGCGTGAGCTGGGCCCTGAGGGTGCCAGTCCCTCTCGTGACCATTAGCCATGAGTATTAGCCACGGCCTTTAATCCAGCTCTCAGGAGGAAGTCTTCTGCTACTGCTGCTGTTTTCACCATCTGAACACCAGCCTTGCACCCTAAGGGGCCCATTCATACAGCGCCTTTTCCATTCCAGCGCCGCGTTTCTAAGACGCTGTATCAAGCTAAACAAATTTCAACTTTTACAGTCAGCGCTGCCCATCAATGTCAGTTCCAAAGCATTAAACCAATCAGAAGAATTTGGAGGCGGGGCAAGCGTTGCATGCTTTTGTTTACAGTAGCAAGTTGGCATGACATGGCAACATGGCAGATTCCTCTCGAGACCCTAGTGTTCTACGCTACGCTTATTTAAAATCCATTCCTGAGCACTGTGTCTTGCATTTTTAGACGCAAAGGTGCATTCTGTGTAAATGGCCCCTAACACAGCAGTTTGCATGCTAAGCAAGCGGTAAAAGAAGCAACCCACCCTAACTTAATAGCAGACTTAATAGCAGATTTATTAAAATCCATTCCTAAGCACTGTGTCTTGCATTTTTAGGTTGCAAAGGTGCATTCTGTGTGAATGGCCCCTTACACAGCAGTTTGCATGTTAAGCAAGCGGTAAAAGAAGCAACCCACCCTAACTTCATAGCAGACTTATTAGATCGAGTTCACACTCGTTTCAAAATGTATGAAAACCTGTTTGTGCGGCTCTGTAGACATTTTGAGACATGGGGTGCTTTTTAGTGTTTGTAAAAGGTTATCTAAAGAAAGTGTAGATGGTGTATTTCTAGGTATAATAATGATTTACTGCATACTAAAGAATCACAAGATTACATTTATGATTATAAGGTGTTTACATTATTTTGCAGTTGCAATGGATTTTGTTATTTACAGCAGTTAACAGGACAAGTTTAAGATTTGTCTGTAAAAAAACATTTGTGCTGATTAGATTTCTTTTTTATTGCCAACTTTTAACTGAATGGACACTCATAGAGACGATATGAGAGCTGATATTGATGCATTACGGGATGTGATGTAAATAAGACTCGTTCATCCTCTGGAGCGAGTACCTGTCTTTCTTTTGTGAAAGGATAATTTGCCTTATTGGCACCGTTTTAGATAAAAGATGAGGGAAGCCTGAGCCTCGGTGCCATTATCCTGCTGAAAGAGGTGCTTTCATATGTGTAAGTGTAAATGAGAGCAATATGTTCATAAACTGAATGTTTTCAGACTGGGCCGAGTATCATTTATCCTTCTTAGATCATGTCTGTACATGATAAATTGGGATCATCTCAGAAGCCGCAGGCAGCAGGACTGACCTACATTTGCCCTGGGTCATCAGTGACACTGTCTGCTCCCAGGAGAGTTTTTAAAGCTTTATTGTAATTCGCCAAACTTGTCTCATGGAGTCTGTCCCGATCGCTCAATCACACCAAGCGTTTGCCGCATTGACTGGTGGAAACAAAGCTCTCACTATTCACCTTTTTCATTACTGTGAGAAGTGAAAACAAACATTTTTCATTGATGGTCAGACTCCATCGTGAGGAATTTAAAGGGGGGTTGCTTTAAAAAAGCAATACATCTTTGACGAAATTGTGTCATGTCTTCTGGTAGATGGGACGGTACAGTGGGGGGCTGCTATAGAAAGAGCATTTTGTTTAAATGCTAGCTGATCTAATGGCTTTCACCCAAGCCATTTTATGGTTTGATTTGACTACCTCTCCAGTGAAATGGCTCTCTCGCCCCCGGGCGCTGAGGGGCTCCTTTGTGTGAAAGTTTGCTCAGATTCTTTCGCAGCCTGTGCCTTGTTGACACCACGGCCCCTTCTCATCCCCCACAGGAACCCTCGGACCCCCCTTTCTCTTCCCCCTCCCCCCCATGTTTTTCCCCCTCAGAACTTAGATTCACAACAGTGCAACAGGCCTGATTTCTACCATAGCTTTTGAAATGTGGAAGGCATCAAACAAAGGGGGCACACAGAGACGTTGACGACTCTTGTGGGGTTCCATGACACTTCATGGTTCACTGCTTGAGCCGTTGCTGTTGTTAAAAGTGAAGGGGGGGGGGGGGGGGGGGGCTGTAGACGGCATCTGGCCAATCACAATGTTGTGTAATGTTAGAGATCTTCTAATTAGAATATCTTGATCGGTCTATTAATTTATATACAAATTACAATGTTTTTCATGCTATAAAATCTTTAACTCAAATATAAAACCATTTGCTTGTTTCCACTCTGTTTTTGTTTCTAGTTGTTCATGGAGGAAAATGCACTTTTAATTCTTTATACTAAATTGGGGACCAGACAGTCATGCAGGTTTTGAATGACATTAGGGTGACAAATCCTACTGTTCCTTTTCCTTCGAGATTTACTGTCCTTTTGAAACTTCAAAAACGTACGAGATACATATGGCACATGTCCAGATTGTTTCTGTGTCTGTTACAAATGTTAATGTCAAGCCCTAGTTAATGTTTTTCATGAATGCACAGATATGGCCAAGTCACTGCTTGTTTTTTCAGTGTAACCTCATTTAGTCTAATGTTCTTTTTGGGTTCCCATCAGGCAGAATTCGATCTGTGACTTTTTTTGTTTCTGTCTGCCTCAACGAGAGAGACCTGTTTAACATAAGCTATGGGTGAGTCATGTGATGGGGGTCTTCGTCTGTTTTCAAATGAAATGCGGTGGTGGGAAAGCATGGTAGGGTTTTTTGCACTGACTTATTTTTAACCTGCATCGTTTTTTCTGTGTGTCTGGGTGAGCATTGTCACCACATCAAAGAAAACTGTTCTTCTTACGAGGAGCTCCTTTGCTGAAAATCTGTCACACGTTGCATCTCTGTTTTTCACTTCCATTCCTCCTGCACTTGCTGTGTTGATGGTTGCCGGCATCCAAATATGTTTGTATATATTTGGATCTACAGAATAGCTAGAACAAGCACACGTTCATGAAGTAGCTGTCGTGGCAATGACCATGTTCATCTTGCGCCATGAGAGAGTGAGTTATTGTTATATCTATATATCTATATGCAAGTAACAATTAATCACTCTATTATGGTGACACTCTAAGATATATACACATACACATACACATACACATACACACTTAACCACTTTTTCCACCTAAAAGTAAAGTGTGTAAATTCTGCACCAAATTCGAATTGAACAGATATAAGAATATTTGAAATGCTTGGTGTTTGAAGCCAAACATTATTTGGTCCAGAAATTATACATTTGACTTTTAATTAAGATTTTACATTCCCGCCATCTTTATCCTTGAGAAAGAATGAGGCTCAGTATGCTTGTGTGATGAGTCTTGTAGCGTTTTCAATATGCCCGAGTTGGCCTCAGATTTTGACACATTTCTTCAAAAATGTTTTCAGTAAGTATACCGAGTCCATTTCTTCCACCATGAAGCTTACACTGGGATAACCTCTGAATCCAGTAATTGTTTACATAGCTTTCCTGTATTCCTTTATGTCCCCGTCTGAAACAATACCTGAGGTCTGTGTGGTCAGTGCTTGCTGCTAGCTTGTGTGTGGGCTGACTTGGAGAGCGTTTGTTGCTTTAAGTGGTTTATATGGTTGCCCAACACAATTTTTCTCAGTGTTCCGTCTCTCCGCTCCCCTCCGGTTTTCAGATGTACTCCAGCAGTGGGACTCCCTGGTGCTTTTGAACGAGAGCATAAGTTGCTGTGAGCATTCAAGTGGAACCCAGGCAGCAATATCTGATGAATAATTCAACACCAGTGTTTTATTCATATATTCTTTCTCACAATTTTGTCGAGCATGTCCAGTATGTCTTTCGTTCGTACATGTGGCTTTGCTTTTATACCACTTTGCCTTTAGTGTCACAAAACAGTGCTCTACCCCGCATTCATAAAATCAGTTTGACTTCAATCTGATATATCCAACCACTGGCCTGAAGTCACTTTTCTGGAGAATTGGGGTTGTCATGTGCAGTGTTGACACAAATTGCTGTGTGTTTAAATGCTGCAAATTACTCGCTAAAGTAACCATCACCAAATGGCAAAATAAAAATAAGGCGGCCTTGAGACGAGTTTGTTTGTAGTTGGGTCATTCTGTAATTGTACATCCATGGGATGTGTTTTTAATGTACTGTCATCAATTTTAATCATCAATGTCAAGTCTACCTTTTTAGTTTTGCCTTTAGTTAGATTAGATGAGATGGGTGTGTTTTTCATGTCTGTCCGAGAAACCACTGTCAACTACGTTACCCACTAGGTAAATCCCTTTCATAAAGGTATGGATTGTCCCAATCTCACATTACTTGGATATTGTGATGTCATAGAAGCATGTGAATGAATAACAAAGAGGTATGTCCTCTCTCTTGTCAAGAGTGGATCAATTAACTGTCAACAATGTTACACAAATATTATTGTTGCAAATTTAAAAAATTTTTTTATTAATGCTTAGGGCTGCTTATGCTTATGATTTTTGTCATAATGACGATTACTTTGGTCAATATTCAGATCACGATCATTAATCATTTAAAAGAGAGGATTCTTGCAAAATGGAATGTAGGACAATAATCGTTTTACCTAGATATTTTTTTGTTTTTGTAATTGTTGAAGGGTAATTAATTTTCGATTAATTGCACAGCCCTAGTAACGCTCATGTTATCTTTATGCAAATGTATTTTTAAACATACCATGTGCTCAGCAGTTCATGGCTTCCATGTGGAGTTTAGGCTCAAAATATAAAAGAAAAAGTCAACAGTTACCCAGTGACGGAAAAAATAAGGTCAAATCCAGAAACGAATGAACTTGGGTTTGTCTAACCAGATAAGACTTTAGCGTTTTAGCTTGTCTTTGAAAAAAAAATCACATTTTTGAATGCCAGATGAACCTGCAATTATAAAAATGACCCAGTTGCTTCTTAAATGATGTAAAATACTTTAATGTAACTGCAACAAGGGTTGATACAAGGGTTTATAATGAAAGGGGTGGTGTTTAGGACCTTCATGCTTGCTTCAAATCATGAATTTCTATGATGTGAATCATACAAAAACATATATGAACTTGGCACCTCGTAAAATTGTTATGTTTTCACGAAAGATCAGGTTGGCATTAACTCAGAGTATTCTAGGCAGTAAGAGGTACAGCTATCTTTTGTTGTTTAGCCATGGCTCTTTAACATTAACGGTCTGCTGCAGAAGAGCTTTTCAGCCTCTCTCTGGTTTGTAAGTAAATGTCATTAGCTGAAGCCGGTCGGGATACTGAAACCCTTTCAACGTAAGCCTCTCGTACAGTTCAGCCTATTAGAAGCTTGTTGATGGAGCTGAAAACAGGCTATTGATTAATTGATTGCGTGCGGGCTAATGGATGGCCAAGCCCAATAAAGATAATTGCCTCTTGGATTAACCTTTTTGTTGCAGAGATCCAGAAAACCAGCATGGATTCAGTCTTTAGATATGACACTAATTCTTTGAAGAAATAAGGTCATGTAGCAGTTGTCTGTCTTGCTTGGAAATCAAAAGTGCTTTCTTTCGTCACTGCGTTGACCTTTCTTTCTCATCCTGTTAGAAAAAGAGATCAGGAAGAGTCGGAGACCTGGATCATTTTTTCACATCAGGGTATTAATGAAACTGCACAAATCCTTATGAAGTTCAAGTTTTTGTTGGCAAGTGTAAGTCTCAGATGTGTTTGGAGGAGATTTTGTTAACTGATTTTAAACTGAGTTGATGCTTAATTCATTTATCGTACATGAGTGTATAAGGCAAATTGTCCTAGGATTAATTATTTCATATTTTTTGTAATGTTTTTCCTTCACTATTTTGTTTTAAATGGCTCCGCAGATTGGAAAAACTAACTAAGAAAAAGATGGAATTGTATGGTTTTTGTTATATGGTTTTATAAATCTGCCAAAGGCTGCTGATATGATTGTCGTTTTTATAATAAGGGTCAGATTTACTAGCAGCTATCGGCAGTGCAAATGCCTCTTTTTGTGTAAATTACTAATGTCCGTATTTACTAAAGATACGCAGTGAAAATTAGCACTGAAAAGGCGTAGACAAAGCTGTTTTTACGACTGACCTTTTTGTTGAAGTATCCTCTTCAGATGCAAACTTTATGGCAATTACAATTTTAAATGAATTACACAATCCGATTAACGAAGGTTTGCGTTTGTCATTGTACTGGTATTTGCGGCTTTATTTAATGCATACAAAAGCATGTCTTAAACCCTGTGCTAATTTGAGCTGCTCTCAGTAGATTGTGTTGGATCATTATGGGAGTGAGATATTGCGTTGTGTTTTTAATGTGAGCCTTGTTAGTAAATCCCCAACGGACATTGGAGCTTTTTTGAAAATTTGGCTATTTTGCCTAGTTTAGGAAATCTGGCTCTAAGTGTGTAAAATTGGTTGCACTGGTGCCCTCTGTGATTGTGTTGGATCTATAAACATGTTGCTTTCATCCGTCTGACTCCTGTGAGTGCTGTGGACTCCTGAGTGCCTGTGACTGACAGGGCCCCACTTGCCTTTATCAGAAATCTGGTTGTGATTTGTGGCGTGTCAATCATCCGGCTTGTCGAAGGTGTCAGAACCGTGGTACTCGTGTAGAATCCATTGCACTTCAGAAATAAAAAAACACACACTCGGTGTTGAATGTTTTGCCAAGATGCTTTTTCTTGCATTAGCACTGGTCGTTGCAGGTAAAATTGCTATTCGAGAACTAATGGTGCAGTTCGACATTAAGACTGTAATCCATATGAAAAAGGAACAGCTGGGTAAGAGCAAACACCCCAACTTCATCAAGGTGGCATTTTTTGTCATTATAGTATGGTAATTTCTGCCTTTTCTCGCCTGTAAGTCATTCTCTGATTGCAGATGGCAGTCTTAACAGCTTCTTCAGTAGCTCTAGTGCCTTGGGCGCAGCCGTAAATCACATGCAACTGTGAGAGGGGATCAGATCACACTCGGGTCAACTTGCTTTGCAGACTCAAGTGCCTCTGAGGCTGCTCTTACCCTCTCAGTGAATGATGGTGGGCTGTTTTTCTTCTAGCGTGCAAGTGTCCTCCTTGAACTGCAGGGCCAAGTCTGGTTTTGGCCTTGGGAGAATTATTCAATGAAAACGCCCACCTATCACATTCCACCATGTCAACGCACCTGGGGAAGGGCCCGAACTTCTGCTTTCTCTGGGATCGGAGGAGCTAACGTTAATTATGGCGTGCTGTTCGCTCAGGGAGCGAACATGGAAACCCGGAGAACTTCATTATGGCTGAAGTTCAACACCCTCTCCTCTAATGACGTTGTCAGAGCGGCACTTGTTCTGCTACGGGTTTTCCTTTTCCTTTTTTCCATTCCGACGTTTCTTTTCAATAGGTCTGGCTCCCCGAGTGCAATTACGTGCCAGGGAGAGTTTGATGCTGCTGGTGAAAAGCTGAATGGCAGGACGAAATTGTCAGACTCAAAGGTGTAAGAAGACCATTTGTGACCGTAATTTAGCACATGAGTGAGTTGTGTTTGGGTTATTGTAGGTGTCCCATCTGCTGGATCGAGAGAGGCGTGCTTGTCACCCTCCGTGCGGAGATGTGCAGTCCAGACCACATGCTGGTGAACGTCCGTTGGGCAGCTGCTCTAAGCCGCACCTCGGCTGGGGCCCCATTTATCCTGCAGGTCCTGTCAGTGGAAAAAGGCAAGTCAGCAAAATTTGTTCAAACAGGACCTTCACTTAAAATAAACAGGCACCCTAAGTATTAGCAGAGCCTCGATTAACCAAGCTCATGGTTTAGAAAAGGGATTTAGAATTGAAACTCAAAAGCAAACTCCATCTAGACAGACCTTCTTTCTTTATATGGTACTGGTCTCAACAGTGTCATCGGTGTACAAATTGGTTTCAGTTCCGCAGACGGAGACCATTTGGCAAGCGTCCATCAGTGTGGTTGGCAAATACAAGTGATTCAGAACGTGTCAGTCAGGACTTGGTGTGTCAGCTTCACGCCAGTCCCTCCACCGCACTCTAGGTTTCCTGCATTCACCATAACAGAGGAACTGAGAACAAAACCAATCCAGCTCTCCAGAAAAATCAATCAGTCTCAAATCAAAAGGAGAAGGGAAAACTGGCATTAGCCTGATGATTTTCTATAGAGCCGTGCTTCTGTAATTAGACACTGCCTTTATTAAAATTTTCAACCGGAGGCTTTAATGAAAGGAAATGAAGGGCCCAACCTTGTGGGGAGGCAATTGTGTAGAGTATACAGAGATCGAGCTGCTGCGCGGCACCGTTCTCAGCACGTCAATGGCCACGAACAGATTTGCAATGCCAAGGCACTGCCGTTATGCCCTCCTTGCAGATTGAAGTACAAAAGCTGTGTGCTCGCGGAAAAGAGAAAAGAAATAGCCCTCAGCAGGCTTTCCTTAGCCTCTGTACTTCTATATGCTGTATTGTGTTGTGAAGAGCTCTTGGCAGGCTGTAGATTCTAGGAGGTGGGGCAAGGGTGAGAATGGGAGAGAGGTTTGCCCCTCCTTGCGCTACGTACAGATTAATCCAAACCTGGCCGAATCGCTGCCAATACCACCGTCTGTGATTCCCAAAGCCTGGCTGTCTTTCACAGTGCTGGAAAATCCGTCTGTTTGACTGAAAATGGAAGCCGTGTCTCAATCTAAATCTAGGTGGCACAACATGCACACTGGATAGGAAAATGAACTCTGTAAAGATTGTTGAAGTGCAGAGATTCTACATCTGTCCTTTTAAGACATCATTTGATGGGTTGTGGAAATAAATGTGGCTGCCTACACATTGAGTTGTTGTATACAGCACACACAGTTTAGTGGTAGTACAGGAGACAATGTGGACTTATTCAAAATAGTTCACCCCCCAAAAACATTATAATTAATTTACCTTCACACTTTTTTCAAAATATAATCTTTGGTGTTCTGCAGAAGAAAGTCTTAAAGGTTTGAAATTACATGAGGACGAATAAAGCAATTTAAGGCAAAGTAGACAACATGGCTTCTTTGTTGGTGGTTGCTTTGCCATTGCTCTTTCAGAAAGATGGTATATTCAACTTTGACTTGCCCTTTTTTGACTCTGCAAATGTAAGTCAATGTCAGTATACATTTTAGGAAGTGAAATTTGAATTCTGTGCGTAATGACAGAATACAACAGAACCGTCTATTTTATTTTCTCTTGCGGAAACCAAAAAGAGGAAGTGATGCTTTACACTTTTAGTTAAAGTTTAACTCACTGAGGTGAAAACAATCTTATCAATTCTGTATGATCGATAAAAGGTCACTGTAGCCAGCGTGAACTCCTTCAACCAAAATGTTCTGTACATCTCCTCTGTTACAAATTAAATAGTCAAAACAGCAGTTTTATTGGGGGTCCTTTTGTTAAGACGAGATCCACTTTAATGTGAAAGCTCAACCCCAAAATAATTATTTCATCTACTCACCTTTATGTCATTCCAAACCTGCAGAGCCCAGAAGATATATAGAAAAAAGTTGGTAAGCAGACAACATTGAATCCCATTGATTTCCATTGTTTGGACACAAAACCTTTCTCCAAATATCTTTTCTGTCATTCACAGAAGAAAGAGGTTTTGTCTGACACGAAGGTAACCTATCCCTTTAAGGACTCTTCCTTGGTAATACACACACGCACAGCTGGTTTCCATGACGTGTATCTTCATGTTAGAGTCATCATTTATACTCCTGGGCTGTGCTTAATCCAAGTTTAGGAAACTTGCCCAAAAAGGTTTATCTTGTTTCTCTCAGCCTCATTGTCAAGAATACCGTCGCTGGCTCTTTTTCAATATGACTAAGTTGGAACAGTAAGTAGCAATTTATTTAGTGCAGTGTCTCCTGCCCTTGTATGTGAAGTGTTATATTGCCCATCTGGTGAACAGGCAGATAGGTGCTTAAGTCGTATGAGGGTACCGAGGTCTGTGTGATGAGAATTTCAGTCCCAAAGGGCCTCATTAAAAGCCTTTGCAGAACGAAATTAGCGGAAGAAGGGAGGTCATTTTGTGTTAAGTGTGTTTGTCGCACTACAAGTTTTCCAACAAGTCCCAATAGATCAGGTAACGATAAGCATCCGTGCATGTGCATGTCACATTCGGATGAGAAGCAGGCACTTTTAGGTAGCTGTACAAAGCACTCCGTATTCAGGTCTGATTTGATTTAGGGATGTGGAAAATCAGACCAACTCCACCTCTTGCTTTTCATCAGCCTGCATGCACAATGGTTTTACCTCTCCTTTCCTCCCTTCCCACACCAACTTCCTGCCTACGTAAATGGCGGAAATCCAAACAGATTGTTTTAGTTCTCCGGGATGCTGTGATCGCATTGCTTGCTGGCTCTGTGGGAAATTCCCAGATGATCCGGCGCGGACCAGACCAAACTCGCAGATCAGACATCCGATTCCCGAACTAGCCATCTTGATCTGTAAGTTTGGTCTAGTCTGAACCTATCCAGCTGTTGATGCAAATTGAGCAACACTTTTACAATACACAGCAGTTAGTTCCTGTACCGCATGCTTTCAGTATTGTCATGTGTTCCATTCCCCCAAAAATGCATTCAATAGATGACAGTTGTTTTGGGATACATGCTTAAATATAGAGTTCAGGTGTCTCCACAGATATATTTTTACTTCGTGTCACAGGGGATGGTACTGTGTTTGTCTTTGTATGGTTGTCCTTTGCCTGCTCACCGACCATTCGGCTTACGCCATGTCCCGTCCCCCCACCCCCGTGTCCCACAGAGAGGTCCAGACACAAAGACAACAGCAGTGACCCCTTTGCCTTTGGAAATGTCCCTGGTGCTGTTGGACGTCGCCGCTGCAGTAATACACAAACATGGCAAAGGCCAGACCCTGTCTTTGTATGTGTCTCTTTATTAAAAGGTTGGAAAACACTGTTATGTAGACCTACTGCCCTGTCAGTGAGGCTTGGATACCCTTTTAACAAACAAAGCAAAAATTTGCTCTTTTTTTTGACACTGAATATCATTTAGCATCAGCATTAAAATTATGAATGGGGCACTTGTTATAAAAACAATCAATATTGTGGTTAATAAATAGACTCGCTAAGTTAGTAGCGAGAAGTTTGTTGTCTTTCACAAATTTTAAGAGCTCATAGGAATCTTTGATAATGACTTAAAGGGATAGTTCACTCAAATTTTAATTCTTAGATTATTTACTCATCATTTCAAACCTGTCTACTGTATATACACAAATCAATGCCAAAGTCAAATGGTACAGCCGTTGTTCGGTTACCAACATTCTACAACATATCTTTTTTTGTGTTCTGCAGAGGAAAGAAATTCATACAAGAGGGTAACATTTTGAATATATTTGCATGTATAGAAATTGTGGATGTGTTTATGGTTTTGCTTGACGCACATACACACGTTTTAGTAGGGACTTTCCATTGACTTTTTATTGATTTAGTGAATACTGCTTCTTTTGTTTTCTTTCAGATAAAGAGTCCATAAAGATTATGGGCCCTGGTGTTATTTTGATAATGTTTTGACACTAATTCCGCCGTGACTGTCAGTGGGAGGAGAACAGAAAAATATTAAACAATGTTCTATCTTAAAGGGATAGTTTACCCAAGAAAGAATGTTGGTCCCCATTGACTTCCATGGAAACAAAACGACTTCTAATATATCTTCTTTTGTGTTCCACCAGTGTGTCCACACACAGGTTTTGAACAACACGTGAATCAATTATGACGGAATGTAATTTTCACAACTTAAGTTGTGAAAAGGTTCAGGCAAGGGTTAGGCTGGAAGTTGGATGTTAGTTATATCATAAACTAGAATTGCACGGCAGTTGTTTTATTTGAGGGTAAGCAGTTATATTTTGTTGTTGGATATGTTTACAGTCTCCCTCTCACTTTATCTCTAAAGACAGACTGGATTTTCGGTCCTGTCACCACCTGCGCTCTTTCTCTTTCTTCAGATCTTCTCTTACGTCCTTCAGATTGCGCCTCCCACACTGCCTTACCCTCTCTGAATAAAACGAGTTTGACATTTTACTATCTTGTCCTTGTGCCGTTCTCGCCATCTCATTTTGTAGAAGCCATTAGAAGACCGGTGTGTTTTTGATGACTCTGGAAGAAACCTGAGGGGAAATACCGGACTTGCAGGGGCTTGATGGGTATCTTTATGTATTGAGCTGTAGATATGTAGATATGCAAATAGCCAGGTCCCCTCGCACCGAATGACATTTGAATGGCCTCGCATTTTTCAGCGACTGTGTTGAATAGCTGGTGGACGTCCTCAGATTTGTCACAGAGCTGAATTGACTGTGGGTGAGCTTGTTCTGTTTGTGCGTGTGGATGTGATGTGCATTGGGACCTGCTTTTGAGATGCAGACGTACATAACAAGTGGATGTGCTTTAGTGAAGCCCTTCAGGGTTTGTTTATCGACAGCGGGTTGCTGTAAAGGGGACATATGATGGAAAACAGGATTTTCCTCGCTCTTTTGAAATTAAATAATTTTGTTTACTTTGTATACTTTTCCGTTCACAGTGTAGGACTCTTTTGGTCAAAGATATGTCATTCAAGCTATCGATGTGTGTGCACTCAATAAAGGTGCTTTATAAAGAACAAAGAAATGGTTCTAATACCTTTTTTTGAGTGAATGGCTTTTTGGGGAAAATAAATGGTTCTTCTGTCTTTTCTAGCACCTTTTTTAGTTCTCCCTAAAATGAAAAATTGTCATAATTTACTTATCCTCTTGTCATTTTAAACCTGTATGACTTTCTTCTGCAGAACACATGAGATATTTTGAAGAATGTTGTTAACTGAACAATGACTGTACCCATTGATTCACTTTGTATAGACACAAAACATTTGCAAGTGAATGGGTACCACTGTTGTTCAGAGTGTACATTAATATTTAAACATCCACGTGTTCAAAATTAAAATTTAGCTTTTCATGCTGTCGCTCTGAGTTTTAACATCGCAGATTTTTACAGTTCCACTTGTTTTAGGGAAAGTACTGTGTGGTTTGTGTGGGGTTTAAGGTTTCAGAGCGCCTAAAGGATTGTTTTATTGTCTTGGGTAATGTTACACTGCTGTTATTTTGGTTACCCTCAATTTGTCCTTTTAACTGAGGTTTTGCTTCTGACATGACAGTGACACTGTTTTTAAACATTTCTGACAGATTTCTCTAAGAGTTTTCTCTTACAGTGTCTGTTGTGTGAAAGTCGTCTCTATGCATTTGCTTCTTGTTTTGGAGGACACCAGCTCCGTTGTAAAGCTTTAAAGCCGAGTTATTTTTAAATGCCATCATATATTCCACTACGGAGAGTTCTGCGTGTGATGTAGCGTTGTAAATGAAGCGACACACACACACACACATCACGTGAATGCCTCTTATAGACCAAGTAGCAGATGAGTACGCTAAAGCAGCGGCAGCTGGAACCGGCTCGTCTTTCTAGTAAAAGAGCACATGTGTATTTGTGTCTGTGTTTGTGCACAGGCACGACCATCTACCCTATGCTATATTTTAGAGATTAAAAAATGTGTTGTGCGAATGACAGAGTGTATTTTACTATTTGCTTTTGTTCAGGTAGTGCATGGACCGTAAGTGTGATTTGAGTTTATTTCTGCAGTGTGTTGGGGATCAGAAGTGAGCAGGTGGTGTTTGCCCACTCTAGCCTTTGAGGGTCACACAGAACACGGGTCAGAAGTCATTCTGTGGAAGAAGACGGCCTGTCAAAGAGTTGGAAACTGAGCCTTGTTGTGTAGTCTCGGTAAGATCAATTAGAGGCCAGACTGTCTGACTGTGGAGCCGCACGGCTGTATTTTTACAGCATTACTGACCCTCGACCAGCAACCTTGAGGAACCAATCAGATTCTTTGTTTCAGGCATGCCATTTCTGAAGGTTTGTTTGGATAGTGATTAAAATGTAAACTTTGAATTGGCTTTAATTAAAAGGATAGTTCACCCAAAAATGGAAACTTTCACGTTGATAACACATAACATTGAACCCCATTTACTTTCACTGTATGGAATTAAAACAAAAGAGGCGTTTCTTAAAGTGGTGATGAATTAAGACATCGATTTTAACCTGAGCTTTTGTTCTATAAGAGGTAGTCGTATTCAAGCGAACAACATTTAAGTGTCAGATTTGAAGACCCCCTTGTTACTGAAATGACAACGGTTATTCCTGGAATGCACCAATATAACACCGCCTCCACAGAAGAAAATCAACTACTTCTCTAGTACTAAAGTAACAAAAGTGTCAAGCAATAAACATGCCGTTAAAAAGATAGCTAAATATTGTGCAGTCCCTGGTTGTGGAAGAACACAGGCGCTGCATAACCTTCCTTTGAGTTCCGACATTAGGAATGCGTGGTTAGTTTATTTTTAAAGACGTTCCAGGTCTCGATTTGCGGAGAGACTAAAATTAAAAAGCAGCGCTGTGCAGTCGTTGGATCTGGCAGGAATGGCGCAGCAATCTTATGCGAGTTAAATATACTTGTACTATGCTTCACTATTGCTTTGTTAGAGATCGCTGGATATGTCCTGATAATATGTAACCTAACATTACGTGTCTAACCAAATTCACAGAGTGCTCCAACTAAGACTAAGCAAACTGGAGTCCAATCATAGCAGTGTGCGTTTACTTCCAAGTCATCAATGCCCATAAAACAGAGCGTTTGTCTCGCTGGCTTAAAAACCAGGGTTCAAAATAGCCTATTGTTTATTGATTTTTATGTTTTGGAATGTTAAAACCATGCAAACTTCATAAGTAGCCCTAAGACAACAGTATAAAATAATAAAAACAGCCAGCTCAGGACATCTTTAAATTATTTGCTGTGTTCTAAAAATGAAACTGAGTAACAGGTTTTGACGTGACTGTGAGATAAAAAATTATTTGAATATTTGGGTTAACAATCTTTTAAATTGTTATATTGTGAAGTAAACATGAATAATGATGTATTTGTGTATTTAGTACATTTTGCAAGTTCACTTTGTGTCAGTATCCCTTCTGTTTTAACAACTGTCTGACCGTTATTTGTCTTCGGCCTCTCAGTACTAGATCACATCTCATACCTCCTTCGTCACAAACATACAACATCAACTAGAAGCATACATTAGCAGGGAGATTAGATGAATGTCATACTTTAACCTCTGAGACATGACCGTAGGTGAATTCTTGAGGGGGTGCACTTCAAGATTTGTAAAGCCCACTTTTGGCAGTCAAGTTGGAATCATCGCTCAAACTTAAGGGAGGGTAACTTAAGACAAACCGTTTCTCCGATCTGACTGTACACGCCAGGTGTGTGCGGCTCCCAGATTTATCGGAGTTGAGGGTTAGGGCAGCTCTGTTATCTGAAGACTGACGATCCTGGGATAGGATGGCGAATGGGTGCGTAGCGAATATGTTTGCGTGTGACTTAGGAGAGATGTGGGCGCCAGGGTCATTCAGGCAGTAGGGATATCTAGCGCTTCGTGTACACAGTCCAGACACTGATTTAAAGCAGCTTACATATTTTGCTTTCTGTGATAAAGCCTGATATTACTTGCATTCCTTGTTTGTGTTATTGACCCGTGTTGTTTATCTGTTTTCTTAGGAGTAAAAACTGTACAATGAGCTTCTTTCCGCCTTTGTTTTCGCCCGCTCTCGCGTTTTCCCTTTTTTTCATTTTCTTTCACTCTCTCGTTCTCGCCTCATTCCTCCAATTTGCTCCGGGTAGAAATGAAGATAGATGAAGCTAGTCTATAGGCACAGCCAATAGTTGCAGAGGAAATTGTGTTTGCCTGGATACAATTACAAACACCTTACACACACTTGCACACATGCACAAATATTTTTCAAAGTCTGAAAAATTAGCCAAGCGATGTGTCAGCCATCACCTGACAGCCATCTCAATTCCGCTTTGCCGCACTTTCGCCCGAAGACAACCCATACCGAGCCTTTGTCTGAATCCATTCCTGACGACTTCGTCCTGTCCTTATGCATGCTCGTATTCTCTGCGCACATACACATACGGGAGCGTCTGGGTCTCTCAGGATGCTGGGCTGTTTTTTCCGTAAGCAGCCCTGCGGGGGAAACACACAGTCAGTAATTAATCACGGTAGATGTTTATGAGAGGGGAGTGGTACATTTCTACAGCACTGCACTGACAAGCTTCATTACCACCAGCTAAAGAATCTCATGTTAATGAGACGCACACTCCTGCGTACACACACACACACACATACACGCTGACTTGCGTCCTAAATTTCTCCATACTGTGCTGTTATCTCCTATACGGACTTACGCTTGCACATTACGGAGGCGGTTAAGGATTAAAGCATGCTTTCAAGTTGGTAGATGTCTTCCTATTGAAGTATTCATCGGTATATTTATAGACAATGTAAATGTGTGTATTACGCTGACTAATGCATGTGTATTAGTAATTTTTAAGAAACCATTAGCAATGGTTATCCGTGCAAACAATGTCAGAGTGTTTTGAATGGTTGCTAGGTGGTTGCTTCATGGTTACTAAGATGTTCACCCTTATAGCACACATAAATCTGTGATGTCTACATTTACATCTGCAAGACGTATTTTTGGATGGTTTGCTCAATTGCAATATGTCTCTGAGACGTTTCTAGTCCGATATGACATCAATGTATGTAAAACTGCCCTTTCTATAACATTTATCTGATGTATTTACAAGGCAGATGCTTTCCAGATCTCTAGATCTTTAGCAGACATCTTGTAGACAAACCTGTGGTATCTGGGCAGAAAGGTCTGAAGATGACTTTCCGCTTCATCGACTTCCATTCATACTGTTGCTCCCTTGAGCCAGAATTCAACGTAGAACACAACAGAACCAAGAAAAAGAATAAGCCGTAGCAATGCGCATGCAAGTGCGACCGACCGGAAACGTTCTCTTTGTAGGGCGTTGCTCAATTGTTCCTGATTTGTCTAAGTAGTCACAGGTCTGTCGTTTTGTAGTTGTAGCTACATGGTTACTAAGATGTTCTGGTATGTCTAAGAGCTCACCTCTTATGTTGCTAGGTAGTTGCTGGCTCTGTCTGTCCAATTAAAATATTGTTTTTTTCATATTTTTGTCTCTAGATATGGTTCCGGTTGTCTTAGCAAGCAAGCATCACTAATTAGACCTGTATAGTCATTTAAATATGTGCATATGGTTTCACAGATGTGTTGCTCAAACATCTGTCTAAATAATTATATTGGTATCTAAACTTAATGTTTCTTGATACATGAACTGATTCTGCGTGTGAATGAAAGCTCTCATTAGCCAAATTTCGTTTTTTTTAAAGGAACAACCCTGCTTCCCCAATAGCCTATTGAACCCCAATTGCCCAGATATAACTCTGTGATTTGTGTGTAAGGTATTGGTAGAACAGTCTAAACTGGGGCATCTCATTATTAACTTGTTGACTGGCCATATATTGACTTGAAACATTTACGTTACCATTACAATATATATATAGTTTTATAACTATCCTGCCTCCATATAGACTCTGGACTGCCATCCACAAACACTATAGTGAGCGTCAGCAACACCCCAAACTCCATTAACAGCATTTTCAATTGTCAGGTGGTGATGCTGCTGCCGTATTTAAAAAATATTTGATGCTTCACATGCAGTGCGGGATGGTTTCAGTCCAACGTGGTTCAGGAAGTGGGGCTATACTGCATCCAGAAACCGATCAAATGAATTTATTGTCATTTATGCATTTGGCCAATTTGTCAGTCACATGACGGCCTCTCTTGTGTTTTGTCTGTGTTGAAACTACATTACACATGAATGTGATTTAAACTAGTTTGTAATTTACGAATGCACAATTTATCTCCCAGCAAGGCAGTTCTGAAGAAATGAGATAGTGATTTCATGTTAAAAAAAGAAATGTGGTTTATAGGGTTTTGAAAAAAAGGTCAAAACAAGGTGATGAAGAAAAATGAATTTTTGGTGTATGGGTTTTTTACTTACCATGCCACTGTCGCTTGAGAGACTCTGACCTGTCCATCATGGCCGATCCCCTCGCATACACACACACACTATCGCTCATTCAGTCTCTTAACACAATCATGTAGTGTTTCAGCACCGCTCCACACCCCCATAGGAGTTGCAGAGGAGCTTTTTAGCAGCTCCCCACAAAGCATGACATTGGCCAGCTGTCAGCTTCTATCAATTACCGGCAATCGGTGGTCTGGTGAAATATTTGTGTGTGTGAAGGAGGAAGGACCCATGCAAAGTACAAGTACCTCTCTCTGCTGCGGCTACAGTGTTTTTCTCCAGCGGATACTGTGGCTTTTGAGTTTTCACTGACAAGCTCTGGTCTACATAGACAAGCATCTCTGCTACAGCGAGAAAATATTCAGTGACGTCTATCTTGCCGGTTTGTTTTTGCTTGAGCGTTATAATGACGAATGGTGAAGGATTTTTATCTTGTGAGAGATGTTTTTTGGTTAACCGTTAGCTGGGTTTTAAGGTGAGATGTCTGCAGGGGGGTGTGGGGTAGCATTTCAGAGCTGTATTTCAGCTGTTGAAGAATTCAGCTAATGTCTGAAAGTGCCTCGGGGCTGAGAAGAGGTCAGCGTATTTGAATGGGTTATTCTTCGTGCTTAAAATTGATTTTGATAGTTCTCCGGGGAGTTTTAACACCTAGTTTAACCCACAACTAGTCGTAACTTTCAATGCAGCTTTCCATATCTCCTTTGTGGTTTTTTTATACTTTATTATGCCTCTCAAAAGATATATATTTCAATTCTATAACAAAAAGAATCCTTAAAAGACATGTATATATATTTTTACAATGGTTATCTTTCATTATTTCCTTCCACTTTGTTTAATTCTATATTTATACCCATAATTCTATCTTGTGGTACCCTCCACCAAAAAAAGGGGTTTTTAAGTGCATATCTATAGAAGTTTTTTAGCCATAAATATTTCACACAATGGCTATAAACTTTTTCCCAAATGTATTTAACAGTTTTTGTAATTACACACTGACAGAGCCGGTCACTGTTTTCACAGTCAGCATGAGTTTCCCTCATTTTCATTTTGGCAGCTTAAAGGGGCAGTCCAGCCCCCCCAAAAACATCATCATTCTTTCAGTATATCACATGCATATGCCTATTAAACTGCTCTATATCAGAACACTCACCCCACCTTCCTCAAGTCTATAAATGCATCTTGAATATGACAGTTTACATTTGTCATCTATAATTTGCTGTCGTGTGTTTGAGGAACGCGACGGATTGCTGATATTGTGACTGCAGCTCCATTGTAAGCTTCAGCTAACAGGCAGATCGGATCTCCGCCTGAAGCCGTTCTCTCACTGTGGAAACATTCAGCCCATCGGAGGCTCTTTCCAAGCCTGCATACAGATCTCACTCTGAGCTTTGATGGTCAGCAGATGAGGAATGGCTGACAACCCAGTCAAAACCCTAGACATGAATTCACTCGAGTCTTTTTTTGGAGCATTTTTTTCTAATTTAAAAAGCAGCTGATGCAAGTACAGCTCTAAAGCTTTGGAAAGCAAAATGGCTGGACAGACTGTCACGTTAAACTGCTTCGGTCCGTGTCTAATTGCTTGCCATTCTGTGAGCTTAGAGTCGTTTTTGTGGTCATTTATACAGGTTTGGAACAATTTGTGTTTGAGTTAATAGTTGGGTGAACTATCCCTTTAAGACGCTTTTATGCAAAATTAGATTAATAATGCAAAATAGCAAAGCATATACTGTTGAGATTATTTCTCAAAATTAAATCTGAAATATTTCCCTAGATAATAACCTATGCATGCCGACGTAAACATTCAATGCATGCCTATGTGATGCCCATGAAGTATAGTGCCGATATATAGCATGGGCCATTTAGAAACATTGTGCTTGGGGCCGGAGTGTATACCGCAGTGCACAGCAAGCACTAAACCAGTCTTTCAATTTGAACGTAGCCGGTGTAAAAATGTCAGACTTTATGGACCCTTTTCATTTAGTTGAGAGCTCTTAAATCAAATGTGTCAGGTTGTATTTGTGCTTGATCCAAACCATTGAATTGTCTTGCAGACTGCAGGTTTAAACTCAGGTTTACTTCAGGCTATTTGCGGTAGAGTTTGGAATGTGCTGTCAGTCTTATTGGGCTATGTAAGCCCACTGCTTTTGCCCAGGGGGCATAAAATGATCCTATCGACTCATACTTTTGGGTTTACAGTCCACAGGCATAAATATAAGATATGCTGTGATAAGAAGAGACCACCACACATATAACACACACCTGTAGGTATGGAATTTAAAGAATCTGGTTTTGGCTTTTTTAACGATTCAAAGGACGTTTGAGAACCTTCATGTCAGCATATAATATATATGTCATTTTTAAAGTTGTGTTATTTCATGACGTCCAGTGCGTATCAATTAATTCAGATAGCAAGCTTTCAGTTCAGCAGAAGCATCATTTATTTTGCCGTAGGGCGTGGTGTTTTAGCATGCTGTTCAGTTACATTGGGAAAGAATAGGGACAGTTAACGACATAAATCATTCAGTTCCAGTATAAAAAAAAGAAACTGGTTCTGAATATGAACAAGCAGTCTTATTCCTAAGTGACTTCGATAAGCACACCCACTGGGGCCAGAGTGCTAATGCAGAGGAAGTCACATGCACCATATTCTCCATTGCAATGAGGAAAGGCAGCCAAATAGATCAACTGTCTCCTTCGCTCAACACTGTGTCTTTTCTGCACAGTCGTCTCGCTTGCCTCCATTCTCCCTTTGTTTTAGTGTTCTCGTTCTCACTGTCTATCAACCATACCGGTTCTTTCTTTGTTTCTTTCAATCATTCCATCAGAACATGTTCAATCTTATGTGCACCCACACTCTTTCTGTTTCTGTCTTTCTCTCCTCGTGAATCCATTGCTGTAGGTTCTATATTTTACCCTTGTCATCAGGAGATTTTCTAAGGGGGGCTGTGTTTTTCAATGGGAGGGTTGTCTTATCTTGGTAAAATTCTGACCCCTGCGAGTAGTTATGCCTCCATAATGAGGATGCTTCCCTGTGTTTACTCTAGGCCTGTCTTTCCCATGGTGGGTCTAAAATGTTTAATCAATTCAATATGAAATTAAAATTGACCGTTTACTTTTTTCCATACATGCTTTGCTTCTCCCTGTGCATAATTCTTGTGAAATATATAGCTTGTATAGATGCTAAAATGTCATGTATAGCTAGCTGGTATACTTGGTAAATTGTATAGTACTTGACAGCTCGGTACTTGACATTACATTTAGGTAGGGCCCTATGGAATTAGTTTTTTCCCCAAATTATTTTTTCCCCAAATTCAGTTATTTTTCTGGATTCCGTGTTTTCCATATTTTACGGTACTATAGTAAGTCATATATTTGCCAACATGAAAAAATACTTAAGTAAAATATAGTCAAAGTATTCGCTAAACTATTCACTTTAGAACTATATTAAAAACCTACAGTGGATACTTTGAACCATACAGGGGAAAAATATAAAAAAATGGGTATAATGTCCTTAACTATGTTAATAAACCATCTTACAAATACATTTTATTTTTTCAAATACATTAACTTCCATTTACTAAAGTAAATAATATACTCAGTGGTAGAATTTTTAAAAAATTCAAGGGGGTTGGTGTGGTAAAATATGGATGTTAAAACTTATCCAAGTTAACCAGACTTTTATTTTGACAGGTCACCACAAAAGGTGTTTGACGGTAGCTTCAATGCATTGGAAAGCTCCACACAAGCATTACGCGTGCAGTACACACATGCAACCTAACAACTTTAAATACATGCAAAACAAGCACATTATTAAAACCGCATCTGATTCATTTCAACGTTATTCATAGAACAATTTGCATTTCGTTAGTTGTTCAGTGCTACTTTCTGGTTAAGAAGTAATACATTTGCCAGATTCCGTGATATTCTGTGTTACTGAATGAATGGATTCTGCGATTCTGTCCACGTTTTCTGCATCGCAGAAATCATAGGGCCCTATTTAGGCATTCAGCCAACGCTTTTATCTAGAGCGACTTGCATATTAATGTCTTTATTGCAGTGGTTCTCAGACTTTTTTGGTCATTCCCTACTTTAGGATTTTCAAGCCCCACCTGCCCCATCGCCCCAACACAATGCTAATGAAATGCGCAACAAGCTTAACATTTTACAATTTATTGAACTAACAAGTAGAATCAGAGTAACAAGTTGTATCTAAAATACAAACTATATACATCAAATAACGAAAAAATTAAGAAAATAAAAGTGCAGCTGTGTCATAATAACTTTCATGAAATAAAAAAAATAGAGAAAATAAAAGTGCAGCTGTGCACTACTAATTTCAAAAATAGAAAAGATATAAAAGTGCCATTTTGAAATCTGTAAAAAAACCATTTAAATATGGCCACGAAAGTTTGTTCCGTTACAATTAATATGCCGATGTCACGTTATTTTGGCACTTCGGTTCCAGATTACGTTTTTCTCGGGGTCTCATATCTAATGTTCTTTTAATATAGACTCCATGTAGACTAGTAATGATTACCCCCTTAATGTTTCCATGGCGACGCGTCCTATTTGTCACGTGACACACCGCAGCCACACCTTATGACAGATCGCCTTAATTTCTTTTTTTTTCAAAATATTCACAAACTTGCTTACCACGTCATCAACTATCTGATATTCCGATTCTCAAAAATGTGTAAGTGAGTGTGTTTGGTCATTTATAAATAATCTTGATCTATACGTGAGACGGGTGCCACCATGTTTCTTTGCGACGCAGTTCAGAGAGTTTTGTCTGTCATCAGTTTCTCCCGAAATACATGCAAGAAAGTGGCCGGTGAACTCCGAGAACTTTAACTCTTGTAAACTTTATAGTTACTTCCACTATGTCTGTCTGATGTGAATAACACACGTCGTCAAATTATATTTGAATAGATTGTTATTGCTGCTTCCACAGACACGAGTGTGTATTTTACAAACTCCAAATGTATTGTTTTACTTGTGCGTATGTGTATTTAAATGTCTGAAACCTAAAATAAACATTATTAGGTTGAAAACACTAATAAACACTAAAGCTCGTCCGTCTCTGGCTCAGCGCAAACCAACGCGCGAAAGCACAATTTGAATCTGGCAGTCACTGAACATACTAAATCTCATATCTGGGACCGTATTCTCAGGGGCACGGAAATAATATCCCATATATGGGACCAGAGCCGGGATTCGAGGCCGGTGCGTGAATGATAACGTATTAGCTGTACGCGCACCGTACTATTGGGTTTCGGAACCAGTGTAACAAAGTTCCATGAAGGGAAGGAAGGAGGCGGGAACCGGCGAACATTTAACATCTTTAATCAAATCAAATAAACAAGGACGTAAAAGACAAACACAATTTCCGGGCCCGGACCTCTCTCACTGACAGTCCGGTCCCTCGTCCACTTATGCTTCACAATCTCCTCCGTGAGACCAGACCGGTGCGCGTACAGCTCGTTATCATTCACGCACCCGCCTCGAATCCCGGCTCTCTCCCCCCCCCTACCTCACTACAATTTTATTTGTAACCATGAATACAAAATTCCGGAAGATTTGATCTCACGTTTCCACATAAGGCATAAAAAGGAACATTTCCTCCCATTTGGCGCGCCCCACCTGTCACGTCTCCATGCCCCACTGGTGGGGCGCCCCACAGTTTGAGTAACGCTGCTTTATTGTAACATTACCATTGTATGTCATGTATAGCTTGTATAGCTGTTATATTCAATTTTGATTCAAAGTTACCCAGAAAAGTGAGGATGTAGTTATCAACTTAAGGATTGTATAGCTGGAAAAATGTTTAGCTTGTATAGAATGGAAGAATTGCATAGATTAATGCATTGCAAGCACCTTTTTGATGTTTTATTCAAGCTTTCTAATGCTTACTGTTCTTACAAATGTAGCTTGAAAGTCTGAAAGTCTTACAATGTTCTAATTGTGTCGTATTCAATATCATTCCTCCATATTTTAAATTCCCAGCCTTAGTGAATTTTGAATATATATCCTTTTCGACAAGTAAGGTTGAGAATTCCATTTCATGTTGACTTTAACAGCTCTCTACTTGATTTGAGAAATGAAGATCTCAGTCTGTTTGCGTTAATTTGTCATTGGGCCTCTTAACATTTGACATTTCGCTAATGTTCTCTCTTTCTCTCTCTCCCCGCATGTCCTTCTCCTCGTTGCGGTTCATCAACAAAGGTAAGCGAGTTCTTCATTCTTTCACCTGCTTGTTCATTTGCCCTTATTTATGCGTTCAGCAGCATTCATTCACGCTTTTCTGTGATGCAAACATACACAGTTCATTATAGCTAGTTGAGTGAATTAAAGGGGCAGAGGAGGAGGGGGAGGTCGTGAGAATTGTCCTGCGGTCTCTCCCGAACATGCCTCGACTATCAATGTGACTGCCACACACATGTAAACAAACCCACCAGGCCACTTCTGCCACAACACAGTCACGCCTCTTAAGGCTCATCTATTCACACCCGACTCGTAGAGCCCATTTTTATGCCTCTCTTGGTCAAGTATGAAGGGATGATGTTCTGGAGATGAAAAGAGAGAGCGTGAGTAGAGAGAGTGAGTCATGTCTCGAGCAGAACGCAGCCACTGTGTGGGTGACTTCATAATGATTTCCCTGTTCGCCGATAAACCATTTCCCGGGATGTTTAAAGCCCGCCCGATAAATAATGCAGGGTATTATTAAAGCTTTTTATTGTTTTCGCTCATTTTGCAGCAGGTTAAACTGATCTCTTTGGAAAGCCGGTGTGGATCAAGTTGAAAGATTCAGACTCCTGCAATGTAGAAGAGATATTTTTGGCATGTGCAAATGTATTTGGCAATTGCAAGATCCTGTGAAATCAGAATTGTGGATTTTAGTCTGTTAGCTTTGAAGCCATCTGTATGAGAGGGTACTCAAGAAAGTTGCTCAAATTAACTTTCAGCAGACATATGTATGTCTGTTTTCTCTCCGATGAAAATATTTGGTTTCTAATCCTACGCCACACAGAAATGCGTCCAATCGAATGCTCTCTGAGCATCACCCTTCATCCAACACCAAACATTCTTTGTGTAACTCGGTGATTTTTAATTTTGTTAGGTTGCTAATTCGTATGAATTTATATGATCTAATTTGTACATTATAGTAGATCTTCTTTTACCCAGTGATGTTTGTTTTATAGGAAATCCGTCAACACTAAAACTGAAATCGTTTGATTTCATTGAGTTTTAAGTTGTGCGTAAGTGCTGCAACGGGCTCCATCATCTCTCTTGAGCTGTGAAGTGCTGACCTTGTAGAATAAGTGGGTTAATGATCATTCTTTCAGTGGGTGTCCATTAAACACTAGCTTTCAGCTGTACAGGTGGGAAAATGTCAAGGTTTGGTCTTTCTGATGTCCTTCCTCACTCTCTGCTCCACTTTTTTCCTTCCATAGGCCGTCTTTTTCTTTCTTGCAAAAGCAAGAGGCAGCAATGTTTATTCTTTTCTGCTGTTTTGTCTGTTGCTGTATGTGATGACAGGCTGTTTTGTGGCTAGTTGAAATAAGAGTCTCTATCTGTCTTGCTGTAACGTCCAGAGCCCTCAAGACTTCTGCGGCTGGACTGTGGTCTCACTGGGTGGCTAAACTAGCCACACGATTACAGTAAGAACACATAGTGTCATATGTCTAGTCCATCTAAAGCCTGTTTGGACGCTGATGCAATAGCCCGAATGGTCCCATAGCCTGAGGGAGCTTTCGCTCTTGAGTTTTTGGTGAAGATCGCTTGGTAGATGTCACAGTTTGACTGGTGCTGAAGGAGTTGCATGGTTAAGCAATGGTCTGGAATACAGATTAGTTTGGACAATTTGAGATCAAACAACCTACCATTTTTTATGTCTATCTGAGTTTAATGTAACCCCTTTTGAAATCAACTTAGAGATCCATTTCAGACAGACACATGGGCGTATAAATATTTGTGTAGTAAAATCTTGATGTCAATTTTTGATCCAATTCTGGCTACTAACAAACCATTAACTTCAACTTTTCCCTCAATAAACTTGTAATTTGTTGCTTATCAATTGTTTGTACGGTGGTGTTTAGGTATTAGGTAGGGTTAGAGATGTAGAATATGGTCATGCACAAAATCTGCTTTATAAGTACTTATTAACAGCTAATATGCTAATAATAGGCATGCTAATGAGCAACTAGTTAATAGTAAGAATTGGTCCATATACTACTGTGTTACCAAAAGTTTGTCTCTTCATTTCTATTTTCTTTATATAGCACATTTAAAAACAACCATGGTTGACCAAAGTACTTAACAATGTCCAGAAATAAACTCGCACACAAACAAGACAAATACAGTAAAAACATCACAATTTCTCAGCTCAGCTTGAAATAAAAACCAAGGACTGTGCAAAGTTAATCACCTACATTCCTTCCTTTTATTTGAAATGTTTATATCCATGCAGTTTTAGCTTTTTAATTTGTTTTTGTAATTTGTGTATTACAAGTACAATCAAACTGCAGGTTTTTTTTATTCAAGCCATAATAGCTCAACAAAAAACACAGAAACATGATAACAGAGTTATCTCATTTTGAAACCAAACTCTGCTAATACACTTCTTGAAACCAAGTGCTATAATTGTGAAAGCAGATGTAGACTATCAGGTGAGATGTCTTATTGAACTCTTGTTCCCACCGGGCAGTGAAATGAAGTGTGAAAACCACCTTTCAGGATGTGGTTTCTAATCCACACTGACGCCTTCATAAGTACAGTAATATTTCTCACCTACAGTTCACCCATATTCTTTATAAGAGCAGCTAGTCTTCAACATCTTGTGATGTCATTGTGTTCTCAAAGAAAATCTGTTTTAGGCGGATATGTTTTTATAAGTCATTAGTTGAGCTAATTATGTGAAGAGTCGGGTGCTAGACTACACCCTTCCGATTTATGTACGTGTGTTTGCTGCGAGTCAGAGGGGATTTATTGTTTTAGGAGAAGGAGCAATAGCAAGATGAAAGGAAACAAAATGCTCATGAAGGTGAAAGAGCATTCATGTTTCTTGAGCCTATTGCCCGGGGACTGATTCTGGGCCCCTGCACATGTCGGTACTTTAGTGTTCATTAGTCATAAGTTAGTGCATTGCAGAGAGGAAAAAGACTGCAGCTACACAGCTGCTTTCAAACGCTTCCCCGCAGACCTGTTGGGCCTTGATTTGTTGTGGCAGGTCTGCGTCTGAGCTCCGCTCGGGTGCTGGCCTGACTTCTCCTGCTTTAACCGTGGCCAAAAGTGCAAATGTAAATAAAAATCTCTCCCGAGTTGATATCTGTAATGTTTGATTGGTTTCAAATGAAAGAAGAATGTTTTTTTCCTCTGCTTTCTCCAGCTCTTTAATCATATGAAGTGGTGGGTGTGTGTCGAATGCTGAACGCGGGTTGCGCTGTCACACACGCTCTGGCAGCCTCTCTGCACCTGAATGCTCCCTCATTTTTCCTCTGGAAGATTTATAGTGGCTAGGATGTTGGAGACAGGCCATTACCATGAGCTCTTAGAAGTCATCATTCAAACAAAGAGGAGAACACATCAAGCCGGATGCTTCCCTGACTCAATGTTGTTAGCATCCTATGATCATGAAGTGGGCGAACTGTTGTTGTGGACTATGTTTACTGTTCGTGAAAGCTTTGAAAATTATTTTGCTGTGAATTTGATACTGCTAAACCATGAGATCCGCTCACAACCAATAAGAACGTACTTGATGTTTAATATGCGGTTACAGTATATGGCGCATTGGATAAAAGTGTCTGCTAAATGTAAATGTAAATATGGATGTTGTGCCATTGAGATTTCGCTCTGGAAGTAGTCGAAACTTGCTTTTGTGGTTGTGGTAAGGAGAAAGATTTAGGTGATAGAGAATTTATAACCTGACAGGTTAAGACAATGTTCGAAGGGCATCATTTTATGGTGTGCAGGTTGTTTATATAGCACGGGGCTCTGTATGACAAAGATATAAATCGTTGATATTGTCTTGAGTTGTAAAAGGAGCATTTGAGATTCACCTGGGGGTACGAACTTGATATGACACATTTGGGTCTTGACGGTCCAGGTTTTAATGTCTTTTAATGAATAGGCAGGATTTGATGTTTTGCGGCTGTGTCTGTATATGTGCAGCAACCAGATCCAGGCGTCTCTATGGATGTCAGCAGTTCAGGCAAGTTTAACGGGTGGCAACGTAATCATCAACTCGTCAATTTACAGCTGAAGGATTCTGGGATCTCCCAGAAGACTTTCTGAATCAAGCCATTATCACATACATCCACTCCAAGTAGTGTGAACACATGCCGTATGCAAGCCATGTCTTCTCCTCAGATTTTATTATCTTTCCTGTAAAAAACGAAGAAAATATGGGGTAAAACAGGACGGGATTGGAGTATTTTGAGTCTCTTGTGATAAGAGCATCTGGTAACTTTGTATTGATACTAAATATATTCGGCAACAAGTTAATATTTATAACTTGAAACTTGTGGATAAATTTAATATCAGTCATTCCGATTAATTATTAAATCGAGATGAATTTACTTGACGTTGAAAGTCATCTGAGAAATGTAATCTTGTTTTATGAAAAAATATGAATTAAATCAATTTTACCCTTTACTTTCCTCTAAAGAACACAAAATATTATTCGGATGTCGGTAACCGATCAATAGCGGTACCCATTGACTTACATTGGTTTTGTGTCCATACAATAGAAGTGAATGGGTACTGCCTTTGCCATTGGTTAATAATAATAATAATTTAAAATATCTTCTTTTGAGTTCTGCAGAGGTTTATGTTTAAAGCAAGCAAAAGGATATGCCAGTGAGGTAAGACAAGTGAAAGAAAGGTAAATTGTTTTGCTTGTTTTGCACATTTTAATTCTCCGTTTCAGCTAAATGAAATAATTTGCAATTGTAGATTCGGGGTATTGCTGTACTTTTTAATTCAGCAATATTGCACAACCTTATATTACCATATCGTCACTATCTGAAAGCTATTATCTCAAACTGCCACTTTACAGGACGTGATGAACAATAAAGCTTTTTTATTAATCAAACACTGTTAAAGTTGACAAGTTCTTTTCAATACTTTTTATTGTTTGAATATTTGCTGACCCATAGAGACAATCATGAGTGATGACCAATAGTTAGTGGTGAAACGGATCTTGCTCTACGGTTCAGAATGCATGGGACCTGCAGATAAACTGTAAATGTATTCCTCATGGAGTAAAATATAGTTTTAGTGCGCACATGCTCTCACTCTCTCTCTGCAGTATCTCGACGAGTAAGATACGAGATACTCTCATACATATCTTAACTTAAACCGCTGCGTTTGTCAAAGCACAAATGATGCGATCCAATGCGCCATTAAAACATTTAACGCGCATCACTTCATACATTTTGACTTGCCGCTCACTCATAAATCAGTTACGCATTTGAGAAGATGAGAAAAAGTCAGTCGAGATACTTACTCCATGATTGTGACCTCATAACATCAGTCACATTTATAATCTGATCTCGAGATCCAGTTGTCAGCTGTTAACTCTGATTACATGTTTATATTTGTTATTACATTGCCTAGAAGACAAAAAAAACTGTTTAGGAATCAAAATCTGTTGGTATCTTCAGGGTATTTTGACAACTTCATTTTTATAAAATTCTCTAAACTCCTTATATTATAAAAATAAAACCGTGAGGAGCATTTCGATTTGCTGAATAAAGGATCCGATACGTGATCCTAATATGATCCGAACTGTGAGTTTTGTGATCCGTTGCACCACTACAAATAGTAAAAATTCATGAAATGAATCATGCATAATGATGATAAGAGGTTTCAGTCCCACAGCAATTATATCTTATACAACAAGTACTGTGGTGTGTCCAGTTTTTCTCCTGCCCGATCGTGGCTTTTCATTTTATCTGCACATTGTCGTGCCCACCGACCCCCATCAAGTCTCTCAATCTCAGCAGTAGGGCTTATTTGAGGATTTTCCCTCAGACTAGTCACATTTAAAAAAGGCCTATCTTTTGAACAAGGCCATCTTTCACAGAAAGTGACTTCTGGACCGAAGCTGTCAGGTTGATTAAATATCACTATTGCGCATTCCCTGACCTCTAAAGCATCCGCGCTCTGCGGAGGCTCAGTCCGACTCTGTCAGATCTTCTGACATTCTGTCTGCTGTGGCCGCAACTCTGTCTTCGTCCAATCGCGGCGGCGCTTTTTGTTTCTCCTCCAATCAACACGAGCGATGGTATCGTTACAGGCCACTGAGCAGGATAAAGCTATTGCGCAGCCCGCTCCTCTGGCAGCATGACATTTAGAAAGTCTGTTTGTGTTTATCTGTCACAATCTGCCCATTTCCACCGCCTGTCAGCTAAGGTTGGGCGAATCTTTCTGTGCCCGACAAATGCTGTGGCATTTCTGAGGAGTTAAAGATTATCATGACCTGAATGTTCGAGATTTATATCAGCGCTCCTGACTTATGTCGAGGTAAAGAGCATTTCTAATTGCTTCTGCCGAGTTTCATTCTCGGATGCTTATGAAGTTTCACTCGTGTTCTTGGGTGCACAACGCACATGCTTTATTACATAGCCACTCGAAGGTTGTTTACAGTTTAGCTCGCTAATTAGCATATTAACTTCTCCCTGTTATCTTTTTCTCTTCTGGCACATTAATTCTGATGTTAGTCACAGGCTGCTGTTGAATGAATGGCCGGTGCCTGAGTCTCAGTTAATGTACTTATACGTTATAAAAAGACAATGTGCTGCATTGGATATTGTAAAATATCTGCTCTGAAGCCAGCATGGCATAACTGGGTCATTGTAACTTATTGCGCATCAATTACAGAAAATAATATTACCATGCTGTTCTTATCTTATTGGTAAGAACAGAGAATAAGATCCATAAATTCCATAAAGATCACTTCACAAGATGTAAACACTGGTCCAGAAACACCTCTGGTTTTAGTTTGTAAGCTTTTTTATCTCGCATATATAATGTTTCGGTTGTATATGTGCTGTTGGTTGTATTTTGTTCAAACGTTTTGTGTAGTGTTAAAATAATTAAGTTTCAGCAACACAACATAAACAAATGTTGTGTAGCCCAAACTTAACGTTCGATAGACCTCCACAAAGAATCAATAACTGATAAGGTGGTTCAATAATAAAAATGTAAATCGAGATGTAACGATTCACTCGGCTTGCGATGCGATGCTGTACGTTTATTTTGTACAATAAAATAATATTTTCTCCAAGAAAGACCACTGATCTATAGCAATGCTTCAGAATGGTGAGTATTAGGATTTATCCTGCATCACCATTAACATATTAAAAAACAAAACTACAGAAATTGTAGAACTGCTCCCCAGTCATATATTAATATTCAGCCGAAGCGCATGTGATCACAGTCATGGTCTATTATAAATCACAACACATGTGGCAGATCACAGACTATAATAAATCACTTCCTTTAAGAACCTCTTCATCTTTCTTCTGTATGCCTTGGGATATAATGTCTTCCAAACACATAAGTCATTGTTTTAAGTGAAAAGTTATTGTCAAACTAGGAGGAATGAGTCACGCTGTTGTTGAACAATGTTGACTGGAATGTTTGACTGTAGTCATTGTTAGTTTTTGTAGCTCCTCCAAACCTCTGCGCTTCACTGAGCACCTTGACAAGCCAAGCGGTCGGTTATACAAAAAAGACGTGCTCATGACGTTCAACATTGTTTTCCAATTGTTCCCAACCTGGAATGAATGCATCACTCTAGTTTGTTTGTAAACCAAAATGATAAGGGCTTGTCCGTGTTGTCATTGTGTTCTGGAACGAGTACTTTTGACTGCTGTTAATTCATGCCAGTTTAATTATGTCGTAACCTCAGGTAGATTGTACCGTTACAGACAATTTACAATACTCGTCTGGCTGGGATGTGATTCATTTTCTGTTATTTCAGCGACGGGTCATTTAACGTGTAAAATGGACACGTATTAAGTCAAAGCTGCATATCTACAGTAATCACAACGCCTGTTACACTGGTTGAGACCACTAAAATCACATATGTGGTGTGGGATTAGAAAACTCTTTGAAGCAGTCAGTATTGGATCTGTCGGATAGCCCTGATTTCGCTCCCTGAAGATTCCCCAGAGTCTTCGGCGCTTGCTAAATGGCCGCACCGTGACACAGGAGGTGTCGACTAGAGCGGCAGGGTGACAAATGGGAGCTCGAGCGTGCTCTTTCATGTCTCTGCACTAGGGAGGTGGTGCTTTATTGTTGTGTGGATGGAGCTCTCCCAGAAGCACATCCTCTAGAACGACCCCTTTGGATATGGGGTTAGACACATGACACATTGAACATCATACAAACTCAAAAAATGACCTGTAGAGTGCAGGCTCGAATAAAGAGGGGAATAATTCACTCGGCCTTTAGTTCAGACACCGTCTGTATTTGCCAAGCGGCAAGCGTGCATGACGCCCAAACGGTTTTACAGGAATCGCAGAATTCCATTGTTTATTTTGCTGCAACATTTGACTTCAGGCCAAAGTAAAATCCATGCAAGCAGCAAAACGCCAGTCTATAAAGCTTTTGTCCATTTCGGCAGGAAAGCCTTTTATGAGTGAAGGGGTTTTAAGGCAGCGAGAGAGAGCAGTCACTTTGCTTTAGATTCGCACTTGCCTCCTATTACCAAACACCGGGATTCAGGCAGCTTTCAGAAGTATCTCATCACCTGCCTTGGCGCTTTAAGGTGGGAGTGGAGCTCTCTTTGAAGCCACGGCCCAGATGTGCCATTTGGCGTGGCGTAAAGCCACAGAGCTATTTGAAGTCTTGTGTTTGTATGCCAGCCGTTTCTTAAATCCCACTCTCATATTTAGAGTTGGAAACAAAGCTATAAAAGGGATATATGATCGATGAACGTCGGCAGCCGTCCATAAGTAGGACGTTTTTTGGGGGTTCTTTTTTTCGTATTTCGAGGGAAGATGGAGTTGAGAGAATCTTGTGTTCTAATTAACTGCGTTTAACCCAAGGTCATATCGTGCTGGGGGAAGGGGGCTCCATGGGCTTTTCTTAAATGTTTTATTGAGTTTCTTTGAACTCCTACAGCTGGGGGGTGAAGCATAAGCCTTCCTGTCAGAGCACAATGTGCATCTCTGCTTTTTAAAGAGCTCTGGAAGCTTTGATTGGTTTGCAAATGATTCTTTGCGTACAGTCTCGCAGCACGGTCTCACTTTTTTGTTTTGACTTCACAAGATATGGTGTGTTTTTCACCGTAGGTGAGGCCTCGAGGTGTCTCATTTTCAGTTGAGTGACAGATTGAAATAGGTTTAAATTAAAGGCCCGTTCATATTGTGTGAAGTTACAAAGAAAACATTTACTGTTAAAGGAGAAGTTCACTTTCAAAATAAATGTTCATGATAATTTACTCGCCCCCATGTCATCCAAGATGTTTGTTTTTGATGAACAAAATCCTGGAATGTTTTCATAAAAATTTTAATCTCTTTTCGAATACATAAACATCTTTGATGACACGGGGATGAGAAAATTATCAAGATTTTTTTAAAAGTGAACTACTCCTTTAACCTTGCATGGTATGCATGTTTTTTTTGCCATTCAATGTTGAATTGCAGTAGATATTAAGAAGGAGAACTGATTTAATTCTCTCTTGTTTATTTTGTTACATGTTTCTGATTTAATTTCTATAATGATTTCAAGTTATTTTATGGTTATGCACCGATGCTAAATTTCTCCACCTTTACGAATAGCAGATTATTCAGTGTGATATCTGCCGAGACCGATTCTGACGATTAAATTAATATTTCTTAACTTTCTTAAATCAATGACCATTAATATTGAAGATCAAACTCCTGATATTTCTTAACATTTTCTGTATATAGAGCACAAATTCATTACATTTTCCTGTCCTCTTTTGATTGCTCAAGCTATATCAGCCCTGAACAAAAAATTGGTTATTTCGATCGATATCCGATTATTGGCTGATATATCGGTGAATCTCACAATATATACATTACGATCGGGAAGAAAACACCATCGAGACTTTTGTGTCATCTTTACTTTAATCCATTTTCAAAACGCTCACAAACTTTTTTTTACCTTTTATTTCAATTTGATGTTGGCACCGTTTCAAAGCATGACCTCAGAACTGTTGATTTCATCACATTGGATGGGATTATTTAATCCTGTGACTGTTATCTATTCATAAATGACATTCTTGGCTGGAGGCTGCCTGCGTTTTCACCGCAAATGACTGTATTAAAATCTCCCAGCACAGTAACACAGGTGCGCTTTGTGGAAGTGTCTCTGTCTTTTTGTGATCTGCCAGCTGTGTGTGGTTTTGTGGCGTAATTGACATGAAAGCCTCTTTCTTACCTTTGTGTCGTTACACTTACCATAAAGTAGTGTTGCTTGCTTCAGAGATAAAGGAGTGTAGATTCCTTTACACTGATGTCATTCATTACTCCTCACAAATGACATTTGTTTGGCATGATCTGTATATCAAATGTATAGTTAAAACTTGAACAAGTTACCGTTACAGTCTTCACAAATATTATAGTTACATTTATAATTAATTCACACAATCTGTCATTATAACAATCTGATATCCTGTAAAAATAACTTTGTTACTAGGCAAATTGGAGAAACCACGTGTACACAGACTTTAGTATATAACCTTATTTAAGATAGTCATGAGATTGTATTGGAGGTAACCGACAACACTGTCAAACGCTATTATTAACGCTCATCTCTCCAATTCCTTTTGCAGTTTTTGCCTATTGTAGATTTGTTTCTCTCTCTCTCCCACCGTCGGATTTATTTGCAGTTTCATTTTTTCGCCTGACAGTCTCCTCCTCTCCTTTTATTCCCTACATTATATCTAGTTTTCTAGTTGAGTTTTCCTATACCAGACCGCATCCTTGCCCTCCATCTGATCCCGCACCTCCTTATTTGTGCAGATCCATTGCTTTGTTTTCTTTACATGCTATAACTAGTTCTGTTCAAATCTTCTCATTGGTCATCCATGTATTGTTCTTTGTACTCCTTATCAAGATTTAGTGTTCTTTTCAGAGGTCAGATTGGTGGTGTTAGTCTGTTTGTCATTTGTTTTCATTAAAAGCAAGTCTCTCGGTCTGTTTATTCTGTCTTTTGTCAATGAGAGATTTTGTTGGCTTATTGTGAGCCAAAACTGCATACCACTCGTGTTTAATCCGTTTATTATTTGCCCAGTTTTTGTGCATTATAGTTCCTTTTCCATACCATCTAAAGATTTTCATGGCATCTTTATATACGATCGGAATGTTACCATTTGACAGGAAAACTGCTAATAGGAAAGTTAGCAACTCTAGCCAAGGGGGCGGGACTTATCAGAGGTGCAAGTTCAAACATTTACATTTATGCATTTGGCAGACGCTCACATTGCATTGTACTATCCATGTCTTTTTAAGCATGTTTAACATGATAGATGCAGCTCACTGCAACAGAAACGGCAGTCAAAGCCCTGTTCCGCTTGTGTTATGTCATGTTCTGTGTGCTGGGCATGGCACACACACCTGAGGAGACAGGTACATAGTGTTACTTCCCTCTGCTTCCTGTCCTGGAGGAAAGAGCATATTTTCTTTGCTGTGTCTCTCTCTTGTCATCCTGCTCCCCAGGGTTCCTCTCTGCGTCTGTCTGAGGAACCCAACACCAGCTACAGAAAGAAGCAGCTTCTTTGTTGGGACAACGGATTGGATGGTTCTTTCTGTCCTACGTGTCCAAAACCACAATCTGACCTCCGGTGACCGAGTCACCATCCCTTCTTCTCATTGTCTGTTTTCCCCCTCTGGCTAAATAGCACAACTCAGATCCACGAGACACGCCCGTATCGAGTAACCTGCTGAGGAATTTCTTTTGAAGATGCTACTTTTCCAGTCTCTCAAAATTAAGCCTTTTTAGGACCATTAAAAAGGCATTTATTATGATAAATATGAAGTACAAAGTGGAAGGTTTAATTTCACGATTACATGCGTTGTACTTCCTTTTTTTACTTTTGCTGAAAACATGGTTTTACTGTTGATGTGGGAAGAATTACTTTACATTGTGCTTTTGAATTTCTTTGTATAATTATTTGTACATATTCACATTGATAATATTCCATGTTAAAAATAACAAAGCAGCAAAAAAAACACAAATTAAACCATTTGGACACATTACAGTAATTGAAATAACAATTACAGGAATCAATTATGAAAACTCTCACGAAATAAATTAAATAGAATATCATAACCTTAAAGGAAAAGTTCGCCCGGAAATGAAAATTCTGTCATTTAATCTGTATAAATGTATTTGTTCTGTTGAACCATAAATATGTTTTGAAGCATGTGGGAAACCAAATCTTTCTGAGACACTTTTGACTACCAATGTAGTTTAGTTTCCTATGGTATCATTCATCCAAATATCTTCATTCCAAACAATGTAAAAATAATACAGGTTTAAATCTGAGTAAATGAAGACTGAACTTGACCTTGTAAATCTAATGACAATTCTAAGTCATTATTATTTATATAGCACCTTAAAACAACATAACTGCTGACCAAGGTGCTTCATAGCAACACAATAAACAGGCATAAAAATACAGAGTATAAAAGAGTATGTTACACTAATGGATATTGATAGTTGCTGAAATATTATTCGTTTGATAAATAATTCTGCTGTCACTTATTAGTAGTCAGGACGTGGGGTTTGGGGTCTCTGGATGACTTAATGATTGGTATTGGGAGACCCCATCTGCATAGACCATTGAGCTCTGATTGCAGCCCTCTTCTCCCTCTTTCATTTCTTTTTGTCTTGGAGCCACATATGGTGAGGAAGATAATATGCTTTTAGCTCTAGAATAGAATACATTTCAATGCATTTGCAAATAGATTAGCTAGTTATGAGTTTCTGCTCACTAATGGGGGAAGGGCTACTGTAGATGGGTTTGACTGCTTTGAGTTCGTCTTTAAAGACCAACCAGTTTAATGTAGAGTTCACCCAAAAATGACCCTCAAGTCTGTGTAAATGTATTTGTTCTGATGAACACTGAGAAATATATTTGGAAGAATGTAATGGGGCACTTTTGACTACCATTTAAATTATTCCTACTTTGCTAGTCAATGGCGGCCAAGAACCGTTTGATTACCAGCATTCTTCCAAATATCTTTCTCTGTGTTCATCAGAACGAAGACATTTATACAGATTTGGAACAACTTGAGGGTGAGCACGACAGAATTTTCATTTTTGGGTGAACTGTCCCTTTAAACAAAGCAGAAACACTGCAATGTTTTTGACTAGCTTAGGTACCTTAGGCGGTTTTGGTGGTTTGGGTAATCTTTTCAAGGAGAAAATGTCACATCATTGTACGTTAATCTTAAGACTTTTTGGCTGGACATATTCAGACCGACTGTTTTCATTTTATTCCAGTTTATAAAGGGTTGCCACAGTAGAACTTCAGCCCACTTAGCCATTTAACACTTGACTTTAGGAATATTTTAATCACTGATGTCTGTTATCCATGAAAGAAGCGACTATTCTATCTGTAAATGCTTGTCACGCAGTCTTCGAGAGAGGCCAGAGATAGACTTGTGCTGACATGTCCCGAATCAACCCAGCGCACAGCGTCACGTCACCACAGTCCTAGCAGCCATCTGGATATAAACTGGTGCTTTGAGTCACATCTGGTCATCAACATGCTTGGTTCTGATAGCCCTTCCAACCATTCAGACCACACAGCGGTTCACGACTAAATATTCTCTTTGTGTCGACAGGAAAGGCAGTATTTTACAAAGCGTGTTTCTGTACCCCAACGGTCGTCCGATCAAGACTCATTTTTCATCATAGTCTTCTGACAGGATATCTCAAGTGGGACAAAATGTGTCCCTGTGGAATAACAGGATAGCCTTGTTTCACCACCGAACTCTTTGATTTTATATCTAACCATTGTGTTTCAATAAAGCAGCACAAATTATTCATGGATACGTTCTGAATTAAAGGCTTGCTGTCGATTTTGTAAGATCTGACAGATGAACAACTCGGACTATATTAAATAACATCACTTCAGTTATGAAAGGCACCATCTTTGATAATTACTTCTATCAATGTCACTATGGTAACGTGCATTATTCACAGATAACAGAAATAGAAAAGGGGCTTGATGGTTGTCAATCCCAAATACGACTGATTCAACAGAGCCTGGGATTTATTTGAACTTCACGTTTTGTGCCAGGCCAAGTCACTACAATTACTCATAAATCAAGTGATATCCTCAATCTGTTTTGCTTTATAGAGAGTAAGGTAGATGAAAGGATAAATTGAGAAGATTTCATGATACTTCTGTCATAATAAATTTAGGGTCTGGAACAACCGAAGATGATCTTGACATGGAAATGATAGAAGGTAGAAGTGAGTAAAGCTGCGTCATATTTAGCTGCGGTCATACTTGCGTTCACACAAGGAAAATACATTTTTCTAAAGCCTAATAAAACTCTTTAAGTGGTCTATAAGGATTGTAATATTTTAATAATTTTTATTGTCAATGTATAAACAGCTTTTCACTAAATCCCCAGCTTTCTAGGTTGCGAATATCATCTTGTTGACAGATTTTTATGTGAGGTATTCAGGACGGTTTCGCCAGACATTCATAATAGGGATTTTTATTAACCTCATCTGTTGACGTGATGTCAGACTCGCATTAAGGGGACAGTTCACTCTAAAATGAAAATCTTTTTATTTATTCACCCTCATGTCATTCAAACCCGTATGATTTTTTTCCCATCTTTGCAACGTAATTCAAACAAGACGTGAATGGGAACACTGATAGTTCTACAATCGCCGGCTAAAATCCTGATTAAACAACTTATTTAAAACAACATTTAAACTGCAAAATAACGTTTGAAATTACACTTTAAAAGAAACATTTATATATTGCGGTAGATACAACGCATGCACAAAGCTTCGCTACGGTGGCCATATTGAGCGTTGGGTTCCCCCGATTCGTTTCAATGGCAGTGACGCATCTTGTTAATATTAATATCTTTGGTAACAGTCATATGTCATTTGACCTCAATTTAGTTCAAATGAGCAACTCAAGCACATGAACACTGTAAGATTATAAAGCTGGTGTTTGCTCGAGGACCTCTTCATATTATAATATATTAGGGTATCTTATGTTATGAATGCAAATTGACTGTAATGAGCACTAAATGATCTAATGGATTATTTACAGTGGAAGTGCTGGAGAGAGGAAAAAATAGACACTTCATATGGCTTTTATTCACACTCACACAAACAGCAATACACACCTTGTAGTAGCCTTGCTTGACTGTCAACTCTTTATTCTGTGCAAATCTGTCCATGTAAATATTGTCATAGCACAGTTGGCATTCATGTTCTCTGCCTGGATTATCTAACAATGGGTATGATTACTGTAACCGTAATGTAGATGTTCTCCCATTAAACTTATGAAATAAGAATCTTCTTTTACTGCTAGGGATGCTCATTTCAGTTAATTTCCCTGACCGAGAACCAACGCTCATTATTTGAACACTAACCGTTAACTAATAAGATTTTAATATTAAACTGGAATTAAATTAAAATGCATGCGACATCTGGAGGACGCAGACTTCGAATTGCGACACAACTACAGTTGAAAAGGGTCTGTGACCCAATAAAAAAATGTGTACAGATGTATTTTAACATGCAAACAGCAGCGTAACGAATAGATCAACAACATATTATCACATTTTCACGAACCTGCTGTGATTTGGACAATGTATTTTATGCTTTGGATTTATATTTATCTCCACAGGCAAGAAAATAACTAATAATTCAAATTATGACCAAACGAAAGCATAGAAGAACCAACAATGTTTATTTCCATCAGAAAGTTTTTTCATCAAATACAAATAGCAGGCCTACCTCAATCCAAAGCTTGGCTTAGTTTTTATTTAATAAAGTAACATGTTTCTGTGTTGTGGGGACAGTCTGGATGTTGACAGTTAGACCGGCGACAGAAAACACTCTTTCAGATTGCACGCATGTCCCGGGAATGCAGAGATAACGCCTCGAAGCGTGTTTCATTTTCTTTCCACCAGACAGGATTTTTCTTTCACCATACAGAAAACTAAAAAACTCGATGATTTAAGTTATTTAAAAACATATTATTGGCATCGAGTTAATATCATTATGAAACTATATTATCAATATTATTTAACTTAAAAAAAACATCGTTTTAATCCATCAATCTTTATATAAACATCCCTACTTATAAGTTCTTATGTATTTTAAATGTGAACAAATATTTAGCTTTCAAGATGAAGCTTGTCACACTGTTGGATTCAAATTTTACTTCGATATGCTCACATGAGATTACAGTAAACACCCCCAACTCATTTACATGAATGCTTTTGTCAGACGCTTTTATACAAAGCAACTTATGGTTCATTATATGCTATACTCCATTACAAGCTATGCAATTTATCCAATTTATCCATTCCCTGGGGATCAAACCTATAACCTTTGTGCTGCTAATGCAATGCTGAACCAGTTGAGTCTCGGGAATACTTCTGGCTGTGCTCAAAGATCCTAGTCGAAGTAGACACTAGGAGTGGGTGATACATCAAATATAAACTTTTTTAGCTGTTTTATAGTACACCAATATTAGCATTATTGCAATGATTGTTTTCATAAGACCAGTCCACTTACATTTCCAATACTGCTATGGATATAAATCTGTCTCCACCTGACACTCGCACAATACTTTCTGAAAAGCCATGTTGTATGCTAATGACGCTCTTCAAACTCACATGTGTTTGTCCATATTGAGCTCTGGTTATTTTTCTGAGCTTTTCTCATGAGATTGATGTCTGTGAGGATGGACATACGGCCTCAGGCTGATTGTTCTCCCGCTTAAGCGACGGCCATTTTGGCTCCTTTCCCAGACAAGCTTTTATTCAGATCTGGAATAGGGGGCAGCATTTTTGGGAGGTGTCCGAACGTGACGAAAGGAGAAAGAATAGAACCGGTGGAAATTTTAAAACATTACCTCATTGTGCTTCACCCCCCCACCAAGCATGTGCAGAAAACGTATAATTAACACACTTCAAATGGAGGCATTTAGCTAGAGTTGCTATGGAGACTGTGCATAAAGCTGTGCTTGGGGGCTCCATTCGGGAAGGGTACCCAACCTGTGAAATAAACACAAACACGCCGGGTGTTCTTCGTTTGTTAGACTCTAATAATAATAATTCACTCGAATCGTTTTCTGGTTTTCGTTCTTTACCCAGCCTATCCTCTCACATAGATCGCACACATTCTCCCTACCACAGGTTCACAAAACACTTGTTTGTGTATAAGTGAGCGATTTGCACACTCAGACATCTTCACTTTCGCGTAAATGCGTGCTGTTCATCATCGCTGTTGTCTCTGTTTTGAGTGGTCTGAATGTCAAGGTCGAAAGATGCTCAGGGTTTGACGAAAAAGCAGCCGAAGTGCTTTGATACCATGTAGGCAACATGCACACAACCCTTACAAAAAAGTGATGTTTTCCAGCAGGCACTTGCTCGCTTTCCATGTTTCCTGACATTTAACACGTTCTTTAATGAAATTTGTTGCGTACACCAATAACTAAAAACTTATACAAAAATTGTTCTAAATTTAAGAGAATAGCACTCCACACCACAAACTTTACCCAAACACATTTTGATGTCAATGTTTGTCAAACGTAACCTTGATTTATACATAACGTTATCATCCGTTGGTGTGGACGCTAATGATCATTTTATATTTGATTATTTTTGGTGGCATTTGGTGGCATCACTTTCATTCAGTCGATTGAACATTCTAGAAAATAACTCCTTTTGTCGTCATATTATGACAATAATTTCATAAATTTAACCTCATTGCAACAATCCCATTTTTCTTTGTATGCCGGTTTGCTTAGAGAAAATTGTATATTTTCTCAAATGCAGTATGGACAGATTGGATCCTGTGGCGTTCGCAGTCCAAATCGAAAATGTGCCGTTTCTGTCCTCTACACACACTTTGAGGGCAGAAGCGAGCCTGTGTGTTTACAGACTGTCTGATATTGCTCTTCAGGTGGCTAATCTACGTGAAATGGCACCGCAGAGACCAGGTCTATCTCTCCAGCCTCATTTATATTCTACCACATTAACGCAGGATCAGTCTGATATCCAGACAGCTGGGGCGCGGGCGTGTGTGTTCACACGCGTGCCTTGTTTGTTCACTTTGCGACAGAATGGCCTCTGTGCCTCTGTTCGATAGATCGGTGTGTGTGCCATTTGGGGCAGTATTCAAAGTCAGCATCTACCAATGAGCTGAGGAGGCAAACAGCACAGCTGCACCGGACTCAGCAAGATCATCGCAACACGGATAATGGCAGAGCGTTGAAGTCCGCACCCATGACTCAATCGCCCCCGGTCACGCAACCTTCACCTCGCACGCCCGCCAGTAAATGATGAATGATTTTCTGCCCAATAAATAAGCGTCCGCTGCTTTGACCTGCAGAACTCTTGGTTGATGGTCAGAGCATGTGGTGGACCGAAATGACTGTGTTTGATTTGGAAAAAGCATTGCGATGTTCAGACAGTGTGACTAAATTGTTTCTGCACATATACTGATTTATGCGACTGACATGTGCAGGCAGGTGCCATAACCTCATCCAGCCACGAGATGAAAAATTGTCTAAGTGTAATGTTTTGTTTTGACGTATCATTGATTTACATGTGTGTGTTTGTGCAGGTATGACTACCGTGAAATGCTGCACAATTCCACCTTCTGCCTGGTGCCACGGGGGCGACGGCTGGGATCCTTTCGCTTCCTTGAGGCTCTGCAGGTGAACTCATGCATAAACACACACTTTTGTTTCTATCTTCATAGTCATTTTCAGAATCTTCCCTACTTCCTTTGATATTTCTGTCAATTCTTGGAAACTTCTGTCTATCCTCCAATCGTTACAAGTTTTGAAAAGAACCTAAAGTTATCAACACATTAATATAACAGACAGTCTTGTTTAAATTTTAGAAAATTTTATAAAAAAAATGACAATATAAATAACAAATAGGCTTTCCTGTAGCTCAGTGGTTAGAGCACGGCGCTATCAACTCCAAGGTCATGGGTTTGATCCCAGGGATTGCACATACTCGGATACAAATGTATAGTGGAATGCAATGTAAGTCACTTTGTATAAAAGCATCTGCCAAATGCGTAAATGTAAATGACTGCACGTTTATATCATATTTATTTATAGAGTAAACGGCAGACAAATGGATCTCTAGAGATCAGATTATGATTTGTTATGAGTTGGCGATCTTCGAGTATGTATCACTGACTTTCTCGTCGTCTTAAATGTGTAATTGAATTGACCCTTTGCAAGCAGTTTGACTGACCAATCATAACTTACCAACCAGTGGGTGGCGCGTCAACATTTCTGAAGTGGTGCAATATATATACTTTCCCATTATATACACTATGTGTGTGTGTATATTGTATGTCTGAAGCACCCTTCTTGAGTTCTGCTTCAGTGTGTATGAGCAGACTTGCATGCCCTGCAGCACCACGGTGCTCAGCTGACACCTTAATGACCTTTTGTATTGCAGGTCCTCATTACGTCAAATAGCCGTCAGACACAACAGCTGCTCATCTCTCTATTTCTGCACATCTCCTTCACTTCAAAGGAAACTCAATTTTTTCCCAGCTTCATACTTTCTCTCACCTCCTTTCTCTCTGTTTGCTGTGTATTGTGTTAATGCATTTGTTGTTCTCTGTAGCTGTTTGTAGGCTGGGATATTTGCATCAGTTTTCATAACTCTGCTAATAGCTCCTCTGGAAGCCATTTAATGTGTTGTGTTGTATTGTGTTGCTCTGTTTATACGTGTGCCCTCTATCATCGCGTGGTCCGGTAATGAAATCACAGCCCATGACTCACGCTGTGACCCTGTGTGTTTCCAGGCGGCCTGTGTACCGGTTATGCTGAGTAATGGTTGGGAACTTCCCTTCTCTGAGGTCATCGACTGGAACACAGCCGCTGTGATCGGAGACGAGAGGCTCCTGCTACAGGTCAGAAATCGCTCCATTGCAGGATTGTTCCATCGAAATGTCTATTGTTTGGTGACTTCACACACTTTAATAGAGGAACTTGGTCGGATACTTTCTGTTGTCCCTCCCTACTGAGTCTCTCATTCCGCCCCTGCTGCATGGAAAAACCATCACATTTCTCCTCTAAAGTAACGAGCTGTCTACACGGAGAGCATTTTTCAAGCATGATGATTTGTACATATGTGCAAATTCCAAGGTGCGCTCAAAGATGCCAATCCCAGAATGCATTGAAAGATGCCAATTATAAATATATTTGTCTAATTAATGTTCAGCTCCAACAAGTATTAAAGTCAAACGTCCGTTTAATAAAAATGATTGAAACGATTCTTTAGTGAACAGTTTTTTTATGCTTTGAGTATAGCCAAGCAACATCTCAACCTCAAATACGGTTTAAATCTATTGTCAATTCCCCCTCGCTGTGAGGTTTTGTGTGGCGCTTGTGAGCAGCATTCAATATCAATCACTACAGAATGCCGTCTTAGAAGGCAGCTGTCTATGTGGGCATTCGACAGCAAGACTGCACTTATTCTGGCACAAACCAGCATAGGGATAATGCAGATCTTTCTGCAAATATACTGTTTGATAGGCTTAAAGGGAAAGGTTATTTAAAAATCAAACCTGGATGACTTTTTTTCTTCTGCAGAACACAAAATCAAATATTGTGAACAGAACGGGTAACCGAACATCGGCGGTACATTTTATTCTGTGTAGACACAAAACCAATGCAAGTCATTGGTACTGCCGTTGTTCGGTTACCAACTTCAAAATATGTTCTTTTGTCTTCTGCAGAAGTAAGTCAAAGTCATTTTGGGTAAACTATCCCTTGAACCTCATAGACACTTCCTTTCATGACTGACTCTCTTTACCTCTGCACAAAAACAACTATAGACAAAACAAAACCGAGTGCATATACATAACCTTTCTAGCAGCCGTGTACTGATTCTCTCTCCCTTTGTGTGCAGATCCCATCTACGGTGCGCTCCATTCATCAGGATAAGATTCTGGCTCTACGACAGCAGACGCAGTTCTTGTGGGAGGCTTACTTCTCCTCCTTGGAGAAGATTGTGCTCACTACTTTAGAAGTAAGCAATGGCCCTTCAGTCATTCTGTCTCGTGTTGTCACACACATCTATACCACCACTTTGACGCCCACAGCTGTCTGGATTATGACTTAAAATAGTTTTTATGCAAATCGTATTATCGCCTGAGGTTATTCAGACGTTGGATGTTGTGGACACTTTTCAGATTCTATAAAACACTATTTTGGTTTTGCTGAATGATTTATGACCTTGGTTCCATAACCTTTTGTCCCCCTAAGAGAGACGTGTGGGAAAATCATTAGCTTGACTAACACTGGGGTGAACACACAGTGTTCAGATATCTCTGATTTAATTGTTTGACAGACTACCACTTGTATGGATCGGCATAGATTAGCTTTACCGCAACCACTTTTAGCCACTGACAATGTCACAGGTATACAAATGTCTACTATCAACAAATGACAGCATTTAACCCCAGAACACAGGGCTGTCGGAGGGCTGTCCAACCTCCAACGGCGTGCGTGTATACCATCATTGCAATTACAGCCCGCATCCGAAGAGACGCTTCATCTGCTGCCCTCCATTTGGAAGATTGCGGCCATCCTGTTGCAAGATTGAGTCGTCAATCACACGTCTTGAGTCACTAAAAGTGAGGACGTTCAGCCGAGCAGGAGGAACGGCCTTTCATCACCTCTCAGATTAGGTTTTAAAGATGACAGGTGGGGGTTCGGTGAGGGGGGACCGACCACGGCTAATTCCCAACGCTTGTCGAACGCCGCCCTAGGGGGCTGAAGGGAAACAAAAGAAAAACACTCACATTTTGAGTGGTTGCCTCAAATGTAATGTTGTGCTAGTTTTTGTATTTGTAGGCACATAATGAAATTAAATGTTTGAGAATCTCAGCGTCTGATGAATGCATTCAATGATCCAGCTGCTACTCTGTGAATTATGTGGCTTTGTCAGTTGTGCTAAAAAACTGCCTTCATATTAGGAATCTGGGATGAAGATCTGATTGACATGTAGCTCATATGAAAACTCATCCGGTTGCCAGCGATTTGTTAGTTGGTCAGTAAAAGCCTCTCTCGCACCAAGGCGCACGATATAAAACAAAAACAACATCAGCAACAAAAAATGAGTTCGGTCTTTGTTTGTTTTACGGCAGCCGTTCGTGGCTGACAGACTCATTCAAGGCCAAAGCAGCGATCGCTCGTCTTTATGGTGCGAGCAGCTGATTGGCACGATGAAGATGGTGAAACCGCTGAGGCATTTGATCATTTGTCTTGTAGTTTATGGACTCTGAGCTGCACCTCAGCTGAAGTTTCAATTCCGGACATTAATTTCACAAAGAAATGTAGTATAACCGCTGTATTGGTCATGGGTGTTTGCAATGTCCTGAAGTGTTAATGCTAAAGACATGTTTGTTTGTTTAGATCATTCAGGACCGAGTGCTTCAGCAGACCTCCAGGAGCACTGTGATGTGGAACAGTCACCCCGGTGCACTTTTTACACTACCCCTGTACTCCTCTTACCTGGGCGACTTTCCTTTCTTCTATGCTGAACTAGGTAAATTGCCATCATGTTTCTTTACACCGTTTAACTAGAGTAAAGGGTTCAAAACAAGTTGTGTTGAAAGTCACTCCATTTAAAGCGAACAATAGGGGGTGTTGGCCATTTTGTACTGTTTAAAGGTGCAATCTGTAACTTATTTTAGTTAAAAATCAATAGGATTTTTTATCCTATTTATTTATTATATAGGAATATAGTGATGGCAAACTTTCCAAAATGTTTCTGGAATTAAAGAGCTTCCTAAGACATGACGGAGAGGAATTATGGGGCCGAAAGATTTCCTTTCATCTTTTACAGACCGTAGTCTCATCATTGCCAAATATGTGACTAGTAGCCTCATTCAGAACTCCAGTTGTGTTGCCTCCAATTGTGTCCTTTATCATCATCAGGTTTATTTTTAAACACCCTCTCCAGTCACACCCTTAATTGCAGAGGTGCCTTGATATCAACAAATTTAACCATGTAGCTAAGTGACAGCCATTGTACAATGTGATAGATTATCGACCCGCCCAGTGTAATTGCATGGCAAAATCCATATTTGCATCTAAAGTCGCACATTGCCGCAGTTGCTTATGCAGCCCACGCATCCTTCCATCTTAATCTGCAGTACTTGTCAGACCAATCAATATGAAGCTGTTGATCAAGCACCTCTTGTTACTTGGAAAATGCGGGTGTAGCAAAAAAAAACAACTGGCAACAACAGGAATGATCATGTTGTGTCTGTGCAGCAGTCACCGCTCACGTTAATGTGAGTTATTTCAGGAGGAGCGTTTTACAGGATTCTGTTAGATGTCTGTGAAAAAAAAAAACATAAGCAGCGGGTCTATTGGGAGATCTGAAAAAGTGATTTAAAGTGATAGTCCCCCCCAAGTTTGGATTTCAAAGTAATTCTCACTTTCTCTTTGTTTTTCTTTCAGGGATTAAACCGAATCCCAAATTTACAGCTGTAATCCATGCTGTCACCCCTCTGGTTTCTCAGTCTCAACCCATTCTCAAGCTCCTTGCCTCAGTGGCCAAGTCACAGTATTGCGCTCAGGTAAAAACCTAATTTTCTTTGGAGTCATGGCACATATTTTAGAGGCACATTAAGTGTTGCTTGCTGTATTTCGGAAACATTTCTAAACATGCAGTAAAACTGTCAAATTTGTGTTTGGAATATATTGGAAGTGTCCCACGGATATATGCAATGTTGTTTTCTTTCTTCTGTGTGATATCTCGAAACCTTAAAGCGCATCGAAGCGTCTCCCTCTCCACATCTAGATGCCTCAGCTCCGCCACCCCCTCAGTATGAACCCTTCTTAAACTTCAGGGACTAATTCAGTGCCCAGGAATCCCAGCAGCCCTTGCGTTTCCATGGCATCCACTGCTTTCTAAAGTGTTTTCCACCCTGGGAACCAAAAGTATTGATTCCTCTTCACTTTGCGAAAGAGAGGAAGGCTGGTGGGGGAGGAGCAGAGGAGGTGAATTAAACGCTACGTGTCCCTGCTGAGTACGTCGCATGTTGCGCACACACAGGCTGACGGTTTTCTCAGACCGTGTCCTCTGCGGGAGGGCTTGAAAAGATTCGGCAGTCGAACGCTCGACTTTTGTATCTCCGGCTGTGCATCAATCCAGCGCCGTCCTCCAGTTAAAGTGAAGAGATGGGGAATGCAACACTTGCCCCTTAAGCTCCAATACATCACACAGAGTCTTTGCGCTGAGGAGAGGAAGTAGAAGAAGAGGCGTTATAAATAAACGGGAGGGGGACGAAAAAAAAGATGGGCTTTTGAGCTTGTTCTGGCAAGCCAACTAACGGAGGCCTACCGCTGCGAGCAAGCATTCGCCGCATGTGCACAAACGTGCATTTTATCCACGCATGCCTCCACCCCAAAACACGGAGATGATAGAGATACTATCTGCATTTAAACTCTTTGATCCGTTGCAGAGGAAGCTACGGCTAATGGCACTTTAAAAACCCTCTAACCAGCCAGGCATGGACTTCTGCGCTTCACACCTCATACAAACTCAACAGGAAGTTATGGCGAGACTACGAAGCCATAGCATTTAATCACAGACCTATTTCAAACCCCTCGCATACAGGACATTCATTAAGCGGCCCAAAAAATCCAACCTCCGGGCTTTGTTTTGTTTCTAAGAGTTTATGTAGTTTAATTATGTCTCAGATCTTATTATAGATTATGGAATACTTCAAGTTTGAAGAGCCTCCTGATCCTTCTGCGTGTAATATCATTAGACAGTAGAGCTTTCATTTATTACGTTCTCCTCTGAGCTGTGTGACTCTGCGATTGGGAGCAAATGAAATGAAAGATGCAGTTAAGTAAGCGCTTTAAACCACGATGTTAACCAAGTGCATTTTGATTTCGGACAGCTCTCGTCTCGTTTTAAAATGTAAGCTTGTATTGGAGCTGCGTCTTAAAGGGACTTTCATCATTCACTCTTCATGTAATCCCATAGACGTGTAACTTTCTTTCTTCTGCTGAACCCAAAAGAAGATATTTTTGAAGAACGTTGGTGCTCCAGTAACATTGAGGCTCCATTGACTTCTATTGTACGGACATATAACCACTGAGACATTTCTCAAAATAGCCTCTTTTGTGTTCCACAGAGGATAAAGTCATGGAAAGGGTTTTAACAGCAAGGTGAACAGATGGCAAAATGTCATTTTTGGGTGAACTGTATCTTTAAGAGTTAAAGCTACAATGCGTAACTTCTTTGGCGAAGTCGAGTTGAATTCTTTATTTTACAATTTGCATCATGTCACAGCAGCTGTATAGAAAACAAGTTTACCTAAAACTAAGCAAAAGTATGTAAATGTAAAAATAAGCAAACATTACATTTACATTTAGTCATTTAGCAGACGCTTTTATCCAAAGCGACTTACAAAAAGTTCGGGGAGCAATAAGCGATATTAGTTATTTAACAAGTACATTGAAATAATGTGAATATTGATATACAAGTTGGAATAATGATTTATAAGTTGCGCTGAGAAGTGTTTGATTTAATTTGACGTTGTAAAGATAAAGTTACAGCTTAAAATGAACTGGCATAAAGTACAAATCTGAAGTAGAATATTCCAACATAGATCATCATATCTTGAGGATGTGTGCTTATGTCCACAAAGAACACCTGATCATTTCTAAATGTTATTTCCCCATCACTTGATGGTTTTAATATTGAACACGTTTCATCTCAGTGTTTTGTCTAATGTAAACATACTCACTCCCGACGGAAATGTTCCTGAAAGTACCTCAGTGCTCTCTAATGGTTATTGGGATGTGTCCATACACTTGAGTTCTTCTAATGGGTTATTTTAGCTTTCTCTGTAAACTACCTTCATAGATCAGAAGCACAGACTAGCTTGAAGAGGAAGGGCCCCTCGTAAAACGCTTCATGTGAAACATTTACGAGTGTTAACGCACAGAGTCAGTCACTTCGGCCGGAGGTGTTATCATTGAAAGGCACTTGAATGTGACAAAACAAAATGAAAACGATTTAACATGATGAGGTCTATATCTACAGCTATGACACGATTTAAATTAAACCCAACATTGCATAGTTACCCTGTCAAATTCGAGGCTGTGTTTTGTTGCAATCTAATATTAAAACTACACGGGAAAGCATTTGAACTTCAATACACAGCATAAATATATGGTTGGATCCTTTAGTCCCCTGAGGTGTCAATGTTGCTTGTTTGATATTCAACGGTTTTTTTAATGTATTTTTAGCTTCTTAATAAAGTGTAAAAAAGTGAGAATATTATGCTTAAAGAAGATTTTGAAAAACAAAGCCGAAACTAAATAGATTGAATTATTGTGGGTGTCTGCCTACAAGGCATCAAAATAGAAATGTGTAGTGTTGTTTAAAAGAATAGAAAATCTGTTGGTTTTGTGGCTGATGATCTCAATTTCTCTTTGCTTTTTCAGATTATTGTTTTGTGGAACTGTGACAAGCCTTTACCTGCCAAGCATCGATGGCCGGCCACCTCAGTGCCCATTATTGTAATCGAAGGAGAGAACAAGGTGAGACGCAACCACCACTAGACTTTACTTTGACAAGTTATATAAGGTACAATCACACTCGAAACCTGTCAATGCTAAAATACGCTAGTTTTTTTTATGTCAACAAGACATGGCTTTCTGTATTTCTCATATTAGTTCACCCAAAAAACCATTACAAACCTTTTCTAAACATTACTAGCGTTTCAAACTTTATTCAGTAAACATAACATTTAGATTTTTAAATAAGAATCTTGATCCTTTCCCTTGCTGTTTTTAAATCGAGAGGATGTGTTATTTTTTAGTTTTGGCTAAAGATTTTGAACGGAGAGAGAGGGAGATTGTCGTTTCCCAGTGTTTGGAGCAGAGGGTTTAGTTTTCCTCTGGCTGAGGAATGAGAGCAGTGAAGTAGTGCCAGTCATCGTGTGGTTTGTCGAGCTTGTGGCCGTCTTGTTTACAGAGTGCTGTGTGAGTGTTCCCATCCGGTGCGATGTATGAAGAGACAGCTCTTTTAAGCCATGACTGACAGTGTTACCCTAAGCCACACTGAAGTGTTGCTCAGGGCATTTTCTTTATTAAACATTCCCCTTCCTGCAGTACATAAGGCCCCTCGGAGAATATTGTAAAGTTTAAGCAGCGCCGCTCCTCGCTGGAGTGGCTTTCATTAAGGTAACATGAAACAGAATTCACCATGCGATGTAAAAGCGCTTTCATTTCACTGAACCGTAATGTGTTACGCATTTCGGCATGAAACACAATGCTCATCTGGAAATAATGTGGGGCGGGATATGATGTTATCAATTGTGATCTGTCGTCTGTTGTTTCTTAGTAAGGTTATGAGTTTCTGGATGTGTTGATAGTGTGTAGAGAGCAGATGCTGTGGGTTTAATTCTCTGCCCACCTTATGTGACTGAAGGGGGATTAACACTGGGAAGCATGTGTGAGTACCGTTTCCTGTTTAGTTGTGCATTCGGATACTATTTTGTTGTGTATTTGTGTCAGAGTTTTGGTCGTTGAGACTTGATTTGTACATGTTTTGAGACAAGTGTTTGTGTGGTCTGTTTTGTGTTTTTGACAGAATTTTTATGTTTATGTGTGATGTGGTTATTGTAAATATCTGCATCTTATTAGTATTTCTTTTCGCCACAGACATACACGCACACACCAAATAGTTAGTCATAAATAGTGCAACAGACTTGACGGAAAAAGGGAAAAAACATGAAAGGAGCAATTTATCCTCTCGCTCTCTCTAAAATGTCAACTCACTCATTTCAATGTGGTATAAACAAAATTTGCTGTCACAGGAAGAAACCAGAAAGCAGGACGAGCTTCGCCAGTTTTTAGTTTTTTAGGGCAAGTTTTTTTTAACTGCAACTAATGCCTTTTGAGTGTTGTGATAAATATTTTCTCTTTAAGTTGCAAAAGAATAATTTGGTATGCTAAAGGTATTTGATCTTATAAAGTGAACTCTCTGGGTCTGCTGAAGTCTGTCCATCAGTTATTGCTTGGTCTAATATGTAGTTTAACTCTTTAAAGTGGTGTTTAATATGGATAATATTAACGAATAATGTTCTAAATGAAGTGAACGTTTAAATGTTTTTCTCTTCTTCATGAGATTGTTCCAATCATGGTATTATAATAAGAATGATGTAGCATGTTGAATACATTTGATCTAATACAGTGAAATCTCTCTCTTTGTGTCGGTCTGTAGGTCATGAGCAGCAGGTTTCAGCCGTATGACAGTATCATCACAGATGCAGTGTTCAGTCTGGACGAGGACACAGTGCTGTCAACCACTGAGGTATGGGACCATATTTCTGCCGTCTCTCTCTCTCTCTCTTTAATACACGTGTCAGCATACAATGAGGCTCTGTGGCCCTACAATGGACCTCAGCAGTGGAAGTCGGCATAGTTGGGTGATGGGTTAGGGCTGGGTATCATCGATTCGATTCCCATTCACAAGCTCTCGATTAGATTCTCGATTCGAGTCAATGATTAAAGAATTAATACAAATCTTATTGATACTTCTTAAAAAAGATCAGTAAAAATCACATTACAATTGTGAATAAAAAAATGAAATGAAGAGCCACATACCTGTATATTTAACTTCTGATAAACACACTTGGGTATATTGAAACAGAACAGGTTTTTTTACATGTGAGATACAGTATAACAAACAAAATGTAGCTGTAACAAGGGGCTGCAATCATATGAACCTCATCTTCCACGGTAATTCAGCAATGAAAGAACGATATGCTCCCTGATGTAACATCCACCCGTTGTAAAAAGAAAAGGGACATCTAGTGGATAGTTGTGGCAATAACATTCACGTTAATTAATATTTGGTGCTTGCGGAAATATTTAAAAGTAAAAATATCGATTCACAGCTTTTTTGAATCGATATCGAATCGACTGCATTTTAAAACCCGATAAATCGAATTTTCGATCGATTTTTTTAGGGTCTATTGGGTCTGTAGTGGTGAATGGGAGACTACCACAAATAAATTTTTTGGTTCTCGTTTGCTCAATGATAGAGTTCTCACTTTCAAAACAATTGAGAGAGTCTGATAAGTTTTAACATTTATCACAACGGCAGTAAAAAGAGAGGATGATGTCAAATTTACTGTGCCTTCCATAGACACTGTAGAAGAAGCACCTTCGCATTAGCGTTAACAATTTTTTAAGAATTTGATGCAAAGGTAATATAATACAAAGTAGTTTAAAAAACATGCACACATTCAAAAAAATATATAAAAAACTTAACCTTTGAACAGGTTATCGGTCTTTTGAAAAAGGTCCCTTCTTCTGCCTGTGTTCTCAGTTTCATACGCTTTTGTTCTGCTGAGGAAGAGTTTTCTGGGTTTTTGTTTTAAAAAAAGGCATTAGACATTTTAGCTCACCCAGCATTTGAGCAAATGGTAAATTTACATAGCGTTTGAAATAAAACACAGACATAAAACTTCCCTAAAAATAGTATCCAACATTTTCTCCATTGGTGCGAACAACAGGGCAGAAGTTGGATCCATAACCCTGTAGCAGCTTATAGTAAAGTGCCCGCACAAAGACACAATACAGTTGGAGAAGTGTTTGAATCACTATCATCCTCGGCCGCTCTTGGATTAAACTCAACCTTTCAGCTGGCGGTGCAGATCCTGCCGCCACCCGTAATCTGCTCAGCCCGTTCCTCTCGTCCCTCCCTCTCTCACACGAGTCCCACACCGCAGTGTACACTGTTGAGAAATGGCCTTCCCTTATCTGAACGAGCAGAGTCAGCGTGCAGGCACACAGCTGAAGTCAACTTTCCAAACCCGTCTTCAATGCTTCGCTTACCTCGCTCTTCCTGAAATGGATATCTTTAATCATTTGTTATCTTGACCACACCGCAGGGAAACACCAATTAGACAATTTTTTGGCATTACATGTGAGCCAGATGTTCTGCTGGTGGGGTTTCATTGTACACTTCTGGTGTGTGTGTGTGTGATTTAATTCACCACTGACTTCAAATCCTGCTGAGGTTCCACCTCTGACACTATTGATGTGTTTCAGTCATTATTTGTTTAAATGCTTTGATCTGAGAAAAGGGGGCATCTTACAGCGCTGGTGTTGAAGGCGTGTTTGTGTGTGTGTGTGTAAGCGTTATGCCATCAGCGTCGGTTCTTTGTTCTTTTAACTCTTCGTATGAAGCTTTTGAAGCGTTGGTATGCTTCGCGACTTGAACTGGAACTTTATGTTGTCTTCTAGGTGGACTTTGCTTTCACGGTGTGGCAGAGTTTCCCGGAGAGAATTGTGGGATATCCTGCCCGCAGTCATTTCTGGGACAATAATAAGGAGCGATGGGGCTACACCTCCAAATGGACCAATGACTATTCCATGGTTCTCACCGGAGCTGCCATTTACCACAGGTCTGTGAAAACATCTGCTCGATTTGCATTAAACTAGGGCAATGCCTTAAACACATAGGACAAGGAAGAGAATAATAGTCATTTCATCAGTGCTTTAATAGTATTTCTAGTGGAAAGTATATTTTAATAGTTTTTTAGAATCAGTAGTACTGTATTTTGTTGAATACTGCATTTGATAGTGTAATTATTATTGCTATTGGTGTTCATATTGATTCAAGCATTGACAAAAATGTTTTTACTTTTATATGGCTAGGGACGCAGTTACAGCATCTACAGATCCAAAAGAAGCAAAATACTTTATATCTGTTTTGAACATCGTTCTGAATCTGGTCTGGACGATGCAGATTTTCAAAGAAAAACGAAATTTTCTCTTTTTTTTCTAAATGTTTTATTATTCAACCTACCGACATTCAAATGAAGAAAAGATAAAGATGTATTAATAAAAAAATAGAAATGACAGAAAACATAGTTAAGGGCTCCTCCCCCTTCTAAAAAAGCAGCAGCGTTGAGTTTACCTGGAATGTGATGAGAAGCTCTAGTGCAAGGTGATGTCATAACAAATATTTTTCTGTATTTGCAAAACTTAATTTTTTCAAAATAAGAAATCACTAGTTTATCGCTTATTGCTCCCTGAACTCTTTGTAAGTCGCTTTGGATAAAAGCGTCTGCTAAATGTAAATGTAGATATCCTTAAAGTCCCAGTACAATAAAAAATGATAGTTCCAATTTTTTGTTTATTGTAAATTGCTTACCAGTGGGGGATATTCTCTTTTTTAAATTCATGTGCCCTCATAATCTTCCGTTAAAATCTCCAAAATTGTCATTACTACAAATTTCGGAGTAAATATAAACACTTAATACACCACATTTAGGTTAGCTGTACATCAATTTGAATGACAGTAACGTTAGTAGTAATCATGCGAGTTTAGAATGAACGTGACGTTATCGTCTGCTGGTGTGGATGCAAATATAGGTATAATCCTTGTTACAGTTATCTAAAATCCTGATTATGTCCCTCCAATGCATATCGCAGACCTTTCTTCCTGAAATCAGCGTGTTATTTTTCCAGAAATTCTTCACTATTTCTCTTGGGACTGCACACATTTACACTGGGAGTGCATGGCTGATACCAAAAGCCTGCCGGACATAGCAACAGGAACGATGGGGGGGGGGTTTTGCAAAGGGTCAATTGAGTTTTGATTTGATATTCAGTCCCATATTTACCCTTCATTTCTTGCTCTTCTCTAGATATTACCACTTCCTGTATACACATTTCCTACCAAATAGCCTGAAAAGCATGGTGGACCAGCTGGCCAACTGTGAGGACATCCTCATGAACTTCCTGGTGTCCGCCGTCACAAAGCTGCCACCCATCAAGGTCACACAGAAAAAGCAGTACAAGGAGACCATGATGGGTCAGGTATGTAATAACACAAATATTTGCTCAAAGTTTCAAGTTGGCCTTCCTGATCAACTCCGTATAAACCCCTTTAGAGGATCACTTCCTTTGTATTCCTTATTAAACAGTACTCACGATTCTACCTTTAATGCTGACCAGTCATAATTGATCTACATGATGTCGTCTGTCCCCCGCAGTCATCACGAGCCTCGCGCTGGGCAGACCCGGACCACTTCGCCCAGCGACAGACCTGCATGAACAAGTTCGCCAGCTGGTTTGGCGGCATGCCTCTGGTTCACTCGCAAATGAGATTGGACCCCGTTTTGTTCAAGGACCAAGTCTCCATCCTCCGCAAGAAATACAGGGAGATCGAAAGACTCTGACCAGACTGGCGCCCCCTGTCAGACATTCAACAGGGGGCCGGTATAGACTCCCTAGAGCAGAGGAGAACCACAGCGCAAGAGCCCATGGCAAAAGAGCTGCCTCTGTTTTCCCTTCAGCACACAGCAAAGAACAAAGACACCAGGATGTGAAGGCCTGTGTGGACCTTCAGAAATTCATTACACACTTTAAACCACAAGACGCAATTTTTTTCGTTGGTTTTGGGATTGATAATGAATGCAACAGATGAATGATCTTTCCCAGCACCTGAGCAAGTTGTTGGAAGACAGGAGGGACGCATCATTGTGTTAGCACTTCATCTGTACTGTGCCACAATCCCATCTTTCTGCCTTTGATGTCAACGTAGACGCCCGGTCATCGTGTTCTCCGGTTCGGTTCTTTCCAAGTTGTTGAAGAGAATGGGTTCATTGTTAAACGCATCTTACTTTTTTTGAGGTATTAGGGGGATTTTTGGTGTGCAGAGGTTTTCAAAGTCGCAATTGTGGATCGCTTTGTAATGATATCTTTCCGTTTCAGTGGGATTGATTCCGTAAGCTCGGTCAGGGTTTAATTTAGCTTTTAAACAGTGTACAAGTGAAAAGTTCACAATCGCAAAGAAATATACCAGTGTTCAAAAAACACATTGCAAATGACCCCTCTTATTTGTGGCATAACCATTTATAATGGAAGTCGCGTTAAATGCGCAGCAGTATTTTATTTTTTTAAACTGTGCCAAGAACTCATTAACTGCCTTTTTAAGTGGCATGTCAAACTTTCCCTGTTAAATTCATGCAAATCCTCCTTTAAAAGAAATTAATTAAAATTCCCTAAATCCTCACATTATTAAACAGCTACGCTTTGAAAAACGTTTGTTGCAGTCGAATATTTGCGGCGAAACAAAGGCAGTGCCTAAGAGTGCTTGCTTCGCAGGAACACCATCTGTTTAGGTGAAAAACCTTTGTAAGCACTTTGAAAGTTCAAATATTTTGACATTATGACAGGTTGCATTGCGAGGACTTATAGTCCTAATTTAGGAGACCGTCTCTCACCACCTCTATCTTCCCTGTCCGTGTGAAGAATGAGCTGTCCGTCAAAGTTCAATGGGACTGCCTTGTTGTGTTCTCTCGCGGGTCTCCCATTTAAAATGTGACTCTGCTTCGCATATAAAACTCACTCGGCCACAAACAGGCCAAGCATATACTTCCTTTCTATCGAAATGAACATCTTTTCTCATTGATTTCGCATCTGGCGACCGGCGTTTGACGCATCGGGCCCCTTCAGTGTTGTTCTCTATGTTTTCCAGAGTAGAGATGATGATGTTTTTTTACAGAATGGAGCATTTTGTCAGTCTCTGCTCACAGATACTTGAATGTCTGATGACTTGAAGGGTTTCTGTGCTTTAGTGGCCTTTTTGTGAAGGTGACTGGACTTAAAATGTGCCAGAAGTGAGCCAAAGCCTTTATTTTTCCCTGTTTAACGCATCAGAATTGTCACTGTACACTACATCATTTTTGACACTTGAATGTTTAGGAACCTGGGCTGCAGACTTCACTTGTGTCATTTATTGTTTGACAAATGTCCGAAGTGTTGTAATAAGATATTTGATGTTTAGAATTGCTATAATACTCATGAAGTGTCACTTTATAGCTTTCTAGCTAAATGAACAGCAGAACTTAAATGAAATTCCATCATGACGTTCAAGTTTGCTAGACCCTTTCTTAGTCGAATCTTAATATAGATAAACATTACATTTCAAGTCTGAAAGCTACTGCTATAGTTGCCCTTTAAACAGTAACATCATTTGTACAAAAGCAGTTTATTTCTTTTTACCGAACACAAATGGCCCAAACCATCTCATTTAACATATCCATGATTGTTTTTGTTAAACAGCCATTTCACAGGATTAACTGGCCTCGCACAATTTTTAATGGCCAAATTATTGACACTTCGAAAACATGACTCGCTGCCGTACATACTGTTTTTTATACATATAAAATATACTCTACACAAGAATCTGAACTTTGAGATTGAGGATAGTTAATGGATGCATCCAATGTTTTTTTTAATGCCCTTGTCAACATTGTTATCAGGCCTGGGATACGCTCAACAGTGTCCAAGGCCCTTGTTAATGCGGATTACGTGTATAGACAACCACACTAATACGTGTTAATGTGTTAAATCACACCAGTGTTGTTTTAATTACCCGCTTGTTTTGACAAAGCCATTCATTTTAAATTGGCCTCTTTTGAATGCTGCTGCTACCGCTACCACAACATACTTGCAAGATCACCAAAGAATGACGCTCAATTTAAACTCATGCAATTGCCGTTTTGTCTTCGGATCCTTTTCTGGTCCGTCTCATTTAGTAAGTTGCATCAAGCTCATGTTGTTTCCGGTGGTAAAATGACACAGACACACGGCAACTAGGATGTATTCGTGTCTACTTAGTGCTTGCATTATTCTGTTTTTAGCAATAAGCAATACAGAAATCTGTTTAGAAACATCATGTTTAAATCACTGATCTCTGATCTGTCTTTTATTGTGCCTTTTAATGATTGATTTGTGAGTTTGTTCCCCCCAGCTGTCACAGAAAAGGGCAAAATCGTTCATGTTGCATCATCTGCCGCTGTTATCATACACTAGTTTCACATAATCCGTCAACACTTAATTGTATTTCACGGATTAGGCTCTTAACAGACCTGCATGACCACTTTCGGCTATTTATGAGTAAATTCGTTTTTTTCTTTGGCTCCCTCCTGTTCTGACTCTTCATCCTTGTAATTAACAGATGACTTTTTATAAAGGTAATAAAGAAATAGCAAAATGCCAATTTTGTATGAATGATTTATAAGAAAATGAATAAAGTCATATTTGATGCTACAGAGATGTGGTGCGTCATTCTTAAAATCAGCGCTATTGACTGTCAATGTAACAGAAGGGGAAACACACTGCTGTTCATTTGTCTGACAATGAATCTGTAAAGAATGATTCTGTATACAGCACTTGAATCTAACAGCTTGATCTTGAGGCCCTTGTGTGCTGCATTAAACTGAAATGTAACACCAGAGATGAGTTAAGAAAAAGCTGTCAAGAGCTGGTATAAGGTAAGGTTTGTGCTTTATATATAGATAAATAATACAGCCACATTAATATGTAATATAATAGTTTTACTTTATACACTTCATTTTTTCTGCACTGAGTTGCATTTAAAGAATTATAACTTAAAAGAAAATCCAAACTCTTTGAAATATCAGGTACGTAGTTGAGTAACATAAATATTTTTTAAATCAGCATGAATGAGCGTTCGCTCATTCCTTCTAATGCTCAGACCTTCTAATGTTCATCATGTAGAAAATTAAATCCAACTCGGCTGAACTGAAAGCTATTTCACTCTTGCTTTATGGGTAGCAGAATTTCTTCAGGTCGCGCTTTCTACCATCGTTCAATTTTTCGCCTCGTAGCCTTTTTCTGTATCTTCAATCTCAGAACAGCGCTTGCGTAGACCGTCTGTATCCCGACAGCGGTTCTGTCTTTCAGTTCCTGACAGCCAGCATGGAGTTAATCTCCCAGATGAGGTTTCTGAGCTGGTCCATAATCATCTTCAGCTGTTGGTTCTTCTGTTTAAGTTTCTGTGATAAAAATAACAAAAGACACAGTTTTAAGCAGCTGTATCAGTTACATGCAGTGTTGGGGAGTAGCTTCTACAAATAGTGATGAGACTGACTTTATTCTTTAGTAATGTTATGGTTAGGTCATCTGTTATCTGGCTTATCTAGAATTCAATCTATAAAGGAATAGTTCACTTTCAAAATGAAAATCTGTCATGATTTACTCGCCCTGTGTCATTCCAAACCTTTATGACTTATTTTCGTCGGCAAAACACATAGACATTTTGAAAAATGTAGGTAACCAAAAACTTTTGGTTTCTTATGGTTTCTATTGTATAGACAATGTAACGCAGTTGTGACCAATCTTCAATTGCCAACATTTTTCTAATATTTTATTTTCATGCAGGTTAAACCTATGACAAGACGGCGCGTAAATAATGACAGTGTTTTTGTTTGGCAATGGCAGCAGGTATGTGTTAAAATATCAATACCTTATGTAGCCAAATCTGTGCTAGTTTGTATTGTGCGCCTCCAGCTAATGCTGTGACATAAGCGTGACGGCCGCTGTAAATGGGTCTATATAATCCACTTGACCACTTTAAAACATCCATTTAATACTGACGCAATTCAACATCTAAAGCATACAGACAAGGTCAAGATGTGTACATGTCTTTCAGAAACTGAGCGGAGGATGTATGATATGAGCACCTTTATATACGTTTAAAAAAAATGAGACCAGAAACGGCTTGTTAGAGTGACCAGGAAATTGTCAATGACACTGACATGAGAACAGGACAGAGAAGCGTCTCTGAACCTCTTTTTAGATTCTATACTGTACAAGCGTTGGACTCGGCCATCTGTATCTCAATATAGCCCCAGTCTACCTATTTCAAATGAATAGCCCTGCTTCCATAGGGACAATGCACCGTGTCACAAAGCATTCATCATCTCCACCTTGTTCTTTTGTGGGAATACTGTAGCTTGTGACTTCAGTTTACTGGCTACACAGACTCCGATCTCAACCCAATACATCACCTTTGGGGTGAGGCTCGACTGTATCGAGTTAACCTGACCCAACCACTAAGGAATTCTTCGAGTATGGATTTTATGAGGCATTTTAGGCTGTTCAAGAGGAGACGCAATGGTTTGGACTGAACTACGCACATGAACGTTTAAATCTGAGTGATTTAAATAGCCTAATATACATTAAAATGCATTAAACGCATTGTGGTGGAGGGCAAATGATTTTTCAATTAAGGTGACATTAAACAGCATTTAATACTCATATGATGATATGAAGTAGTGAACATAGGCTTTCCTCGATACGCCACTGGAGAGGCTAGTTGTCCAGCGTCAAAACTGGTGGGCAGAGTCGGTGTATATAGCCTCTGCTTAAAAGACGGGCTATTTGCTATCCCTGTAATGTTAAATAGATACTCCGTGAAAGATATTAGGAAATCTTTGGGGGTGCTTTGCCGGGGCTATAGTCCCGCAAGCCCCCCCCCCAGCGCCGCCACTGCAACTCGCTAGTGTAAAAAACTGCACTAGAGGTCTTGTGGATTCTTTATGGATCGCTGACCAGAGAACAAACCTTAACAAACCCTCTTCGTTCAACCTGGAAGTCACACTTTTGATTCTGCCGGCTAGATAGAAACACACAGCTATAGAGAAACCGTGGTGGCAGAATCAGCAGAAAGACACAATCCGGCTGAGCTCCTGTCTTACACCATTAAGACACAATAAAGGAAGAGTTTAAGTGAACAAGTCCCAGCTGGAATGGAGTAGCACCTGGAAAGACCACTACATTGATCGCTGCTTCTCTTAACAGGCGAGGCAGGGTCAGCATGGATCATGATGGTGGCAGGAAGAGAGTCCAAAGCACCTGTCGAACATTTGAACAGGAGTCCTGAGGCTAGCTCAGAGGGCCGGAAGCTTTCGACAGCAAAAATCCTAATCGATATGTTAGCTGTGATGAAATTAGCCAGTGATCCAGCTGCCTTGCAACGTTCGACCTCTTTGCTTATTCAAGAATTTTATTAAATATGTATTACACATTTTGTATGTATGTCGCATGGATGTACTTTAATTATAACCTTGGTGTTGCTAGCACCTTGCTTTACCCGTTACAGTGACACTCTGCAGGATATATATTTTATTTTTTAGGCGTATTTTGTACGTCTGCTAAAGCCATTCAAATGTTTATAGACAAAAGACAATCACAGAGAAAACTTTGTGAATTACGGCCAGTCAGTCCCAGACTCAAACAAGGCATCTCATTTTACCTCTCCCTTCATCTGATTCTCCCATCGACTCGTGACAAGATCAAAGCAGCCGCTCTCCATAATGCGTGCAGAGGGAAGAGTTTTTGATCAAATGCAGACTTATTAAAATTCAAGATAGCTCAAATTCACTGTGTTTTAGACTCTTGACTGACAGCTGGATGACGTTGTAGCATCAGTGCGCCATTTTGCAGAATGAGAGTAATCCAAACTTTGGGAAACACAAATTAGTCTGTGAGGTCTGAGAGGATACAAAGAGATGTAATAAAAGAGAGGTGTTGAGATCCAGGGCTCAAATTCCAGTTTAACATATTTGTTATATTACACTTAATAAAAATGTTGAAAAATAATCAATAAATAATAACACTAATGTATTTAGATGTAAACAATAAGGGGTCACTAAGGTGCACATTTTATTTGGCCAGTGTTTTCTAAGCAATTTTAAGATTTAGTTTTACAACGCTTCTTTGTCTTTTGACCCGTGAGACGGAATGTTTCATAGTCTCTGGTTTAAACTACAGTAACAGTTTAAAAGTTCAACACTGATTCACTTTCTATGAATCAATTCAAAACACTGATTCAAAGATTTATTTGCATCATCACTTGGATAATTTGCATCTATTTTGCAACAATGGCTGTTTGTCAAAAACGGTTCTTTGCCATTTATGAGCAAATACGTAACAGGGTCAATGACATATAAAGACCACTTATCATGTGCTTTGACCAATAAATATCACACTTACAAATTTACTACTGACACTAGTATACTATAGAAGCTTAAAAATATACTTGAATTTTGCTAAAATATATAGATACAATTTTTTTTTACATTTCAATATTTTTACTTTAGTCACATGACCAAAAACACCTTTCACTGTGTTCCACTCACAGTAGGTCAAAACTAAAACCAACATTAAGCTAAAAGTGACTTTATTATATACCTATATACCTAAATTTTGTGGCTGAAATATGAATTATAAGTGAATGGTATAAAATAATTTTTATCAGTCGTATGTGATTTTCAGGAAAAATAAGTTTGTTAACTATATTTAAAAAGACATTTCTGAATTTATATAATATCATTACTTGATACTCAAAGAAATGTAAATATTTCATTCTGAAAACTAATTTCTAAAAGGAAATGAATTGAATTTAAGATAAATCACGTTTGCACCACATGACATGAATTCATCTACATGAGAAAACACTCAAATCATATAAAATTTATTAAAATGTATTCTGCATATATGTGTACACTGTCTTCTTAATGTCTGAATGATTGATATTATTATTTTTTTACTTCAAAGCTGGCCTGTCGAAAATCCTTATACGTCATTGACCCAAACTTAAACATTAAGCATAGAATATCACCACAAGAATGAAAAATGCATTGAGATCTACATTTCTTCTCTTTAACCACTAATCCAGTCCGATCAAAGCACGTCACATTTCAAAAGACAGAATTCAACCACAAAAAACTAAGATAAAATGCAAAAGTGTCTGCAGAACAAGACTTCATTATAAAAGCTGTTTGACCTTGGATGCCACACGGTTAATCCGCCTTGTCTCTCTCGGCTCATTTCAGCGTTTCTGCTCGCTCAGATTGAACAGGAATTACTAGTGTAAATGTCTGGGAGTGAAGCAAAGGGATTACACTGATTGAAGAGCGAGGAGGGTTCTACCTCATTCTAATCCAGGTGACATCATACCATCCCTGACGCAACCCTAGCAGGCTTCTGAGACCTGGTTATCTGAAAACACCTGCACAAAAAAACGAGTCTTCTCTTTGAATTGGCCCACAAGTGGACTGTTTGGTATAGAGGAAATGATGTGGACGGAGCGTTCTTTTGGCATTGATGCCACTGCAGAACATGCAAAAGCTGAACTCGCTTCATCAGCTGTTTATTTTGATCAAAGCTGAAGCCAGATGGCCCTGCTGTGTGTGTTATATGAGAGGACTGCTGATGGCACGAATGCAGTGAATGTTGAGTGACAGAAGTCTAGAAAAAAATGTAACTGCCCCAAAACCATTTCCTTAGATTTTTCTGAGCAGAAATAAGACTAAAGCCTTTCTAAGAGCTTCGAATAGTACAAGACGGTTATAACAAATGGTGCGGGACGAATTACGTGCCAATGTTGGATACTTAGGCTTTGGGCAGGCATGCCGCTCTAGCAAGCACCATAAAAAAAATCTATATTTCCTATATGTTATTAAAAGTATGGCCGGTAGTAAAGTCCACATGTGAAATGTCAAAAGTATTGAAGGTTGTCTTCATTGATTACCGCTGCGCTCCATAGCATTTTTCAATCTCTCAACCCCAGACCGCTGTCAGCCGGGGCTATTGATTGTGTTGTTTATTGTTACTTTGTTTACAGTGCTTGTATCAAGCCTCCATGACCATTTCCAGCCCACTCTCTCTGCTACTATAAACGCCTCCCGCATTAACATAAACCAAGCTGGTTGCAAATGATTTGCAAATGATCTCCTTCCCTCTCTCATTATTTTTGTTCCACTAGAGCAATTCATAAACAAAAACCTAAACTCAATTAAACACACAATGTTCAGGTTGAAAAGTTCATCAGATCTTCAAAGCGGCGTTTCGAAGCGGAGCTAAGCGGCTGGGGAGGTGGGGGTGGACGGGATGATGGAGGAATAAAACGGGAAGCAAAGCTCATCCCGCTGCGTTGAGACCGAGATGGCAATGGAGGGAGGAGATCACTACAGATCAGAGGTGAAGGATGTTGTAGAAGGGAGAAGAAGGCGGAGCAGGAGGGATGATGGAACAATGGCGCCTACTTTGAGAAACCAAAACCTAATGGCACCTTTCAGGATTCAAGATTAAGACTTAAAATCTTTATTGTAATCTTTTTCCTCGTTTTATGATCCAACGCTCACACAAAGAAGTAGAATGCAACATTTCCTTTGATGGTTGTTCGGTTGTGTCGTCGTCCACAGTTAAGAACCTAGGTGTGTCTGTCGTTTAATAGTAATGTGTGTCGTACAGCATTCTCACGTCTTTGAAACATCTCTAAACTGCGGCCAATGCTTTCTGCTTTAGACGTGGAGAAACTTATTCATGCATTTAATATTTAAAAATAGATTATTGTAATTCATTGTTGTGGGATCTCCTGCGACGCTTCTGAATAAGTGCTCACCAAATCGAGGAAATTTGGCCACATAAGCCCAATTCTGTTATCAATGCACCGGTTGCCTATTTAGTTCAGAATATACTTCAAAATCATCCTAATAATTTATAAAGCATTGAATGGTCTAGCGCCTATCTGTGAACAATTCTCAGATTACAATCCATTGCGCACACTGAGGTGGCAAAACTGGTCTGTTATAGTTCCCAGAATATCAAAATCTTAAAGGTGGTCGATCGTTTTCATGCTTGGCTCCAAAACTGTGGATTAGCCTCCCCAGCAAGGTTTGGGATTCAGATAAACTCAATCATCTTAAAACTAGACTAAAAACTCATCTCTTTAATATTGCTTTCAAGCCGCAATATAGTTAGCTTGTCCAAACCGAACACACACACATCAATCATAATGTGTCACTTTCTTGCACTGTCTGTGAGCGGCCTTTACGCTAATATCTGTTTTTGCTTTTCATGTTCCCCCTCGGGTTCCAGAGGAAACCAGAGGTCGTCAGTCCAGGCTCCGGTTCTTCTCCGGATTCTCTTTCCAGTCCAGTCTGACGCACGTGATGATGGGCAATTCACTTGATGACAACTACAGCCACAACCTACAGTCATTCAGAACTAGAATACGATCGGACAGACCTAAATATCTCTTTTTTCTATCCTCACTCGTTCTTTCCTCTTTTCACTTACCAACCCGGCGAACTATTTCAGATGAATTTCACAGCTTACAGTAATTATTCTCTCTACGGTTGGAGAAGTGCCATTTTAAAATGCCAGAGGAGAACTGGCTCGCCCGGTTAAATCTGGCCTCTCCCAAGGTCTTATATATACTGTACATCTATAGTGGATTTTTGGTTCCTTGCCACCGTTACTCACATAGTTTAATCCATAAAGATAAACCACTTGTGTTTAACATATTTAAACAGATATATACTTTTCGCACGTTTAGGTATTATATGCAAATTGTTCGGGTATATTGAAATTGTAGGCTCCCAGTCCTGATAACAATATTTAAAATAATAATATACCTAAATTAAATATACTTTGGTGATTATTGCCATGTATCTTAATACCGTATATTTTCTTAATTTCCCCAGCATTATTTTAATTCATTTTTTTATTTTGATATATGTAAAGCTGCTTTGCCGCAATTAAAATTGTGAAAAGCATTATATAAATAAAATTGAATTGAATTTTCTGTGGAATAATGCAGAGTGACGAATCATTCAAAATGATTGTATTGAGACAAGAAACAAAATAAATATTGATTTCATGTTGACTTTCAGGTGTTGATAAAACAACACAAGTTTTCTTTAGAAGACAGATCTAGTGATTTCTAATCAGGCATGTCTTTGCATCTTTTTTTAGAGCAAACTCTTTCATCTCCTCTCAGACTGTCTGGAGCTTATTACATCTGCAATGAGCGCTTCCAAGGCAGCATAAAGGAGAGATGAGCAATAGAAATCTTTCAGGGAAAGTGTAGCTGTAATTCCATTTAAAGCCCAAACAGAGAGATGTAATTTTAGCCTCTTGGTTCTTATGAAAGACGATGGAAACTTTGGATTTGGCTGAGAAGACAAAAAGGGCTTGTTTTGAAACCAAATCACATTCCCTCACGGGTAGCAAGCCAGAAAAAGAACGTATCCAAGAGCGGTGTCAGATCATATTTTGTGTAATGATCTATGGAGGGTGAATCTTTATAATCTGATAACTGATATTGTGAGGAGTGACTGTGACTACACTTTAAAGGTGAACCGTGTCATTTCTGTACCACTTGCAGAAGCAGAATTAACAGACTTTAAAAAATGATGTTTCAGTAAATGTTTCAAATTGTTATCTCCCAATATTATATTTGTCAGACAATCATATAACCCAAACCCTTACAAAAATGTCAAGTGTGCCATTAGTATACTTAAAATAAAAAGATATACTTTCAGTCTACTTTGCTTGTCAGAAAAGTACAAAGTAAAAATACCTGAAACCCAAGTAAAGATAAATCGATTTTTATAATCTATAATATGTATTGTATAACATTATAAAATATAATAAACATATTTTAATTTTTGTTGAAGTAAACAAACTAACACCTAAAAGGAACAGTATATTTAAAGTGCAAAAAGTATTTACAGTAAATAAAAAAGTACAATGTTGATCTAACTTAAAGAATACTTACAAGTATTCTGTACTTGCAGCACACCAAGTTCGAAACTAGTAGTTTACTTAGAGTATACTTTAAAGTATATTATAAACGCATTCACTCATAAACATTGTCGTTGTTTACATTTCGACGCCTCCAAACATGACGCGGCACCAAACGAAACGTGATTACCTGTCAGTCATATGGCCTCTCAGGCAAATGAAAGCAGCCATAGTTTTCTGAGACTACAATTGAAACTATCCGTATGCTTGAAGGAAACTTTTATATCCTTAAAGTAAGCAAATTAAGTTGCAAGTAGTACTGAAATATTACACTTACAAGTTTACTACTAACACTAGTATACTTACTACAGAAACAAAAAAATACTAAAGTTTTGCTGAAATATACTTACAAAACATTTTGTTGAAGTATACTTCTTTTTTGTAGCTAAATCTACAACATTACTTTTATTTTACCTTAGTCACATGACCAAAAACACTGGTCACTGTTTTCCACTCACAGAAGGGGTTAAAACCAACATTAAGCTAAAAGTGGCTTTAATATCCTATTGAAATGTTAATTCAGCCATCACATGTAAAAACAAAAAGTAATTATTTGTACACGATTACGAAGTAACAACATGAAAACAAACAGCAATTCCTCAACCCGAAGAGCAACGAACCGCCACAAAACATTTTCTATTTCCAGCATGACCCTTTTTCGTGCCCCGAGCATGCTGAGCCTTCCTCCCTGACCTGGCGTGCACCAATTAAAACGCCTCTGGCCGTCAAACCTGCTCTAATGGATGACATATGAACTGACTAACCATGTGGAGAATTGAGTGGCTCATGTGAGCGGGGTCGGCTAATGCGTGCGTGCACGCAGACTACAAACCCGCCTCATTATGGGCTCGGCGTGTTTGTTTAGCGGAGCAGAGCTCCGTCGCGGCCCCTCAGCCCGAGCCCTGCTCCTGAGATAACAGTGAGCACTCGTGCCGGTGTCTGCCTTCTGAGAGGCCTATTTAAAATTACAAACATCCTCCTCTCACATTTCTCACATTCTCATTTGAATAAAGAGGACAGACGGGGTAATTAACGGGGTATTAAAAAAAAAACGAAGGGGGGCTAGGGAGGGAGAAAGAGCGAGGGGAAGAAGAGAGTTGTGGAGAATAAATGAGAACAGCCATCTCTCCAAGGCCTTCTTAATGGGCTGTGACAGGAATTTATTAACAGTTAGAGCAGTATTCAATCAAAGCGCTTGCCTGCACGAGTTGACAGTGCCTCGACTACAGTGGACCTTTGGATGGCCTCACACATCCGTGGGTCCCCGAGGGACCCGGAGACTTGTATCAGAGCAGTAAGAGACTCGGGTCAAAAAGGCGGGGGTCGACAGGCTCGGAGGAGGCACTTTAAATTGTACTGTGGAGTTGTTTGATGAATATTTCCTAGCCGCGTTCGTTCACGTCAATGGCGGTTAGACAATTTGTGATGTTGTTCTGCACTCCAAATTGCATTGAAATTTACTGGAATCATTTCTGGAACGCTAAAATATCCAGTTCATTCTCCACCCTCGAGATTTGAAACAAGGTAGGCTAATGAAAGCTACAATAAAACCCTCCACGACGCGTACGAGATGTGTGGATAGATCAGTCACGGTGATGAAGGCCACTCTCTGACGCTTTTAGACTGCAGGGTTATTATTCAGCCGGGCCCTGACAAACAGCAATTACCCCAATCGACAGATAACGAGAGAGGGGTGATCATTCAGAGACAGGATGCCCATAAAGCAGCGGGGCATTACCATACTTACACCGTACATCTCTCCACAACTTCACCAAGTTGAGGAGCTCCATTCAGTAAATCACGCATGAGCACAACCGGCATGGCGAATGATGGCACTCAATCAACAGGACAATGGAATGACTCAATTACAATGCGCAACTTATCATAAGATGAGATGAGTTAGACAGACTGCCACCATTATGTTTCAACAATCTGACTTGAGAGCTAATTTTTAATCATCTGAGGCCTCATTACTTTCACCACCGCATCCATTTCGGTCTGTTCGTCCATCCGATCATTAATTACAGAGTGATTATTCACATTAAAAGTCAAAGTATCAAGCCGAAAATGTACTTAAGAGAAAGTAAAAAAGTTAAAGTAGCAGCAAGAATTAAACGATTCTTATTCGTGCATTTTATTCTCCCAATATTATATATAAGCAACATTTTATCCTGTATGAATCGGTACTAACACAACTAAAGGGAAATAACTCACCAAGATATATTAAGGTGCGTCTCAATCAAATCCCTTTTTCAGTAGTCAGGGCACTGATCAGGGAGTCGGCCATTTTAAAAGAACTGTCTCATTCACACAATCCTTTCAGTGCACTGAAACATTCGTTCCCTAAAAATTCCCCACAATGCAACTCAAAAACCAGGGAGCGTCAGTGCTCCCAATGCTACCTTATTGTAAATCATGTGACAATTTTAGAATTCTCGAATTGCATGATCAAACTTAATACACAAAATGAAATGCAATAGAACTTTTGAAAAGACAAATGCTTATTTTATGTATAAACACACGTTGAAAGGCAGAGAACACAATCTAATTCACATTTCAATTTAATATTAGACCAAATTTGTGTATTGATATGTAACAAAATAATTAAAGTGTTTTTCAGTGATTTGCTGGGCCCGTCCTGGTGCTCGCACTCGCAGCTGTATCGCTTTACTCCATTTTCTTACAGTGACAGCCTAAATAATATTTGTCGTGGTTCTTCGTGTGGTAATTGATGTGGCGTGACATCAATTATCAACAACCAATTACCATTTGGCTCATTACATTATATATTTAAAAGATGCTCATTGGCGTAATATATGGCATATACACAACTAATTTGGTTTGTTGGTAGTTTAGTTTGTTTTTATGTAAGAAAATGACCTGTATAAATGTAACACTTTTCAAGTGTAAATAAAATTGTAGGAAATAAAAAATACTATTTTCTTTCAAACATAGTCAAGCAAAAGTACAAGTATTTAGCTAAAATTGAACTCAAGTAAAGTACAAATCTCAAAAAAATTATGTATAAGTATGGTAATCAAAAACAATTACTCAAGTACTCTACACCCCTGTACACTACACCCTTAAAAATAAAGGTGCTCCTCAATGCCTTAGAAGAACCTTTTCTGTCTAAACGGTTTCATAAAGAACCTGTTTTTTGTGGTCAAAACGTTTCTGCAGATTATAAAAAGAGAAGAAAGAGAAATACCTTTGACTGAAGGGTTCTTTGTGGAACCAAAATGGTTCTTCTGTGGCATTGCTGTGAAGAAACTTTTAAGCACCTTTAGTTTTATAGTTATATAACAAAGGTAAATTATTCCAAAATACAATTTAAGTTTGATCAATGCTATATCCACACTTGTATTCCAAGTGATAAATGTGTAAACCGCATGAAACAGAAGTTAATTTTGCAAGATTTGAAGAAATCTAATTGAAGGATCACCATCCTACACCCAAAACACTCCCTCTCTAAATCCTGAACGTACCGAAGATTCATTCTGCATCAATCCAGCCATCCATCAACAGCAGCGGATCTCTCTATAGATCCCTAACTCTGCGATTCTGTGCACAATGCATATACACAGTCCATCAATCCCTCCATTACTCCTTCAATCCAGCGCAGCCCGTATTCCGGCGTCCCATGACTTTCAATACAGCTGCTGCCACACAGGCAGCTGCTGTAGAGCTGTAACACATCTGCTCGCCACATTCTGATGCAACCTTGACCTCCCCTGAGTTTGACGTTTTTTATTCCCCAGCATGGTCTCCTCAACCAGCGTGTTATTTGCAGCTGGCTATTTGGCGGGTGAAAGGCTCCAGGGCCCTCGTCGCCTGAGCATTTCTCTGCCGCCTGCCTTTCATGAGCATGCTGCCGTTTTTAATAAGGCCGGCTTGACGGCAAAGAGGAGTGAGGAAAGAACGCTGCCCTATTAGGGTGAGATCCCTTCGATTCTGCAGCTCGAAAGCCAAGAAATCTGCTCGAAAGTCATCGGGTCAGTTTTCAAACACCACTACTTCATTATAAGAGTGAAAGCTGCAGATATCTTCCTTCTGTTTTAATGAACACTGTCAACAGATTTAGAATAAGATGTTTGCTCTTGGTTGTTATTTATTTTACTAACCTTATTAACTTCCAGCACTTCTCTTTTCTCTTCGCTGGCAGCACGCATCTGACTGGCCACACGGTCGTCTAGTTTAGAGCTGTCGTCTTCTACGTAAGGAATAAGTTGCTGAAAAAGAAAGACGCATACAATGAATTCATATCAGATTTGGATGGCTTTAGTCATTTTGCTACAACTTTAAATGCCAGTGTTTTATTGCCATTACAGTGTATGATCCTTGAAAAGAACGCAAATTCTTTCAGTATTTACTAATCCTCTTGTCATTTCAAACCTGTATGACTTTCTTTTTTCTACAAAACACAAAAGAAGATATTTTAAAGAATGCTGTAAAAACAACACTGGCACTCATTGACTTCCACTTTATGGGCACCAAAACATTTTTCTAAATATCTTATTTTGTGTTCCAAAGATGAACAAGGTCCATACAGGTCTATCCCTTTAAGAACCTGCAAGCAAAATGAGCTCTAATTGTGTGGGCGGAGTCTCATCCATTTTATAAGTCTGGTCGAGGTTGGAAAAAGATGCAGCACCTGTTTTGCTATAGTTAATTTAGCTCCAAATGTTTTTATCTAAAATACTTTAATATGATAGCATTGCCTGGACAGCTCTCCACGTGAAAACGAAGATTTTAAGTGTCTTCCTCAAAGGCACAATGATGATGCGGGATCACTGCAATTCTCCAGGTCATGAATCCTCCCCCTTCTGGGGTTTAAAACGCCCAATTTTTTACTACTAGCTACCACAACCCACAGGCCATTTCTGAACTAGTTCAAGTTCATATATTTTTAATGGAGTTCAGCTGTAGCTAAAGAAGGCACCTTGCAAACCCCACCAATATAAAAGAAGCAGACTGTAGAGTATACATTTGATTATTTGCTTGCTACAAGCAACCAGGTTCCTCGTGCAATGTCTTTAATACACGGGAAAAAATGCATACTGTGGTGAACAAAGAAAACACAAATTCTCATAGCTGGATAATCACTTTACATATACATTTCAGAATTAAGGTTAAGCTGTGATATTATCCAATGATGAAACTAACCATCAATGACAAACCTTCAATGGTTTGAGCTTTGTGCAATCGCTGACTGTAGTGCCTGCGTCGTTCAATAGTCTCTCAACTATAAAAGAGCTTAAGAGATGAGATTGTAAGGTTTTAACAAGCTGGTGAAGCCACAGTAAAAGGAACGTTGCATAATTCAGAAGGCTTTTACAGAAAGCCTTTACAGAGAAATCCAAAACACCAGACCGTAGGTTTAAGGTCTTACAATACAACTGCCATCTCTGCTATTCTGTCTTAAAAAATCTTCAAATCACTCATTGGGCACTGCTCTTTTAGTTTGAAATACTTTGAGGCCCTCAAAAGCCTTTGACTGAATCTGTGTAAAGGCAGAATCTTTAAAAGAATCTCATTAAATGTTGCCATGCATTTTTGCGTTCAAGACAATGCCTCGAAAATGTCCACCCACATATGCTGTCTGAGATCCTTCAAGTACTTCATTCTTTCGTGAGATTCTATCATTCTTTGACCTTGCGAGATAAAGAGTGGCTTGCCTGGCACCAGATCACGGTCTCCTTGGTTTAACATCACAGTGACACCTGCTGGTGTTTTGCAGGAGGAATCAGTGAAGGTAGTGAAGAAAAACACCAGAGGTTCTCTACTTGAAGGTGCAAGTCAGCTCTTTTTTCTATTACATTTGACATAACTTTAAAATGACTTTTTAACTGTAAACAACGGCATTAAAGTGATACTTTACCCAAAAATGTTTTTTTCCAAATCCTGTAAAATGTTGTTGTTCAGAGAGAAAGATATTAGGAATAATGTTTATAATCAAACAGATCTTGCCCCCCATTGACTCCCATAGTAATAAAAATTACTTTAAAATGTCGTCAAAACAAAAAAGAATGGGGCACTTTTGACTACCATTGTATTTTTTCCTACTATGGTAGTCAATGGGGGAAAAAATCTGTCTGGTTATAAGCATTCTTCCAAATATCTTTCTCTGTGTTCAACATTTATACAGATTTGGAACAACTTGAGAGTGAGTAAATGATGACACAAGTATCCCTTTAAAATGATTATTGTTGTCTTTAAATAATTGTGGAAAAAAATGTATGTTATATTCTTTCATTCTATAAATATGCAAGATGATGTATATGTGAAAATATATAGAATAATACATTGTTAATATGTTAGATTATGTTGAATAATAGATTGCATAAATAAAAACTGCATGTTTTCATTTATAAAAAATCTATTCACTTGTTCCAATATGAAATATTATTTCATATATATTATATATAGCATTATATTTTCCAGAATATTCCCATACATTTTAGTTTGGCAAAAAAAACCTTTCCAAAAGCAAATTTAATTTGTGTCGCTGACTAATAGCGAGTTATAAAATCATTAAACTAGAGGTAAATGACACATTATCAGTAATTTCAATTTCATAAATCTCATCATTCAACAAGATTAAGATCTGAGCAGATCTTTCATTCTTGAACACATACAGCACTGGAAAGGAAAGCAATGAACAGCTTTAAATGATGTATAATTTCAGCAGGCAACAGAAAAAGAACGGCAGTCATTCTGAATTCAGCATAATCACTCATATATTGCGGGTCTGCGGTTTCCAAAACAGACCTTGCAGGCTTTCGGCTGTCACATGCCAACTGAGAAGCAAAAAAAGGAAAATTTGATCATAGGAAATGCAAGGGAAAGTGAAAAAAGCCCCTGGCAGATTTTTTGAGGAAACGATTGCAGAAAACCACAGGCAAAGCGGAGAGAGAAAGAGAGGAAAGACACAAGCGCGAGCGGGAGGATTGAATTAATTTGCCGAAATCCAAAAGAAAACAGCGACACAATACCATCCAATGGGCCAAACTCACATCCAGTTTCCAAGGAAGTAACCACCTGTTGGCAGTAAGCGTACTAGAAGAGGGCCAGTTAGTTAATATAACACAAACAACATATTACTCAAGGCCCAGGCACTGAAAGATGGATGCGGTCTGCCAGCTGACTGAAATAAATGATTCTGCGCAGTTCACTCGAGTTGATTACTTTGAGGGAACTGAAGTGGATGGAAAAAGTGAGGTGGTAAATGAAATGACATGGCTATTTCGCTTTCCTCATACAGGAAATTCCACTGTTGGGAGCCAGTAATTGCTTGCTTTGGAAAATGCTGACACGAGGGAATTTGCCAGCTGTTCATTACCAAGCGCTGCAGATAATTAGCCAGGTGATGAGGTAATGCAACCGACTCCATTACAGCACTTCCTGTTTAGAGAGAAGGAGTTAAGGGAGCGCAAGGAACACCTGAAATCTAAACAGGAGAGGCAGAGCCAAAATAAATACCCTGCGAGCAAAGGGGCTTTTTCTGCTAATGAGAAGGAAGAACTTGAATTTTCAACTCTCAAGGCTGTTGTTCATACCCTCCGGTTGACGTTACAGCAGATCTAATGACTTTTTCCACCGCTGTCTTCAATAAAAGACGAAAAGCTGGCACGAATGACTGGTTTGAACAGCTCAACAGACCAATTGTACGCTCGCTCCAATTCTAAGTGGGGAGTTCGCTGAGAACGAACGGTAACTAATAGAGTTGTTTATTTGAACACATAGTCTGCGCTGTTTATGAGACCCGATTCAATAAAGGAATATGCAAATGCAACCAATAGATAGTGCAGAACGCGAATTGCTATTTAGGATGAAGCCACATTCAAAAACAAGCCTCACGCTAATAGAAAGAAAGCATGTTTGTGATGAAAATAATAACCATGAATTACAGTACATACATATTGGTGCAGTGCTTGACAAGCAAGTTGAATTGGTCGAGGAAGGAGAGTAAAATCACTGTTCTTATACACATTTAGGTCATTAAATCACATATAGTCTGCCTAAGTCATATTTCCTGTGCAGTCTTCTCATCACAGCTCCCGTTTAAACAATTTAAACATTTTCTTCCAGATGTTCTGTGGCCTGCTAAACCTCAGAAGCCACAGCAACACTTAGGAAGATCTGAAAAACATAAGTTCTAGAAAAGCTTTTTCTTTACAAATCCAGACATGACGTCAATAAAAGCTTTTTGGGTGACCGACTTGGAACGGATAATTAGATCACTTCAACGTTTATGTGAGTCCAGGACCAATGTAATTCAAGGATGTTTCCTTAACTTGAAAGGAATTATAATGCTTTGAGCTAGATTTCACAATATGCACTGATTAAAAGTTTGTAGGCAAATGCAAATGAATGTAGAGTATTCCCTGATGTACGAGATCAAATAAACCCACTTCTGACTACCCAAGCTGTACTTAAAAAGATTTTTACTACACGCTGAATATTTCTATTAGACATAAAAAACTTCACACAATAAGAAAAAGATCATCAAGAGTACAAGTAACTCCAAAATGAATATTATGCCATAACTTAAACTTGTGTGGCCTTCTTCTGTGTGTGTGTGTTTTTTTTATGAACAATCCTTTCAAAAAGAAACTTGGATCCTGGATGATAAACCATAAAAACCAAAGAGAGAGAGATAGGCACTCACCTCAGGTGGTATAGTGTCAAGACCAGCACAATTCTCATTGCATTTGTCATAAACGAGACGTAGCTTCCGGAAAAGTACAGAGAGCATCCGCAAGTGTTCCTGCAGTTTTCCCAATCGGTCCTGATGAGTGTTGGGATGATAGGTCACTCCATTCGGGAGCTTAGTGAGAAGACAAGGACAAAGCACGTTGATCAAAGCAGACAGATATAGATCTCAAGATCTTAAGATGTGTGAATGTCTTTGATGGAAGGAACTTACTTGCATGTTCCTCAGCAGCTGAAAGATCTCCATGGTTCTTAAGACGATGTCCTGTACCGTCTCTTGTCCAATCCGGCATAGTGAAGCTGTGTTCACATCCCGTGCAGCCTGAGCCTGTTGCCCGGGAAACGAGGCCAAAGGAGGGGTTGTCATGGGGACAGTGACAAGCAGGCACTGATGCCTGGGTGGCTATTCAGCAGGACTTTGGAGCATGCCTGTTAGCAATATATATATATATATATATATATATATATATATTATTGCAAGCAAGTATATGACAAACATAGAGAAAAGATTGTGTTAAATGAACCACACATGCGTCACACCTTTTGACATTATCGGAATAAAACCCAACACGATACATATAAGCAAAATACGATTAATGCGAGTTAAAACGTTCACAATGAGACGTGCATTACACGAGGTGAAAGAATATTTAGCTTTACATTGAGGTATTGCCATCAAAGCTATCAAGGCGTAAATATAAACCCTTACGAATTAACAGGTATGTGACATAAACAAAGACGTCATTTCTTAGTATAAGATAGAAATCGTCAAACCGTTATAACACAAGATATGTTTAAATACCTTTTGTACTTTGTTAGTCTTGTTGACAACACGTCATTTTTCCGGTCTGTGATCTCATCCGAGGATATCATCGCGAGAGTTTAAAGTCCTTCTCCACGACACTGCACGGACTGGGTGACGTATGACATCAAACTGCCGCGAGAGTGAGTAAAGAGCAATGCCTTCGAATGACTCTCGCGGTATTTTGTAGTTAGACGCGGATCTGTCTGCGCAGAGCCGCAAGAAGTTGAATGATCTTTCTTATTTTCTGTCATTGATTCCTATTTTACTTCTTCTATTTTAAAAGGATTTAAGGGTCCTATTTAAAAACACTTAAAATGTATTATTTAAAGCAAACATGCGCTTGGAAAGGCGAATACTCTTGCAGTTGTAGGTACACCACGCCATCTAGTGTACACTCTATTTTGCCCTGTTTGTTTTAGGAATAGTGTGTCAATAAACCTTATATTGCAATATGCTGTTAAAGATGTATGTTTTTACTTTGGATTTATGTACTGTATTGTGTGACCTTTGCATTGTTTCTATAACATTATACCCATTATTAATACCTAAAGAACAATGTATCCAGCTGCTGTGCAACCGAGCACATTTTGAGAGAGGCGTGCTGTTTGGAAAAACAAAGATAGACATTCATACTGAAACGATCAGTGTGCTTTTACATAAAAGCTAAAAATGGATCATTGAAACCTTTTTACCTCAGACACATTCAAGAAGATGCTATGGTTTAGTGGACTAGTTCTCTTTCAATTCTCCAGTTCTCCAATTTTCAAAGAAAATGTCTTTTTAAGCGATGGAGATCATTTGGCATCTGTGGCTCTCAATGCAGAAGGTTCTTTCATCGTAACCCAGAGCAACATTTTTCTCTCAGTACAGAAAAGAACAGAAAAACACACACTCATATACAACAACCTATTGTTTGATATTTTTATGGCCTGTGGAGCCACATAGAGACTGAAAAAACTGAGCCAAACTGATCAGGTCACAAAGTTCTCTACAGGAAGAAGAAGTTCTCACACGAAAAGGTCAAAGATAGGTCATGTGATTAACATACTGTACAGTATGCACAATTGATGGCTAACAATTATCCCTTTAAGGACCATGTGAGGGCTCGTAGGTTGGAAAGATACAGTACATTAGGTTAAAACATCATAGTCCTATTTACTGATACAGTGAGACAAACAACATCTAAATGCAGAAACATAAAACGGCACAAAAATACAGTATAACAAATCCATTTATATTCACACTCTATTTTGTACTTGGACATGGCTCAGTGCAGTTAAAATACTATTTTTAAAAGTAACAGAAAGAAATTATATTTTATGAGGCTGAAACAGGATTCAATTGTTGGTGATTTATTTTTTAGGGCCCTTGCAGAGGCTACAATCAGGCCTTTGATCTGCCTGTTGCTCTAGTTGAATGGTTACAGAATGGAAACTGTAGATATTGAAGGAGGTCCGGGTGATTTCTCTCAATGCCACCTGGGGCTCGACAGTGTCATCTGAGGAGTTAAAAATGAGAAAGATTAGAAACTCATGCCTGGCCTGGATATTTTTGCATTTCAGTTTTTCTTTAGGCTATGTGTTAATAAACGTAATGTAAATGTCTAGTAAATAGGTGCCGTTTCATGGACAGGGATAGGTTAAAACAATATGACTACGCTTTGGTTAAATTAGATATTTAAGTCATTTTTTTAAACATAGATTAAACATAGATTTTTTAGTCTGGGACTGCCCATAGAGAATAGAACCTCACCTATAGCCACGTGTGCAGACAGCACAGCCTGGTTCATAGTCAGCGCCCAGATGTGAAGGTTGTGTATGGCTTTGACTCCCTTTACTTTGAGCAGCCTCTCCCTCACCTCATTATATTTCACACCTGCCGGTGTGCCTGTGGAGAAGAGTCACCGGATAAAGAACTACTATATACTATTATTTATAATATAATTAGAACAGATTTTCCAAGACATTTTCAAATGTACTAGTAAATGGCACATGACAAATGAAGTGCCTTTTCACAGAATCCCTAGTTATTATCTCATATTTTCACTGAATGTTACATTTCTCGTGACTTTACAATCTTTTTGACCCACATCCTTATGCTTAAATGCATCAGTTTATAGAGACAATTTGTAGACAATGCTTTTAGTTTATGCCTATAAATGTTGCGCAAAAGAATTAACCTTTCAATTATAAAAAGGGAAGAAAAACATTATTCAAGGGAGTTTTTTTTTTTGTTGCTTTTCTCTATTTGTAGTATTTCTGACTTTACTGCTAAAGTACATTGTCAATTAGGATGAAGTTGTAGGTATAGGCATTTGACTGAGAGTGGAGGTATTAATAAGAAAATAATCCTTGCTGAAGTTAAGGATGTAAAACAGTGAAGATCATGATACCTTCCATTAAGACAATAAGAATGTCCCGCATGATGGTGAAAGTGGTGCCCAGGACAAAGAGAGAAAACAGGAAGGTGCAGATGGGATCAGCAATCTTATATTCTGGCTATAAAGTAAAAGAAATTGGTTAATTATGCAACGGAAGTACCCGACATTTGTTTTATTTTACTTTCATTATAAATGCATTTGCACAATCGCAATATTCTCTTGAAACTATTATTGTTTAATAGTTTAAAACTGCAGTGTGAAAAGTTTGCACAACCAACGCCATTAACTAACTAAGGATCAAGCAAACACAAAGATGTATTGACACTTTCTAGAAGAGTAAGCATACATGCCTTAGGCTGAGATCAATGCAAATATTTTACCTAAATAACAGCAAGTGACACACTTCACCTTTAAGATCAAGATCTAAGGATGATACAGTGACCCATTCCTTACCTTAAAAAAGATGATCAGGGCACTGACAAGCACACTGACGCTCTGCAGAAGATCTCCAATCACATGGACAAATGCTGCTCTTACACTAGCATTAGCCTGTGGCTTTTTACCATCTTGCCCCTCTACGTCACAATGGTTACCGTTGGCATGGCTGTGGCCTTTTTCCTTACTATGGCCGTGACTGTGGGAGCTCAAACCACCGTGACTATGACCATGACCTGACTGATGCAGAGTGAGAGCCATTCTACAAAGAGAGAAACACATAAGCCATTAAAAAGAACGTTAAGGCAAGTGATAATAATGTGGGGATCCCCATGAATGCCTTACATAATATTGGCCAACACAGCACAGCCAGAGGTGATGAGCATGACAGTGCCATCGATAGTAAAGTCATCATCTATGATCCTTTCCACTGCAAGATAGACCAGCACGCCAGTCACCAGCCAAATGGTGAAAACAGACAGCAGAGCACCCAGGATTTCTGTAAGTTTAAATACATAAGAACTATGCAGTTCTAATACGGTCATACATAGCGTACGAGTTATTTATTGTTATAAAATTGCAAATCAAATCATCCACCTGCTCGATGCCAGCCATAACTGAGAGTGCGTGTCGCAGGTCTGGATGACAGCCACAGCGAGAACAAACTGATGATGAAGCTGGTGAGGTCCACAAGCAGGTGGGCAGCATCGGTCATCACTGCCAGACTCCCAGCAAAATACCCACCTGTATAAAGGCAGCATATGATTATAATATAATAGGAAGAATAATAAGGAAATCTTTGTTGCGGGCCATTATAAATAAGGTTCACACACCTAAAATCTCTCCCACCATGAAGACCAGACAGACTGCTGAAACTATGTAAAGGCGTTTCTTGGCCACTTTCTTTTCACGCTCGCGATCCTCCAGGGCACGGCTGTTGTCATGGCAATGTTCTCCATCCTTCTCACCTGAAGACATACTGGTACACACGAGTTCACTTTTTATATGTCTAAAATATTTGCAATTGTAACTGCATACAGAGTTTTGCACGTGTTCCAGTGTTAACCTCCTTGTTACACCCACAGTGTTGTGCAAAGTTTGCGCACCGCTTAATAAGACGTGTGAATAGGCTCGTGTTGTGTAATAGCTGCTTAGAGAAAAGAAACACTTATTCGTTTTGTCACTAAAATCAACTGTCTATACAACAATCCCAGTTTAACCCCATTATAAAAAAATATGACATTTAGTTTAAATCAAATTTGCCTATATATTAAACGTTTATCTATATTTCGGGTTATTAAAAAATGAACAATAGAGTAGCTACTTGTGTTTTACCTTTCGGATGTGATGGTATACATTCTGGCACCCTTGTCCGTAACCAAATGACTTTTTTCCGGATCATTTTTTAGCATTTTCGGTTATTTTGTGTGTTTCTTCTAAGTTTTGAAAATCTGCTAATGCTATAAAAACGATCAAGACGTACCGACAAAAATAAATATATCACAAGCGTTCAAATTTCTCCCGTCACGGTGCCGGTCGAAGTCTCGGGAGGTGTCGTGGTAATATTTCAGGGTCTGTGCAAAAGCGCTGTTATTTGAAGCCTTGGGACTGTGTACCGTGTGCAAATAACTGCTTTTGTTGAATCTCGAGACATCTCTCTTCTTTAAATCGCCATTGACATATCACGGTTTTCATTCACATCCCTGTGTGTCCTTCCATCACATACACATGAGGGCAAGTCATAGGACAATAATGAATAAAAAAAGTTTTGTTGTACGATGTGCATGTAGTGAATTTGCTTCACGATATATCTTACCGTGCTCTAAACTGTTAAACATATATATGCATTATGTCTTATTTAACTAATGTTACTAATGTAACTTTAACCAAATGTCTTATTTAACTAATGAAATAAGACATTTTCCAGTTAATTTCTCTAGTTTAGATGTGATGCAGGGGGTAAAGAAGGCTTATATTTTGGTCCTCTGTAAAAAACGGATTTATCTGAAGTCTTGTGACCGCGTACCGTGTGCAAATGCTGAAGCTGTTTGCAGAGCCCAACTTCAATGACTGGCCATTGAAATAAACGATGAGTTTGCACTTCTTCAAACAGGACACCTTAAAAGATTGATTGTATTAAAACCTCTCACACGATCTAATCACTTATGCATGTGTTGAGCTTTTACATAACAACCAAGTATAAGCCCCATTAAACCAAGTACTTAAAATCTGTAAAAATAAATAGAACTTTGTAATCATAGAGAAAACTTTCTTTGAATTTAAGAGCGATGTCTCGATTTATTTGGCTCAGATCTACACATTATTTACATAGGCTGATGTTAAAATAAACTTAAGCATGTTTCACAGGCGATTACTGACCTCCTCAAATCCCACACACAAATGAATGTAAGTAGCAGCCAAATTCTTTTGAACACCATACAGTCAAACATACAAACACTAATGTTTCAACAAATATGATCAACCACAATTGAACCATTTTCACATTACTGTCGCTGATGATGCAAGGCAGATCAGATCTAAGAAAAACTTTATAGACAATGTCACCGTTTGAGGGATGACCTCAAATGTTGGTAATACAGGACAAAACCGAATGGAGACCGTGGACTCTCTTGCACCTGAAATCAAAATTCAGATCAATTCCACACAACGTTTAACGTCTTTTTGGTTAAGATCATTCATCATAAACAAAATTAAACAACTGAAAAGAGAACAGATAATGCATATTTTAGGTAGGCCTACTCTATAATGCAGCATTGTAAGCTTTACCCCTAAGGGAAAACATCTCTGCTAACTGCAAAGTTACATACCGTATAGAAATGACATGGAACTTTCAGCAAGGAAAAATGGGCACATTGGTATGAATGGCGTACTAAAATACTTGCAGATTTTAAGATACTGCATTGAAATAAAATATGGGGGAAAAAACTAAATTTAAGATCACCACAATTCTCTACCTTCAAATGATAGAGAAGTTTTGTTGAGACAGGTGGAGACATCTATAGACTGATCTACAAACTGCCAGTATGGTGTCTATTTAACATTTTCCAAACATTTGTGTAATTTTTGCAGCTTTAAAAAGTATTAATGACTCTCATTCAGTATTGTACAGAATAGTTTTCTCTATACTTTTTAGCAGTCCGGAGGCAAACAGTAGTGTTTTAACGATTGCATTAATTCCAGTGCATCTCAACAAATGTATGTTTTTTATTACAAAGGGGAGTAGTGAAGTGAATACCATAGGGAAATCAAGATAACTGAAGTATGGAGCTTGTAACTTAAACACTTAGGTAGACATAGACTGCATATTACACACATCCACTGCTGGTTTAGTGGCCTAGAATAAAGCAGGACAGCATGGCAGCCAGAGAACCATGGGAAATCCAGTGAGAGATGTGACAGAAGTCCAAGTTCATCTTAATCTGAGGGATTGTAAAGATGGCCAGAGGAGGGCAGGTGGACATGGCTGCTCGTAACACTTGGAAGCCGGGAGAGGTCTGGGAGACTGCTGAGACGAGACCGAAGCTCCTTCCGTACCAGGGACACACGTGCCAGTTTGCGTTTGTATTCCTAGAACAAACAGGCAAACAACCATGTTAGTACGTACTTATTTTGCAAGTGTAAAATGAATACTGGGATTGAAAAGGAAACCCCAAAATGGTTGCCTTATTTATTTTGACTTTTTATAACCGTTTAGGCTCTTCAATAAAAGAAATAAAAAAAGCATTTACAAGAGTTCATTGAATCTAGTTAGGACCCTTTTAACATTCACATTATATACCACTATAGACAACAGACGTTTATTGTGTTTGAATTTAAGTTTGAAATAGTCAAGTTTAAATCCTAGTTCAAAGATGCTTGGCTTTACACTCCAACAGAATGCATTCAAATGAAATTAAATCCAATTTAAATACACAAAGATGCACATACTGCATATTTTAAGATTTTAGAAGTTGCACTATAGAACATGAATAGGGCCAATCTAACATTGAAACAAGTTTCAAGTTTTTTGAAAACCTTTGAGGTATAAAACCACAAGGCAAATTTCTCCAGTCATGTTTTGTGTTGTATACTAAATGTATCAACATTAAAGCATGTGATATCTACATAGTTTAATGTAAGATGTGCTTTAAAGTACAGCAGACAGTACAAGTTTGATCTACAAGAGTGACACTGATAACAAAATGGTTAAGTGTGGAAACTGACTTTCTCTTTCTCTGAATTTGGATTTTGTTTTTTACTAGATTTAGTGTCTGTGCTATGGTGTCACGTTAACTCTTAAGTTTACAGATAAAATGATAGGACACAACAATTATTTATATGTCCAAAACTAGAATACATCACTGATGTTTAATGTTGGGGTAAGAAATAAGATTTTAAGATATGTATGACCATTTATTCCTTTAAAATCTTTTTGTTTTCAATTCCATTTTGTATCCCTAACTATAATACAATAATTGATCCACTTTACAATAAGGTTCTATACATTAAACAAGCATGTATGTGTGAAAGCAAACGAACCAGAAAATACAGTAAATAAATAAAGGGACACTCAAGATTTTTTCTTTTTTCTTTTATTTTTTATTTGATACGTAAAGACGACATCCGTTGGAACACGGGAACCTGCTCAGGACCTGTAGGCAAAGGCTGGATAGTTAAACTGCAACACATTTACGTCCATTAAACTTTGTTTACACTTACCCTGCCAGTACTGGGCAGAGATTGAGAGATGCGAGCTGAATTTCTTGAGAGCTGATCTTGGTTGGCCCTCTATGGCCAGAGCAAACCCAATTATGTGGGAATGATCTTCAGCTACTTTATATCCACGGTGCTTAACAATTTATAATCTTAATTCCACAATGGTAAGAAAATGTAAAAATCAGTGTTTAGATTGAAAATTGAAACGAAGAAGTGCACAAAACAGAGCGCAGTAAAGACAGAAACCAAGGAATAATAATTGGTGAAAGAAGAAGAGCACTGTTAATAGGTTCAAATGTTAGTAGGTTTACCCACTTCTAATTTCTGCTCGTTCTGGGCCAGGCCATCTTTCTGGCTCTGCAAAAACACAGCGAGTGTGCGTGTGAGCTGTCGTCGGTCATCAATCTCTGCCGCCAGCCGTCCGCTGTAATCTGCCAGAAGCATGCAGGCCTCTTCCACCAGCCGAGAAAGACGCTCTCCCGACTCTTTATCTGAGACAAAACCAACAAAAATAGTCTTAGAAGAAACTTGGGAGGTGAGGGATGGGCAGGACAGTTGACCAGTCATCCAACTAGTCAATAAGTGAGCTTGAATGGTTTACTGTCAGCATAGAAGTCGTGCCTTCAAATATAATCCTCTTTAATGCTTGCCCATGTTTATGATTCTCAGACAGGTCAAACCCCAGTGTCAAGTCAAATTTGGGTTTCATGGGTTCTCTCACCTGTGACTTTATGCAGTAAAGAGGTGTCCTGCACCTCAGGGGGTAAAGCAGAAATCCGTTGACGAAGAGAAGCATCACTTGAGGCAGCGTTCTCAAGCTCCTGAAGTGCTCGTATCAGATCTGCAGTCTGACAAACAGAGCAACAAATTTACACCAATCACAGAAATCATTTGATATGCAATTATTTCAAATAAATTTCTTCAAGTTTAGTACCTGTGGAGGTTCCCCCGGGGAGCTACGGGAGGCGAAACCTTCATCATTCACCTTGATCTCTTCATAAGGCCTCTTCTTGGCTTTCTTTTCTACCTCTGCAGAACACAAGGAAAGATTTAAAATGTAAAACACACAACACAACTTTGTGTACCGCTGCTGGCAAATATGAAATGAGATCATTTTGATTCCAACACTTGAAAGTATTTGATGTACTTACGAAGAACTTCCGAAAGTTTGCCCAGCACGTCATTCTCATAGACAGCTCTTTCCTGCCAGATGGAGAGAACTCTGCCCAAATGTTTTTTGCAGCCCTCATCTCCTTGACTGTAAAAACGGATGAAAACATGGTAGATAGGATTTTAAAACAGGAAGACGCATAACAAAATACTGCTAAGAGACAACGTTTCAATTCGGACCCAATCTAACTTTAGAAAAACAAAATGTAGAATCTAGAATATCAAAACCGTAAACTAAATTGTTTGTTTACAGGAATTCCATTGAAGGTTTTTAATGGATGAAACATTGGAATCATGAATTGGAGAAGTAGTGCTGACATTTAGAGATACCCTTTTATCCCTTTCTGATCCGATACTGATCTGATACCAGGGTGTGTATCTGTATACAGCTGTTTATACTACAAGCCCTGTGTGAATTGATATCATTATCATATGGTGTGCTTCAGACTTCTCCCTTAATAAACATGAACAAATACATACAGTAAACTACAGTATTTTAATGATCTGACATTTGACAGTAATATCCTTTAATTTTCTTAAGTAGCTATTTTACTGGTTGGTCCACTCTGAAATACTGCCAAACAGCTGACATACTGCTAGCACGTTTTCATTTCTTCTTCATTGGTCTAAACAGTAGTTGCTTGTGACGACACTGTGTTTGCATTCTGAGCAGCAAAAAAAGTGATTTCCCATTTGCAGCGTTACGCAAAGCTAGCAGGCATAACGAGGTCCTGTTTAAGAAAATGGTATCTGAAGTATTCGCCGAAACCGATACCAGAATTATATGTGGTATCGGTGGCATTTCCGATACTAGTTTCAGTTTTGGAACAACCCTACTGACATTGAGCAAAATATTTTTAAGATGGAATAACAGGTCTATTAACACTGGTCTTACTCACCTAGAGACATGCTTAAAAGCATCAACAATGACTGGGGCAAAATCTTGTGTGAACTCTGGTCCTTTCCTCTTGCTGTTCTGAATGACATCATTTGCAAGATAGAGAAAGGTCAGCTTGCGGGGCACCTGGGCTACACAAAAACATTTAATTTAAAAAAAAACGCAGGTGTGTTCTTTGAATCACCACAAATATACAAAACAAAGCACTCTTTCATATTTATTACGTACAACATTTTTTGGGGTTGGAGAAACAAATATAATATCATATATTATAATACAAATTATATATAAAAAAATTAATGTTTTATATGTTTTGCAATTAAATGAAATCAGCAAAACATACTAGCGAGAAAACACTGGTAGTCTAAGCTCTACATGTAGGCTTATGAGTGACACACTCTTTGTTTTGATCTTAAGAGATTGTTTCTCAAGTGAACACAAAAACCGACTATGGTAACTAAACCTTCGCTATAGTAACAATGAGATCTCAGGAGAGAAATATGGTCTAAAGAAAGCTCTTTCGCCGCTAGTACTTCCAAAGCAATTCATATCCAAGTAAAGAACACAAATGCACTGTAACTAGGCTTGTTGCAATAGTCGGTGTCACCGGTTATACAGGGTGTCCCAAGTGATACACTGTGTCCACCCATCTACCGATGACATAACTTGTCCACCATGGCACCGACCCCACCGTCATTTTTTATCTGTAATCTCCGCAACATCACAAACCTGAATTAAAGATACAAATGTTGGTCTGTAAAGCACAACAACACTTTTATTCGGTCATCTTGGGTACTGGTCCTGAAATAATGTGTTGCCATGGGGCAAATTTGACATAAAGGTCAATCTTAACATGCAAAAAATGTAACATTCATTTAGCGACACCGGTGGTAATGCAAGATAAGGCAAAGTACATGTTTATTGGCAGATAAAGATGACGACAGGACTGTGCACACACCCATGTATAAAGACACGCCTTCACAAATAATGCCCAACTTATGTCGATACCTTTTAATTACCATTGTTTTAAACGATCTGTGATCCTCACACAAAGTTGAATCAGACAGGTTTGATCCCAATACAGCCCACATGGTCCATGCATGCACATGTCACTGTATTGGCATTTTATAGCAGATCTACTACAACAAACCTACTATACGATATCTACCATAGATAACGTACGTCTCAAACCCTAGTGAGGCGCTACACACTACAGAAACTACAGGAAGTATGGAAACAGCTATGGGGAGATTTCAAAATGGCTGCCAAGTCTGTGGGAACATCCACAGCTGTAAAATCAGTTCAAAACATTCATAAGATGCCATATTAAATATGTGTACTGACATTAAGATCATATTTGCGATAGTGAAACTTTAATCGTCTGATCGCACAACTGAGACGCTGCGGAAGCGGCTTGACGCAAGTTGCTGGGTTATGCGTTTCATCTGATACACACTTTTATGATGGTGTTTGACGTGAAGGAAACGGTTAGAAATTGCGGGTTTGCTACAGAAATAATATGCAATAATCTCGCTTAACCTTCCTAACATGCAAAGGAATAAGACCCGTTGTAAATAAAGTGTCAAAAGCAGCTACACGGTAAGCTAACACTGGAATGATCTATGATTAGCTTGTTAGCTAACTTGCATGTACTGTTTACTTTCAGTCCGAAACATGACTCAAACACGTTTTCTGAACGTATGCACGTGTCTGGGGCGAAACGTGCCTCGCCTTACCTTTCTTCAGCTCGTTATACCAAACTCTGACGATGGTTGCGGAGTGTTTTCTGTGGTGAATGAGCCACAGTGAAAGAGTCTGTACGCTCTGCTGGGAATTGCTCAGTTCAGATAGTTTCTTCTCCAAAGCAGACTCCGAGAACACGGACATTTTGAACTGGAATTGAATATTGGGTAGAAAAAGGCTCCTTGCCCACACCAGGCACCCGAAGGCCGAGGTTAGTAAGGCCGATAACTCCTCAAGCTAGCTACAGTACACATTCCCTGATTTTAACACTGCGCATGCGCAGTCGCTCTACTAAAAAATGGCGGCGTCACTAATTCAAAGATGTACTTTCTAGAATATGTTTGCTGTTTTATATAGTGTTAACGGCAATTAACCCTGTACTTGTGCAATTACTAAATTTGTTAATGAATAAAACCCATTCACGGCATGGTGATACATTTCTGTTATTATTTTGCAACATATCAAGTCATATTTCATTTATGCATAACCATACCTGACATTTAACAAATTGTTCCAGTCACCAGGAGCACACGAAGACTTCAAACCATGTTTCCTCTAATTTTCTTCGTTTAATGAAAAGCCAACATCCAGTAGAGGAATCTAGTTAACTTTAGTTTAATGCAAATTTACAGAGCCAACAGATCTACAAAGCCCAAACACACTTCAATCCACCATAGCTTTACTTATGCTAAAGTTAGTTATAATGGCTAACATTTAATTAACATAAAAAACAGTTACGCAACACAAGTCAATGTTTTCTCCAACCATGTCTGCCGTAGCTAGTTCAATGTGCGAGAGTTCCACATGCAAGGCATACGTTTTTAGCTGGTTACATTGATGTCATGTGAGAAAAAAACAAGTAAACAGATTATTAATACATTTACAAGTTAATTAGATGTGACACAATGTCAATTCACATTCTTAGGTTTAAATCTGGAGTGACTTTTCTTCAGTCAAACTTCAATATATCCAAATAGTACATTTTTTAAAATGATTAAGTAATTACAATTTAAGTAATTTAAAGTGGTTATTAATGGTTTAAACAAATATTTAAACCCTTTGAATTTCTAAATGTAAATGATCAAAACAATAAACCCAGTCTTCCTTGTCAGTTAAATAAATACATTTCAACTATGCACAACTATGCATACATTGTCTGAGTTTTCCTGCAAATGTTTTTCCTGCAAACATTTTCCAGCATATGGAATGTTTTGCAAAGTAACATGCGACCAGTTAAGCAAGCTAAAAGGCAGGAAATCATTTATTTTCCTCAAACAAACACACACAAAATCTATTAAACAAAAAGAAAAAAATGTAAAGTAATAATCAATAAGAGATCAAGTATGTTACAGTATGTTGTGATTGAGCTTCTTAATACTGACTTTTGGAACAATTTAATAGTCAAGACCTGACAACCACACTCCTCTAAAAAAAATTATAATAAACTATTTACATTTTTGTACTTGTCAGTGCTTACAGTATTACTGTAGATGATCCAGTCACCTGAACAAACTTTTGTTATTTTGGAGTGTATGTGTGTTGTTGCGTCGCAAAGCGGTATGGTTAGAAAGCACACACTTTGTGAGACAATCACATATTCATGCCTAGATCTTGAGTGGTATGAGCTATTAATTGACTATGTACAGCTATATCAGCAAATGTTTGGAGAAGTATCTGTTTTTGTCTGTCTGACATGCTTTGCGTTAGACTTCCATGCAGAAAAATTATTAACTAGTAAAGCACATTAGGATCAGTATCATGGATCTAAATATAATTCTACCCCGATTCTCAGCCCATTGATGTCATTGATGCAATGCTAAGAGAGGTCAGGTGAGATTTCTGCAATGCTGTTTGGATGCAGCTGTCATATCACGCGAAACATCTCCAGAACCATGTAAGCTGTTTTAACAGGAAAGACGGAACAAGCTATGCAGCATAACGACGTAAAAATAAGTGTTTCATGAAACTCTTCGTATGGGTTTGATACATTTCTAAAAGTGTATTTTTTGGTTATTTTGATTGGCGCTTAGCCCAGAAAAGGTATAAATAAGGATTAAGCCCAGAAAAAAATAAATAAGGACTCGAAAGATATGAGGAAAGGTAATGCGAGGTAAGGTGATACACCATTCCATGTAATATAGACTGCACTTCCCTCTTCCCACAGGGAGGGGGCGCACTCAATCCCTGGTGCGACCCACAATGGCCAGGATGTAAAGGAAGATGTTGATTATGTCGGTGTAGAGGTTGAGAGCTCCAAAGACGTACTCCTCTGGGCTAAGAGACAACTTCTTGTTGCCCAAAAGAAGCTGGGTGTCCACAGCCAGGAACTGTAAGAGAACAAACAGGCATTGAGGGTTCATGTTTTCATATATTATACATAAACAAAGTCATGTGGCTTGCTAAAAAATGTGGTCCTATTTTGTGCTTTCCACATGAATGAAACAAAGTCCTTTAGGTTTACTGTGGTAAAGTCCCGTAGTGTCGGAGAATTTAGCAAAATATTTAATGGTTTCATATGGTTTTACACTCTTGGCAAATTCCATAATAATTTCACCAAATTTGTTTCCTTCTAAGTGTGCCACATGATTTGCCTGTTCAACAATTTGCGTTCCAAATGTATAAACTGGACCGAATGTTCAGCTGACCTCACTTTCCCTTTCCATTTTATACAGCCAGTTAAGACTGGAAAACTGGAAACTTGAAACGGCTTGGTGACCCAGTTTGTGTCAGACCTGCGAAAACGTTTTTCATGGGCCTTGCACTAAATAAGTAATTACATTTTTTTGTCATGGCTTAGAAGTGTTGATCACCATCACTGACATAGAGGCAATCTATCAGTTAAATGTTCAATGTTTCATTTTTTGGATGATCTATTGACACAAATGCAATATAACATACATAACTAACTATGAGGTGTAAAGTCCTTTCATAATGAAGCATTGTGTTTTTACTACCTTAGAATGAGCTATTTCTACCTACATACATCGCGGGTCCCCTTGCATAGAATTGTTTATACAGTAGCCCTAAACAGACAATCTGCTCTTAAGATCAAGTTTCGTGAATACATTATCTCCTTCAGCAAAGAAGTGAAAACAAGACATTTTAGTCCTGTGTCGGCCACCGTAGTGCTTCAAAAGGGAAGGGTGGAGTGAACCATTGGTTGCAATTCACAATCTCACTGCTAGATGTAGCTAAATTTCATGCATTTAAAGATTGAACAATTTTCCATTTTTCGATATGGGGGTTTTCATATTCAAACTTGACCAATTTAACTGAAAACAAGACATTTAACCCCAGTTTACCCTAAGAGTGCTGTCCTTGCAGCATGTTTTCTGCAAGTCACCTAGTATAAAAGTGAAATATCATTTCGTCTGGTACCTTATTTCTAAACTAGAAAGAAAATACATAAACTGCTGTCTCTGGAAACTACGGTGTTCTGTTGTGAAACAGTTTGTATTACTGTCTTAAATAAGAAAGCACACTAGATTAAATAAGACAGAGATGACAATGAAAACCAGGTATAGAACAGCAAGAGGACATCAGTTTAATCTGTAACCACGAAAGGACAGGTCTCAGGAATAAAAAAACAATTAATTAAACTTGTGAACAGTATTGTAGCTCAGTCAACTGGTACTTACGCAGGTGAAGAGCAGGGCACCGAGGGAAGCATACACAATGTGGAGAATTTTGTTTTGAATAAAGATGCAGAGGATGGAGGCGACGAGCAGGACAATCAGACAGACGAAAAGCACACCCCAGCAGGAAGTGAAGTCATATTTGCTCTGTTTTTAAAACAAGAATGAATTTTAAGCATCAGTAGTTGTTATCACACACATAGGATGAGTCACAGACGTGCATCTAAAACTGAAACAAATTTAAGGAATTTCTATAGGACAACATATTCCCACATGGCACCTCAAAGTGACCAAAACCTCCAAAACACATCATTACAGAGCCTGAAATTGTAGAATTTGGTGACAAAATGTTCACAGAACCAAACAGGACAGAAAAGATTCACAGTGACAGTGAATGAATGGTGTGTAAACAGACCTGCAGGGAGAACAGCACAACTGTAAAGCAGACCACAACAGTGATGCCCACTGCCATGATGACAGCATCTGTGTCATAATAGCTGGCGACCATGCCCACCATGTAGGACAGACTCAGGGTCAGGATGGACTGAAAAAGAATCAGTCAGTCAAAACACATTACATGAAAACCCACCTCAAATATCACTTATACCAATTAACTACAAAATAAAAGATTTTAGTTTTCCTGTCTATTTTTATGCTTACAAAACACTGTTTTCTCTGCACTGTACTGCAAAATATCTGCAATGTCAGACAATCTGTGAAAAACAGTTCTTGTACCAGTGCCACTAGATTCCATGGGTGTTTGCGACGAAACTCTCCACAGCAGCTGAGCACGATGAGTGACACGAAGAAGATTGCGTACGAAACATAGTACGTCCACTGATTCCTCCGTACAAACACTTTGACGTCGGCCGAAAAGGTGAAAATGGCAACAAAAGAGAAGGTGACCAACAGCTGAACAGTCAGCACCAAAAACACCTAAGAACAGTGAAGAAGAAAATACATGTATTTAACACACTATAGTGTGACTGCATGCATGTTATACTGCTACATTTATTTCAATGCGTTTAGTTTAGTGGAAATTCACTGTTGTGTATATTCTACAAAATAATTTCTGTAAAAAAATGTATTACCTTTCTAATAAAGGCCTGTCTGATACTCTTATCTTCCCAGTTTGAGTCAGAAAACTCGTCGTTCCCATAATAAGAGGGGGGACCATCTCCAGTGTGATAACCAGGACTCCCAATAGATACTGCCAACACACAAATACAAGTAATTTTTATTGTAACTGTAAATTGTTTACAGTGATGACCCAGGGTACACTACTGACATCTAGTCAATACGGTAGTAAAACCGCCATTCAAATGGAAAACTTCAAGAAAAAACAGATTATAGGATTGGATAGGAAAGCACATTTCATAGCATCTACATGAACAGTATAAATAGTGGTAGAAAGCACTCTAAACAATAATGACTTAGAAAGACAACCTCATTGTTACAGCAGGGACTGGGAATGCGATAAGATGGAACAAATTACATATTTTGGTCTTCACAGACATTGCAACATTTTGCTCTGGCAAAGCACTTCACTTCGCTAACCCCCAAGAGGACCAAGAAATATACGGAGTAAACAATTATTTACTTAGAAAAGATCTGCTGCTTCACAGGGACAGAGATCTCTCTGTGCTCTGTTACCAGTCATTTGAAAATAAAAATGTTAAACCAAACAGAAACTAAATAAAATCTTATATTATCTAATAAGCTTTTATTTAAGTTCATGTTTTTTGCAGGACTTACCATTGGGATCTGCACTAAAGCCAGGTTGGTCAGGCCCCTGCTGGTAAGGACTCTGTGGGTATGGCCCCTGAGGCTGGGGCCCCTTTGCGTAGGGAATCTGTGGATACGGCATCTGCGGGTAGGGTCCAGGGCCAAACCCAGGTTGTCCAAACCCAGGTTGTGCTGCGGGTTGGCCAAACCCAGGTTGTGCTGCGGGTTGGCCAAAAGCAGGCTGTCCGTAACCAGTCTGGTTATAGAGGTCAGGTGCCCCGTATGGAGGTGCAGCTGGACCCTGGCTGTAGTTGGGTGGGGGCATGCCAAACGCATCAATTTGGGGCGGTCCGTAGACATTGTTGTGAAGAGGGTTGTTTTCCCCCATTACAGGGTAGCTGGGCTTTTCCTGAGACATGTCTCCTTCCCTTACTGTAAAACTGATAGGGACAGAAAATAAGAAAGGTCAAAAAGGACAGAGCAGCTATGGAAAGAGCGCAACAACAAACAATGTAAAATAATAGCTTTAATGTACAGCAGTGTTGTAATGTACAGTGAACAAGCATTTCAAAGTATATTCTCAACACTGAATAAACCTAGACAAAATGAAACAGTCCAAAATGCTGGTTAAAGACCCTATCTAATCAACTCTTAGTCCCAACAAAACAGACAGCCAATGAACAATCAGACTCTGACTCAGTGATTCATTTCAGTCAACTGACTAATGGTACAATAAAAAACAAAAGGAGCAGCCAGACATACGCAACATCTAGTGTTGTCTACATTTGTGCGCTGGGCCAGCCAAAAGTAAAGTTGGGGGAGGCATGCAGCAGTTAGTGATGAATGAACAGGGGTACGTATCAAATATACCATACATGTGTCCGATGGTGTGACATAAAAAATTTAGAAAACAAAACTGTTTATAATATATCATTTTACATTATTAATATTCATAACATAAAATAGCATATGTCCGTCCGTAACCTTGGATGTCAAAATATGATGTATTTCATGAAATGGTAATAACACTATACCTTTATATGATTAAACACTGTTGTCAAATTTGTAAAGCACTTTGTTATACTTTTTATAAGTTAGATTTTTGCAAAACTTTGTGACAATCAAAGAGGGTGACTAATAATAATAATATATAAAAAAAAAATGACAAAATAAGGATATGTGAAGTTTTTTCAATTTTGCTGTCACGCCATAGGACACATTTACGGTTTATTTGTCAACTACCCATATGTTAATGCGTTTATATTATGTACACTTCTCTACTTTGTTTACAAAAATTGGTCAGAATAAGAGTGTCTGTGATGTGTTCATGATACCCCGTTAACGAATACGAACTTTTGCTCATGAGTTCCCTGTGTGGTTGATAAGCACAATTGTCTGTTACTAGTCGCTATATATTAGCTTCCCCATGGGCAGCGCAATACACGTGAATTTGTTTAAGCAAGCAGCAGTAGAATTCATCCGGTTAGGAGTTGTACTACTTTGTGTAGTTAATAATTTGAGAGACATTATTTTAAGGTCGAAAAACTACAAAGTGTTGCTGTAAAGAGATATTTCACCCCCCCCAAAAAAACTTTACAATGGAAGTCAATGGGGGGCCGATGTTATTTTTGTTACCAACATTCTTTAAAATATTTTCTTTTGTGTTCTGAAAAACATGAAGGCGAATATATGATGAAATCTAAATAATTTTTAGGTAAACAACCCCTTTAAATGGAAACACATGACGTTTTCAACAGTACAGTACAACTCAAGTGTACGCCTGGGGCCAGAAGGCCTTTGACAGTAAATGAGTCAGTGGAAATTCTGCTGAAACTATATGAACAAACATAACTTAATGCAACTTCCTGTCAACCACAGGTCATCCAACCATGGGTTCAACATATTTTCTGATTGCATTTCACATGTGTTGCCTTGACTGTGATTCTCCTAGGCTGTAGTTTTTTTTTATTTAAACTGCCAAAATAATGTGATAGAATATTAGTCAATCAATGACGATAATGACCATTTTATCTCCTTAAAACGAAGTATGACAAGATGACAAAATATAATAAAAACAGATCGGATCCAACATAGCAAATGCATTCAAGAGAGTTAGAAAACATCAACGTTAAAATATCCAGAAACCACTTCGAAGCGACAATCAAGAAATTAACCAATAACTTTAACCCTCAAAAAACACATGCATCACAAAAAATTGCCCACTATAATAAATGGAAATTAAAACATGAGTAGGCATTTTACACTCGTTCAGGAACTTCATGCACACACCGCGGCAGCGGTATTTGTGCTATTTATTGATACATACTAAATACTATTGAACATAAAAAAGAACAGCATCAACAAAGCGCTTACCTCTGAGTTGCCTTAACATCTGACAGAACTACAGTACCTTAGGCCTAATGTTACATCTTTCGTGAACAATTGCAGAACATAATGCAAAATTTAGCATGTCCAGCAGCTGTCAGGGGCGAGTATGCCAGAGCACAGTCCGTACAGTACAAAGCTGTGCTGCTGACAATGAAGAGTATGATCCCATATTCACATTCAGTTTGATTTCTCCTGTAAATATAACTGAATTCAGAGCACAAAGTCGACACAACCCATGTGTTGGTGGGTTAACGCCATTTTTAGAGCTGTCAAAATGTGACTATTAAACCAGGATTCAACCTGGAAATGCCATCTAGGGCCATATCAGGCCTATTGTTACTAAAACCTGTAAAGATGAACGTTTCTAAATTGCTATTTGAAATCAAGAAAACACGACAAGGCTACTTATTCTAAAAATATTAAAATAAAGTGTCAATAAGAGTAATCTGCCTCACTTCACTGAATAACATCAGTTATGCAACACTGTCCTATTTACTCTGGATGCCAAATCCCATGTGATCTGATCTCAGCTCAGCGATCTTTAGAAGCAGAATTTTCCACAGTCCCTCATCACACCAGCAATTCTGACAAAAGTCATGATCCATATTGTCTTACAAAGTCCGGGCCTTTGATCTTGTATTTGATGTCGAACAACACCTAAATCATAGTCTTTGCCAAGTGATTATATTAGAAATGAACTGGTTTGACTTTAAAATGCTGTATTTTCCTGTATAAGGATTGTGAAAGGTTTTCTGCATTCTGTAATCCCTGAGTCAATCTAAGCAGTGATGAAAGCTCTCTGAACATTATCGTGTGACCATCAATGTTTGTTTATCTTACTCGAACCACAGTAATCAAATTAGGGAGTTGCTTTTAATGTGTTGATAAGATCTGGGCTGCCATTGGTTATTGGTTAGGTCACTACACTTCTGATTGGCTGGTGAGAAGAGGTCACGTTTTAACATCATGTTTTCACACATGTACACGTATCCTGCCTAATTCCAGTAGTCTACATTTCAGCTCAGCAGGTGGGGGTTCCCACAATTTGACATTTTGTGCCTGGCCTGATGATATGATGAAACATTACAAATAATGGTCAATGTGAAGGGTTTAAGGAAGTCTATCCGATTTACAGCAAACATATTTTAATTATTTTAAATCAGGTGAACTATGGCGGTGTGATAGAAACTTCTTTAACTTTTACTTTCAAGGCCAAATGAATGGTGGATGGAATGGTGGAATCAACGTGGATGAACAGGGTCTCTCTTTGAGAAGGTCAAGGCATTTAATGTTGATTTTAAGGTGAATTTACAGATTGTGACAAACCCTATTCCTTAAGCCATGTGGATATCAGCTGACAGAAAATTTCGGTCACACAACATAACCCTGAAAGTCATTATCAGTACCAGATCCACAGTGTACCATTTTAGTTAATCGTCATAAACATCTAATTCTGTGTGCTATAAAAACAATTTGCGCAAGATTATTTGTGGGCATTTTATTTTATTCCTGTAGTTTAAAACTATAGCCAGTGTTCTTTATATAAAACATATATTGTGTTTCAGCTACACATTAGAAATATGGATGATGACAGGAAAAATATATCTACATTATTATGATCACAATACACCTCTTGGGTTGAAAAACTATTTTAATTTTGTTTCTGTAGTACAACTGAAAATGAATTATGGTTTTGACAAATTAGATGTACAAATGCAGCCTTTGTTTAGAGAACATGATTTATTGATTTTCATTCAAGAAATCCTTGATGGATAAAGCAGGCACTTGGCTAAATCTGGGAATTATGGGAGGAGAGTACTGACCTCAATAATCCTAGTAAAACATCCCACTATTTATGCCAAGCAAGTGTATCTGATCATCTGTAAAAAGAGTTACATAAATAAGCCTCTGGATGAATACAAGCAAAACAATCCAAACTTGCTTGCTTTCTATACTAATGTGTATGTAATATCCTGTTTCCCTGTAAAACAACTGGGCCAAACGGGGACTGTAAGGTAAAGCAAAGAACACAAAAGCAGCTATTTAATATGACATGCACCTAGAAGTTTTGACAATATGTACGTAATATGCATAAATATCATCGTTTCTTCAGTCATCATTAAAAATGAGCAAAAAAAGGAATAGGAGTGATTCAAGTGGAGACAAAAAAAACACTACTGTATTCTAATGTTTCAAGTTTTGTTGAAAGGTCCCATGCAATAGTCATCGCTGATGTCGAACTGCGATCACTTATCAACCACGACACTTAAAAGATGCAACTAAAAGTATAACAAGATGCACAGATAAATTGCGGTTGAAGTCATCATCTGTCCAATCCGATAAAGCCTGTTTTAATTACAATTTTTATTTCTCTAAGGGTCTCACAAGGTCCCATAGCAAATGCGATTCTCATTGTGAATGGAACATCAGCCAGTGGTGGATATAATAATTATTACCAGGAATATTTTGCCCATTCTGCAATCCTGGGATCTGTGTCAAACTCTGCAAAACTGTGCCACACGGCAGAATTATCCATTCAATTTAACAAGATCATCTTATATTTCCCCAAAGCATTTTCCAAATTGGCAATGGAAGATATCAAATCCATCAAGAAAATTCTCACCGCTAACTTAACATATTCTTTCCATTTGAATGAATCAAATCTTGCCCTTAAACTGTATCACCATTACGTGGAGAACTATGCTTTTTCATGAAATTAAAGTGGTTGACAAAAACTCAGGTATGATCGCGTAAACAGAACACTATAACAGTACACTCGGAATTGGCTACCGGGCCTACAATGTGCCTGCCTGCGTGAGCATATAACAGCTATCCAAACACAACCAATCAAAGGACAGGAAGTGAGCCACATCACAAGGCTGAGGACTGAGCGGCTTTACATACATTTGCAATTGTCCATCCACTGAATGACATCCTTGACCATTTGTACAGCTCAGACCAGAGACAGGCCTAAAACCATTTCTAACCAAAAAGATCCACAAGATACCAGACGTGCGATTTATCTAAGCCCATCGCTCAACGTTTTATATATGACATTTGTATCCAACGTACAAATGTGTCCAAGCACGACCTATAACGATAATTTGCTGAGCGGGACAGAAAAGGGATGATGAGTAGAGCTGAATGTTGTCCAGGAAGAGAAGTAGATGACTTGGCACATGGTGAGAACATCAGCTTGCTGCCAAAACGGATTGTACACATTAAAAGAATATTAAAAAGCAGTCTTTCATATTTAAATGATAATAATTTATCAGATAAGGACTCTCAGACTATTGGTCTTAAAATCCCCCAGTGTCGTAAGCATAAAACACATGAGGATGAGTGGAAATGTCAACAAAACTAGAGTTTTGTAGATCTAGAAAGATAGATATGGCAGACATCCATAACATCAATCATAACACATCACAGAGAGATTTAAATAACCATAGCTAAGCTAAGCAGCTATTTATGACACTACATTTACAAATTCCCTAAAAGATCATGTCTTTATGGCGTCAATCGAAATTCGTAAACTGGAATCCATCAAGCTAAGCTAAGATAACATAACAAGCAGGTTAAGTAAATCAATGTTAATCTGTCGCCAGTATGACGGAGCGGGCCGATGCGCATGTCGTTGACATAAAATGAACCCAACATGTAACACATTATATGTTCAATGTGACGTTAGCGGATTACACGGCAAAACGAAGCGGTAGACCCTCACGTTCCTATAGCTCGCTTTAAATATTTGCTAGTGGGAAAACAGTTTACGGATTTGGCGCACCAAACACTATGACAACATAAACGCCATCTTCACCCACCTGCGTAATCTAACAACGTTTGCTTATAGTAACGATAGTTACGCTCTCAAATCAGACTTACGCTTTTAAATCAGACTTACCCTCAAGGTTATGCGGCGAACAGCAAAACACAACGTTCGTGTATTAAATAACAACAGAGAGAATGCAGTGTTCGCTGGCTTGAGTTGACGACGCTTGCGGCCCCGTTGCTCGTGATAGATAATGCTTGTAGGCTCTGGATTAACCCCGCCCACCGACACCACGTAAGACCTTGAGCGTTTAAAAAATCATGTGATACTTGAGAGATGCTTTTTTGTGATAAGGTAGTACCAGGTTGAGTATTTACCTTACACACACAGTTGCTAGAATGTTCTGTAAATGTTAGCGTGAATGAAATATAGGCATGTTGTAGACACTGGGCTATGTCTCCAATAGTACTAAAGTATGAAACCGGTGTCACCACCGAAAACATTTTAAAAAAGAAAAAGCGGTGGACTTTTGTATTCTATTGCTTGAAAAAGTATGTACAGGCATTTGTTTAACATGGTACTTTAATGGTTTGCGTAATTCAAATCATCTAAACAAAAGGACCAAAACTGACAGACAGAAACAAGAACACCAATACGTGTTATCCAAAAACATTTCCAAAGTTATCCGGCAAAATATTATAAAATACTACATAAATTATTTTGAATCCCCCAAAACCCATTTTATTTTTAGAATGAACACCTTAAAAAAGTACAGTGGTGAAAATGTACAAAGTTTGCAGTTATTAAAACATTTGCACGCATTTGTATATTTTCTCCACACAAATTGAATTATTGTTTACCACATATTTACAATACAAACAAGATGCTTACACTACAATATTCACAGCTCAGAATCATGTCATTGGCAGCAGTAATCTGGCATTTTTCACAATGACAATAGACTTTACAGCATACAATATGATGACTGTGTAGTTATCTTGCCATTTCAAATCTATTGTTAAATGTAGATGAAATCCACAGACTCTATGAGGGACATTTCTATTCTACATCGTGCCTGCCTCATGAATTCCCTCTGACTAATCACACATTTTAAAACTAGTGGAAATTCCTTAAAAGACTGTCCAGTCCGGTCTTGCTGATAGTCCCATACGCTTGAGAGTAACTGCCTAGTTTAGCACGAGGATCTCCTGCTGCCGAAATGTTTGAATTACTCTGGAACACCTTCTTGCTAAACCTTGGAGGAACCTTCCCATCACGCGACTGTGAACTGGACCTCTGGTTCTGCAAAGATATCATTAAAACTCAAGTAACGAAGGTGACACATTGTAAGTTCCTCTAGTCATAATATGCACATCTAAAGAACACTGGAACATGGAGGCAGTAAAACAGATGGCGTAAGACCTCCTGACATGTGTCAAAAACTGAGGGGGCATCTCAATATGGTAGTGCCTTCCAATGTGTGACATACTGATACTAAATCATTGGGTTGTGTTGGCAGGATCGCTTGTTCCAAGGTCACAGTCAACAAGAATGAGTCACATGGGTTGTATGCAAACTGCTAACATTGCAACAAAGCAAACAATTTGATTTATCTTGACGCTTTGGTCCAAAGTGACTTACAGTCCACTCAAGGTACAGTTGTATACATATTTATTATTATTTATTATACATATTACTATTTGTATTCCCTAGGAATTGAAGGTTGCTTTTTTGGCATCCCACCTTCTTAAATACAGGAACAGCCTTTAGACATTTGCTGTGATTTTTTTAAAGCGGATGTAACATGCTATTTCATGCATTCTGACTTCTTTGTTAAACGTGTTGGCTTCTCAAGCTTAGGTTTTTTTAGAACATGTATTCCCGTTTTGGTTGTTAGTCTCTTATTGGACAATTCACCCAGAAAAGCATAGCCACGCGTCATCCAGCAAGCAAAAGAGCACGGCCACGCGTCAACCAGACAGCATGAGAAAGAGCACGCCCACCAAGGCTGCTTCACTCGGCTGTTTGTTTGCTCACTGCATTTCGGTGATTTTAAATAAACGGTGGATAGAACGCTGGATACGGAGATCGTTCCAAAATTATATATGGAGCGGTCCCAGCCGTAAAAGATGCTGGACACGAACCGTACGTGGTAGATCTAATGAAAGTCATATGTCTGTGTTTTGTTGGCATGTACGTGCATAATGTAAACAACACTCATTTATAGGGGTGGTTTCCCGCACAGGGATTAGTTTAAGCCAAGACTAAAGCTAAATTGGGACATTTAAGTAGTTTTCACAAACATGTCTTACAAACAAGCATTACAGTTGTGCATCTTGAGACGAAACAATGGCGCTTCTGTATTTTATGTTGTGTCAGTGCAAGCAGTTTTTAAGTTTAGACAGCTCTAACATATAGTCTATCACTAGTTTAAGGCCCTGTATGGGAAACCATCCCATAGTGGTCACAGTTATTCAGGGATAATGCGATCATGTATCACCTCCTCTTTAACAAAAGAAAAAACTGTTTGAATCAAATCGTCATTGTTTGTGGGATAAACATCTGGCTACTAACCAGACGTGCAGAGGTGACGCAGAGCCCAGGGGAAACAGTGGGTTCATCCTTGCGAAGCAGGAAATCATTTTGGGGCTGCGCTAAGGTGAGAGAGAAAGAGGTTGTGCGTGCCACAGGGGCAGAACGTCCCCGTTGGTCTCCACTCTGATGGAAAATAGAAGCATTTGTGTGTGATCTTGAGAAGACATTGACAAAATGGTTATTAATAAACCAATATCAGGACTTACCACGTGGCCATTAGCGCCACCTATAGGTAGTACACTTCCAGTTTCTGGATTCCTCCTCCCAATTCGGTTATGATGCTGTCCTGTTGAGTGGTGGGGGGGTTTGACTAAACCATCTGGAAAATAAATTCATGATCGTAAAAAAAATATATTTTAAAATTGCACAAAAAGTTACATCTCGAATGTTTAAATAACTGCAGTCAAAATTGAACAAAACTCACTAGGTACGTGTGTAATGGGGTTATAGGAGGTTTTGACTGCACTGGGGCTCACTGCTGGACTGCTGTTCTCAACCAATGTGTGTGTTTGTTCAGGCTTCGGTTTTGCAACAGGTGGACCAGTTTCATTATGACTCTTCTTGTCTTTTAGAGATTTCCATTCGGGATCTTCATTGTCACCACATTTGCTAGCAGTAGTTTCATTGCTTTTGTCCATTCCACAGTCTCCATTAACTTCCCTTGTCTCCTCCTCAATTTTTTTTTTTAAATGAGGTCGTTTGTGTATTTGGCGACTAACTCTTTTCTCCAGGATCATCTTTGAGAAGGTGAAATTGGGAATATACAAAGTCATTTGAAGTTTATGTAAATAAACTGACTATTTATACTTAGTCGGTGTGATAATAATGCTGTAACAAAGTTGTGCCGCTTTCATAAGGAAGTGCAATTTTGTCACTATGACACAGCATATTTGTTAACACAACACAGAAATCCCTTGACTGTAGCACTGCTGTTTACAGAAAGCATGCATTCATATCATAATCACTGCTGTTTACAGAAAGCATGCATTCATATCATTATCACTGCTGTTTACAGACAGCATGCATTCATATCATGACAAATGTGAAAGTCAATGCATAAAAATAAGAAAGTAGCAAGAGGAAGGTTTCCACCTATACCTCGTAGAGTTTGTTTCTGTACTGAGTAACGGAGAGCTGGATGTCATCATCCACTGGCAGAATGACATCATAGTCCAAACTAGGTTCTCTTGCTGGGTTATGAAATCTTGAATGGGTTTTGGATAAAGTGATAAAAATATAAATAATTTATTAAAAATAAATTTACAAATATTTTTTCTACTTTCTATTATTCACAAACTAAGTAACCAAGCAACTTAGTCAACATTGCATTTTGCTCCTGTTTTGTCATGTATTTTCAGGTAAATCAGACTATTAAAAATTGACTGGCTCATGAATAAAATATATAAACTAAACATGACATGGCATTCTACTTTGGTAGTCTATGGTGCCTCAGAACTGCCGCTAACATTCTTCCAAATAACCTTTTTTGTGTTCATCAGAACAAAGAAATCTATAAGGATTTGGAACAACTTGAGGATAGAGTAAATAATGGAATTTTTTTTATTAAACAATAAAGAAAAAGGAACTTGGACTCACTTGGACACATAAGGGTGCTGCAGGGCTTCCTCTGCATTAAGTCTTTTATCTGGATTAAAAACCAGCAGCCGCTGCACTAAATCAAGGGCATCAGGTGGCACTGATGACTGCAGAATTTCACCCAATGGCACCGGTGGTCTACACACACGTAACCGTTGAACAAGGTGATATATTTCGAGTTTATGGAGATAATATTTTTACATCAAAAATGTTAAATAACTAGAAGAATAAAATAAATGTAATTATACAATTATGAATTGTTAATATTTTAATGAAATAAATAAATTATCATTAGATTATACGTGATTAATAATTCTTAATAATAAATCATATACTTTAAAAAATAATTAATTATGATATAATTACATACCTAAGCAGCATCCTCTGAATCACAGAAGCCCCATACTCTGATCTGATTGCCAACATATCTTCAAACGCAACACACAGTTTAGCCCTAACAGTGTAGATTGGTTAGTGTTGAATACAATTCTAGAATAATTATAAACTCACCTTCTGTGGAAGGATGTGGGATGGCACTCATGATTTTCTCGATTTGATTAATGGTAGAGGTTCCAGGGAAGAGCGGCTTGCCCAGGAGCATCTCTGCCAGGATGCAGCCTATGCTCCACATGTCCACACCTTTCGTGTACCTGCAGGATATAGAGGAATTTCAATCAAGCTGAACGGAATGTGATTCTTTCAGTATAAATTAAAACCAAATCCTTTGTGATTCATGTACCTGGTGGATCCCAGAAGAATTTCAGGGGCTCTGTACCATCTTGTTGCAACATATTCTGTCAGAGCAGGATTCACAGCATCCTCTTGGATCTGATAGAGTGATCTTGCCAGGCCAAAGTCACACAGCTTTACAAAGCAATCAGAGTCTAGTAACATGTTGGATGGCTGTAAGAGACACAGAGAAGACATATCACTCTTAAAAGAAGCACTACACTGTAGCACTTAAAGTGGTTCCTGGCTCGTAATCATAGGGGATCCACTTTTAGTGCTATAGAGCCATATTTTGGTGTTTCAGAATTCTTCAGCGGTTCTTTAGGACGACTGATGTGCTATGTAGAACGGCTGAAGAACCATAAAAAAAGGTCCCCATTGATTTTGTAGGCAAAATGTAACAATATTAAGGGTGATTGAAATGAAATACCTTTTGGTCTCTATGTATGACGTTGCCCGAATGAAGGTATTTTGTTGCTTTAAGAAGCTGGTACATTATATACCGCTTATGAATGTCTTTCAATAGACTTCCTTTCTTAATTACTGCATGTAGATCTGTGTCTGAGAATAAAATCAAATAAGATTACACTTACATTGTGAAGGGGCTGTCATTCCTTCAACTTCTGGCTATTGCGTTCATACAGGCAATGAACAAAATGAGTCATGTGTTCATGTGAGATACCTTACCCATGTATTCAAACACAAGGTAAATATCTTTGTCATTTTGGGCTCTGATGACATTCTGTAATTTGATTATGTTAGGATGGCCCCCAAACTCCTGCAAACAAAGATCAAAAACATTCTGCTGCAAAACAAATCTTTACTTTCAGTTGAAATAATTTTTAAATCATGTACTTTGGAAATACTTGCTGGGAAATACTTTGGAATATTAATGCAAGGTTTGGTCAAGCTACAAGGCTTACCTGCAGGAACATAATTTCTCTGAATGTTCTCTGTGGAAACCGACAAAGGAAAACCGACAAATGTTATTCTGGGAACCAGTTTTATATATTTATGTCCTGAATAACTGATCTAGCTTTTAATTACACATGTATCTTTAACACTATAATATGAAATAATTTATTAAATCCTCTTGCCATCAGATCTTTTGTTTCTAACCTGAGCATCTGTTCGATTCCTAAAAGCGTCAAAGATTTTCTTTACAGCAACTGTCTCTCCTGTTTTTCGCTCCACAGCCTTCCAGACAATTCCATATGCCTGTGAAAAATGGAAAATGAATTAAATTAAAGGAAGCCATGTAGGCCGTATTACATAACCAGTTGTCTACAAAGCATGACACCCCCCTAATTTAAGTATTTATTATTTTGTGCTCACTGCAGTGTTATGAGATTTGTGAATGATGAAGATTGCACCAATACAAAAGTGAATTAAATTAATTTATTTCATGTTGTTTAAAAAACAAAAAATCTATAATATTACTATTACTTTATTATTAAATATAACAACACAACATATTTGTACCCGTACTGTAATTGTTTGAGTTGGTGTAATCTGTTTACACTTTAAACAGGACACAATCTTTCATTGTTCCAATGTTGCATTACGGTCTGTGTAACAGAGGTCTAGAGAAAAACTGTTAATTTGTCTCTATTGGCAATTCTACGCAAATGATAGATGTAAGTTTACAGTCTCACTGTGTAGTGTTTTGAATAAATGACTTGACATACACGAGCCAGTTAGTTATTATAACGTTGTTTTATTATAAGTTCATAACAGTAAGAACTCAACTTACCCCTTTTCCAAGTCTTCTTTTAATTTCATATTTCAAGTTGATGTGTTCTTCCACCTCCGTGGTGTTCATGGTTGTACCACTTGAAAGAAATCTTACTTTTATTTTCTACTCCTGGCATGAATATACGCGTAACTACACCTTTGTGCAAGAATTGCCCTAAAACTGACCTTGCGGATAATGTGAAAATAAAACTACAACAAAGATTATCTGAAATCTATTTAAAACGAGACATAAAAAAACGAACGCGATCTTATTAGCAGTTCATTTTAATAATGATCAACGAAATATTTAAACGGAGTTACATGTAGCACTTTATATACCCAACCTGCTTTTCTCATGCTTGAAGAATGTATAAAAACGCATTAATTAGTTTTTGTCGTTGATAACTACAGACGCTCATTGAGAATCGCTGGCCTGTTGTAAAGTTGCGCATCGCATCCGTTTGTAAGTGTTTGTCGCCATGGAGACGCGTCTACGTGGAGGAGGAAGCGATCTCTTAAAGGAGCAGTGTATTTTCTTTGAGCGTTTCCTAACGAGTCGTTACCCTAAAGATTCAGTATGTATACTGTGGACAATTTACAACTACTTTTCATTGACAGCAACAATAAAGTTTAGTGTGTTCACAATGTTTTAGAGTGTACCTTAAGTATACGTGCCCGTAATGTCTACTTTAGTGTGCACCCAAAGGTTCTCATTGATAAGTGAAAAAATGTATTATATGTACAAAGTAAAGTATATGTAACTGCTTTGAACATAGGTTTTTTATTTCAGTGATGTAAATCATTAGTTGTGGATGAACACCGCCATATTGAAGTCAAATTCAAAAGCGGACATTGTTATTCTTGAAAGTTAATGTGGTTTATTTCAAAATTATTTACAATGGTTATTCAATAAATATGACTTTATACTAAATGAAGACAGACCAACACCACACCAAGGAACGTGTACATTATGTTCTGTATCATGCTCTCTGCTATAAAGGGCAGGTTTAAGAACCACAAATTTAAAGAACTGTAGATGATTTCCAATTTAAATGGTTTTATATTAATACACTTTGAAAAACTAAAATAAAAATGTAAAGCTGGATAGGAGATATTGTTTTTGTTATTAATTAAAAGTTGTTACAAAATCCAGTATCAACGCTCATCCTATAATATAATATTATGAGATCCATTAACCAATATTATGAGATCCATAAACTATCTAGTCATATGCTTATAACACGAGTGAAGGCCAGCAACTCCCTAGCTCACTTCAATTAAAGATATCCTATAAACTTATAGGTATGTATACCTAATATACCAACTCGAAACAGAATATAATGTTTTTGAAAGCCTTATGATCAGGTCATTCTAAAGAATGCTTTTAGACTACAGATGCAGAGAAAGCATTGTTAGACAAACCCAGTAAGTTTCAAATGTGCAGTTTTTTTATCTAAATTGAAAAGAAAAAAACCTATAAAGACATGATTAGCCTGAGTACAAAGAAACCCATGTGGATATAGGGTCTCTATGTTAAAACATTTAAGAGAAATGGGAAAATGTAGAAAATTCAAACACAGTTGCTTGTAAAAGAAAGAAAACGATTGTTAAAGAGTTCAAAGAGATCAGGGAGCGTTTAAGAAGAGTGCAAGAATCGATTAAAGGCGTTGTAGGCAGCTTCCAGGTCAAACAGCATCTGGCGAACCTGGGAGTCATCCAGCTCATCAGATGCAGACATGCTGCTTAGTGTTGTTAACCTGTGAGGAAGAACCAACACACTTTATACTTGGACACAAGGATCTGAGGTGGGTGAGCAAACACAGTTTAGTCTGGCTTTTAATGTAGCCTTGCATCTTTACACAGAACTTTGTGCTGATGAATAATAAAAACACATCATTTTGCTTTTATGACTAATGCTAATGCAAAGCTCTACAGTAAAGTTAGGCTTACCAGAGGTTGACTTTGTCTTTGGCCTCTGAATCTGGAGGCATGTTGCTCATTCTGTTCATGGTCTCCATCAGTTCTCTCAGGTCAGGCTGGATCTATAAAACAAACGTAATTATACAGTCGTTATGAATAATAATTAATTATGAATTCTGTTAAACGAAGCAAGCTGATGGAGTCTGAACCCATACTGTAAAACACATACCTCATCCATGGCACGAATCTCTAGTCGAAGTTTGTCCATCACTGTGATAAACAACTTCATGGGTGAAAGCACAGACATTAATTAAGGACATCTAATTTTAAAACAATATAATAGATTTAGTATGGATTTTCTGCTTTTATTAGATTAGCAGAGCATGGCAGTTAACATCAATGCTACAGTATGTCTATCTGAAGCCTATCTTGAGTTTAGCTGTACCATTGTTTAGTCTACTGCTGTACTGGAAAGCAAATTACATACAGTATCGTGCAAGAGCAACAAGAAAATATCTACTGAGCACACTGGCGCTTGCTTGCAATAACCCACGTTTAAGGTATTCAAGTTAGCACAAATAAAAACATGTATTGAGAAATTCAAGATACATACAGATACTATGTCTGCAATGCAACGATTCAGGTTGCCCTTGTCATCCTTGATGGTGATTGGTCGATCCTCTTTAATCCTCTCCATTGCTAGTGGACAATCAAGCTGCCACAGACACAGAAAGGGGAAATATTAAGCACACAATACTGCATGTTTAAACAAAAAATTCTTTACAACATAAGAATACCATGAGCCAATTTTAAGATTAGTGACCCTTCAATACGTTCAATGGATTGGACCAATAAATAAGTTACAAACAGACATAATACATTTTAGAATTATATGTTTTTTTATTTTACTCTGTATTTCCGGCAAAAGTCATCGATGGAGCCCACATCTGATCCCTGGACCTGTTTGAAAGCAGCCTTGTATTGGACAAGCAATCTTGAGCAAGCTCCAGTATATCTGCAAAATAAAATAAATGTTATACTTTGAATAGACAGATTTAGAAATTCACAGCATTTAGCACAAAAAAAAGAAGTAACTAACTCATTAGGAGTCACACAATCTTTAATGTATGCTTTCTCCAGGGCTTGAAGTGTCTTAACCACAGCAAACAACTCTGCCATGTTGTCATACCTTTTAAAACAAAATAAACAAGCACATTAAATGCAATGGGTCAACACATATTCCCCTTAATGTGACATGAATCACACAAAATTAACAAACTCAAACAGCTTGACTGTCGTGCAGTACATCTCACCACTAGGGCTGTCACAATTATCAAATAATCGTCTCATGGCGATTGTTTGACCTCATTGCGATGTTTCAGATCGTCACAACTATTGAACATCTCTTTAGAAGACACATGGAGGTGTGCAGTGCCTCTGCATATTGCATTTGTAGTCAGTGTATATATTGTAACTAAAGTATGGTAAAACTGGTAAAATGTACCACCACAACAGCGTCACTTAAAAAAAGAATTTTTAAAGCTCATACCATAAAAATAACCTGCAATTCAATTTAACATTATTTAAGCTAATCTCAGTGTGAAAACCAGCCAACCAAAATTTCATTAACAGAAGTAAAATGTTATCGTAGTCTTGGAAGTGAGAAAAAACAGACTATTGGCTTTTCTTCGCCTGATAGCATTTTAATGCTGGCTTCAATTCACCCCAGATCAATTTACAAGTATTTGGTGGTTGTATTTTAGACATGTAAAAGCCTACACCTTAAATATATGATGACCGGGTGACAAATCCAATGTATTTGCAAGAAAAACAGTCATGTATTTCCAAGAAAAAGACAATCTTATAATTCAGAATAATATGGTCATTTCAAACTAAAATAAAAAATGTATCAGAATTAAATGTCAAAGCCTTAAAACAGACAATTAATCGTCAAAGCCACAAAACAGACAATTAATTGTCATAATCGCAATTATTTATTAGACAAACTTCATAAACGTGACAGCACTACTCAACACATTGAAAGCACAGCGTCTATGATGTTGGTCAACTTACTTTTCCCTTTCTCTGGCATTTTTGTACAATTTTACTTCCTGTAAGAGACAGAGAGGTTAAATTCAAGGAAAATGGTTATGATAGAAAAGTGTGATTAATACAAATGATCACAATTACTTGTGGTAACAGAACTCTTACCTCGTACAGTTCTGGCTTGTTGGCAGGTGCTAGTTTAAAAGAAAGCAGAAAAGAAAACGAGAAATTGAACCTAACATCATTAAAAAACAAACATTCATTTACATAATACTAGTGAGGTTCTCACTTACCCCCTCCCATCACACCAGATGCTGGTATTCCATGAAACATTACTGATATCTACCAAACAGTTGAAGAGACGATTAAATTATCATTATGGGTTTAGCTTAAAGTAACTTTTATTGATGAATGATATAGTCTCTTTATATCAAAACCTAACGTTACTGAGCTGTCTGTACACAGCATATCTGGGTAACGTTACTGCTCACTGTTTTTAGCGTCAACACTGGCTAAGGAAATGCATATATTCAAACATGTTACACATTCAATTCATTATATTTTAAAAGCCAAGCTGCTTTCTGCTTTGCGTTCTGCCGTCTATGTAAATGTCAAATCTTAAACAGTGTAAGTAATTCAACATAGTGTGTCATTGTTTTGTTGGCTGACAAATACATAAGTTAGCGGCATTAGCCCAGCTAGCTAGCTAAGATTACGTTTTAAATGTACACGAAACATGGATATCTGCCAATCATTAACACCCTTAACGAATACATAACGCTAGCGTGGTTGTAAAAATCATTCCAAATGAAATATCGAGCATGTTATAAGCAAAAAGCCACAAAAACAAGAGCTTCTCTCACCCTTGTATTAACGTCACCCACTGTTAAAAGCTGACGTCGCCGGATGATTTCGTCACATCCTTTTTCGCTTCCACATTCTCGTCTTATATTTCACGTTAAAGCGAAATACACACAATACAAAAAGTTTGTACGTATTTTAACCTCAATTCAATTAAATACATTAATAATCAATCAGATTAATTTTAATCATTGGGTTGTTTACGTCGTATTGAAAGGGTTGCCAAGTATAAACAAAAGTCCCACAGTATGTAAATACTTTATTGACTCAGTTATACAATATTTAAGACAATCGACCATCGCATATTTTGTATATATTATTGTATAGCATATATTTACAAATTCTGCACCAGCCTCCGAAGACAACTGTTAAAACGCATTTAGAGTTGTTGTGGTTCATTTCAATGAACCCATGGCAACCCAAAAGCTCCGACCTCGAACGCTCGCGCGGGAACGACAGCAGAACAGCATACGTAAACAGGAGCTCACAGCAAATACACCTAAATCTAACATATGAAGTGCACTCACAAAACGTCGAGATTGGTTATTTCCGATGTTACCTTATTAGTTTAATCGAGTGCGAGCGATTAGGAGAATTGAATGCCTTTGGGGTCTGCTTAAGATTTGTCGAGACTTCTTTGACCAGAAAATGAAAGGCACTTCTAAGGGCACTAAAGGGAAACCTGCAGCATCTGCTAAAGTAGAGGAGTGTGGAATATGGCTCGACACCACTGAGTTAAAAGAAAAGAAACAACAGGTAAGTTTGAACGTCTTGAGAAACGTATCGCAACTGTGTCATAAAAAGTAATTATTTAACAGGTTTTCATTCTTTTCAGAAACAGCTGACTCGTCCTATCTCCAAATTACTCAATCCACTGGCGGGATCAGGGGGATACAGTGTGGGTGTATCTCTGAGCTTTACTCAAACTAAACTTAACATGCCTGTCACTAGACAGAGCACAATATCATCTTTCTTTTCACCTAAGCCTACAGGTAAGATATTCCAGAGCTGTTTGATAACATATTATAAGATTTGTTTGACTGGGATGCTTTCTTTGTAGACCAAAAGCCAAGTGCCGCTGGTGATGATGAGATGTACACCCCCTTGCAGACAGATGCATGCTCTGGAACCAAACGAAAACATGGGGTGACTTTGGAGCCGTCTGAAGAGACAGACATTACTTTGAGTGAAACATCTGAGGTCTGCCAGCAGAACTGTGATCTAGATTATGAAAGTGTATCAGTGAAGGATTCGGATGATAGAAGAGAGCAGTCCTTCCTTCATTTGATGTGCGCTTATAAGTCAGACGAAGAAGAGCCACTTGGAAAGCGAAGAGCTTTTGACAACTTTGCAGACCACGATGTCTTCCACACACAGGAATACTTAAATAAAGCAAGAAGTGGAAGTCAGCATGATATACAGACAATTGCTGAATCCGAGACTCTCTTTCAAGGCAAGTCCCGCGGATTGGATCCTCTGATGGTCAGAAAGCCGTCTGCGGAAGCTTGTGGGGATGTTCTTCAGTCTCCATGCCTGAAAGAACTTCAAGGGTTGAAGGGTAGACGTGTTTTCAGAAATCAGAAAACCACCGTTGAGGGGCCTATCCTAACCTCTAGGCCTGTCAATGCAAATCACAAAAGAGAAAAATATTTTGCTAATACTAATGTGGAGCAGGAGCTGTCTTGGTATAAACCCAAGGCTTCACCGATTAAACTAACAGGAAAGGAGAATAGGCAGCCTGCCTCTCCTGTGCACAGTGCTCCGTCTTCCCCTTTTAAGAGAAATCTAATATCAAGTCCAGCAAAATCCAGGTTAAAGGACAAATACTCTCATTCGTTAAGAAAATCGGGTCAAGAAAATGAGGAGTCAGGCGAAGAGATGGCAGGAGACAGTCATGCTATGTTATTTACTCAAAACTCGGAGGGCCTCTTTGTGATTGCGCATCGCGACCAACACCTTGGGAGTCTGCTAAAAGACCACAGCAATTTATCTATCGAAAAGGGTTACTGGAATAGTGCATCTGGCAAGTCTTTAGATAAGGAGGATGAGGAATCAGATCTTGACGCAGAGATGCTTTTCACCCAGAATTCAGAAGGAGACATGGTTATAAAGCACTAGCCATAAACACATAATAATTATATCACATAAACATGGCATTAAGAGGAGCAACTGCTTCAAAGGCCTTTTTAACAATTAGAAAAATGATGTTAGATGTTATAAAAACTCTTGGATTTATGTTTAAAATGTTGTAAGTGATCCATTTGACTTTCTGAATTATTTAAATGCAGAAATAAACATCTGTATATTGCAAATAAACTAGAAACCACAATTTATATTTCTCTTTGTTGATGTCTTGTTTGCCACCAGATGGCAGAACGAACCGGATTTGCATGAAAGCATACAAGGTTCTGCAGTCTTGCTAAGTTGATTCTGTTCAAGTCCGATTGAAATTTGCTTTACTATAATGTCATAATGTTTATTTAGGTACTGTAAATAACAATGAAAGTACAAACAACGTGTTTACAATTTTATTTGCTCTTATATGGTACCATGAAAATACAATTTAAGCGTGATTTAATGCAGTGTACACAAATTCCACTTTGTATTTAAGTGTTTAATGTTTAGGGGAATGCAGTCTGCCCACTAACCAAACAAATGTAACATAATCCCTTATAAGGACTGAAGATTGCTACATATTAACAAGTGTTGGCATACAGTCAAAAAGTGTTCAAGACTTTCCTATTGAATAAACATTTAATGCATTCTGCACATTTATAGACAGATGCCAAGATGTAAGTGCAAAATAAGAACGACTAGGAAACAATTGAACAGACAAATGAAACGACACCCCAAAATCTGCCTTATTTAGGTTATAGCATAATCAATCAGTCATTACTATCCTGATCGTCATTTAATGACATGTCATGCAAATTTCAGTCAATGTTATTTTTTGACTAAAGAGGAAAGTTCAGAAATGTGGGTCTGAGGTAATGAACAAATTAAAACTACATTAAAGCAATATAAAATCTTATAAAAAACCTCCTCAAAGGCACTCATTCATTTGCACAACAAAGACCAGCAAAGTTTTGATTTAAGTGATATCCGTTGACTTATCTCCTCTGCTTTCAATTGTACCCAACTGCAGGAAATGTCAAATCTGACTGCATGAAACAGAAAAGACCTGTTTGCCTCTAAAGTAAACAAAATTACTATTATTCAATTTACAACCAACCAAGCTTAGTCTGGAAAAACGGACTCCTTCAAATAATCCAATGAATGTATTTAGAATTATGTTGCATGACCAGAATGTATTGAACTGAGCATTTATGCAGTCAAGAAATATTATGAATATGTGTTTATTTAATAATTCCTATAAATACAATAAATAAATGACTATATATTTTGACAAGAAACAGCACTTTGGGTCGATGACAGATAAATGCAGATAAACACATTAGAATAAAGAAATTGAATGATGGGGGACAAATATTATTTGTTAATATTTCACTCCTATTTTTTACTATCTGACCGTAAAACCACAACTGTCACAACCACAAAGTATGAATTCTATTCTAACAGCTTTATCTAACAGTGTGATACAGTGAAAGCATGAAGAATTCTGGGTAGGAGGGAAGTGGTGATGAGCTGGGAATGATGAGGAATCACCCAGCAATCTTTGAGGGCTCTGTGACCAAACAGGACCCGTCCCAAAACGTTTTAAACTGCTCTGGAACTGGAAATTCCCTCTGTAGAGAAGATATGAACAGTTTTACAATAAAAACTACTCCCACAATAACAGCGTTTATGGTTTAAATGTTTCAACATTTATGCTTTTCCCACATTGTAAGGTATTCTGTATGGTTTGGGTTCTTTGTTGAAATAAAAGATGAGGATGGTTGTAGGGTTGAAAAACACTCACATAATCATCTTCTCCCTCAGGAACGAGGATGTTCATTTCTGAACTTTTGGCACTGACAATCTCACAGTCAAGCGAATCTTTGCTCAGGTACACATGGCAACCCTCAGTTTTATTAATGGAAATGGTAGGAACCTTTCCCAGTACCTGTGAAACAAGGAGATCTTTAAAGAAATCGTTTCATTTTAGAATAGAGATTTTCAATTCAGATCTGAATATACAAGAATATACTTTTACGTCGTAAATCTTAAATATATATTTTGAAGTTTTAAAATGTACACTTACTCGACTATTATTTTACTCATAAATGATTCTAAATGTGCAATGTCAAAACATGTATATTTAAATACATAAATTAACATGTATCTGCTAACCAAAAGCTATGTAATGCTTCAACTTTTCTAGAATATTCTTAAACGATTCTCACAGTTATAACCGTATTTCACCCGCAAACATTACATGAACACATTCTCTTTTATATTAACAACCTGGACCGCTCACACATCAACACACTTCAGCTGCAACATGCTACATAGACAAATTTACATCATTTCTAACCTGAAGTCGAACATCTTTAGAGTTGATTATTTCAACAATGCCCACCGCATTGTCGAACACAAGTCCGAGCTTCTTACAATTATCTGCGAGAGGAGAGACAGACGTTACCCGGCCATACTGTGTAGTGCTATGATAAAGGGAAGATAACGTTACTGTATAGGAGCAGCTGGTGTTTTTTACGGAGCTCTCCTTACCCACTATGATGGAGTTGACTTTCCCTTTGATCTGGAGTGTGCAATTGCTACAGCCGAATGCATAAACCACCTGTTTGAGTTCGGTCTCCTCTATCACGAGGTCATGAGCTTGCTCCTGGTACTCCTATAGGACAAATGGCACAATAGATACGTTAGGCATATGGTTTGGATGGTAGTGATGGCGAAACAATAGAAAGTTCATACAAGCATGGGATACGGTGGCCGTGTTTCACCCTATTTGCTCCCCGGGTTCTGCAGTGATAGCTGCCCACTGCTCTGGGTGTGTGTGTTCACGAATTTGAAGTGCGTGTTGGATGGGTTAAATGCAGAGGTCACATTTCTGTTATGGGTCACCATATCTGACCAATAGGTCACTTTCCCTACATTTCGATATTACTGAATATAAAAACCTTTGTTCTTATTCACTACATGTTTGATTTATGTTATATAATCGTTTTTTATTATAATATCACTTATTTTCTAACCGGAATTGTTTAATTCGGCACACTGGAAATGAAAGCTTGTGCAAGGCGCATTGGATTGTGGGATATGTTATTTGCAGTGCACTCTGTAAACTAAGCATTTTGCCAAATGTAGGGTTATGTGCATTCCATGTATTCAGAAAATGTACAAACTGTGAATGTTGCTGAAAAAGTGGTTAAAAGAACCTACCACCCTCCACTTCTTTCCGTCAAGCTCCAGAACTGGGGAATGTTTCTTGGCAGGTGCATGAGCAGATTGACTTTTGGACGGAGAGGCCTGGTGCGTTTTGTCCTGAGTGCGCAGGGCTGGGTTCTTATGCGTCTTCTGCTCATCAGACACATGCTTCAAACCTAGAGGCATAATATGTCACCTTACATCAGTGGCTGACAGTGTTGTGATTGATACAAAGGGTTTATTTTGTGCTGTGACTTTACGGTATGATGGTGGTCTTTTGCCCACCTTTGGTGATGGCCGCTCCTTGGTTAAGTTGTACGAAGAGAGCGGAGTGTTGGGCCGTTGTGGTGTCTGGTTTAGAGATATCATCCAAGAATGCTGGCGGAGGTCCTGGAGGTGGTGGAGGAGGTGGAGGGCAAGGACCAACAGAGGAAGAGAGGAGGAGTGAGGTAGGGGCGACCGGACCCTGGGGAGTTGCAGGGAGAGTCAATACAGGCATACACTGAATTATTGGCAGACAGAATGATCAATTTTCCAATTTGGCATATGCATGTGGTTCATGGTAGTAATCATATATTTTTTGAGTTTAGGGACATTTTTGGTTACTTTTGTACAGAATTCTTATACCGTAACAACTTGCCACTTGATTTAATTGCCTTCTTAATTAAACCAGTTGATAATGACTGATGTTAAAGGGACAGTTCATCCAAAAAGGAAAATTCTGTCATCATTTATTCACTCTCTTGTCATTTTAAACCTTCTGCAGAACACAAAAGAAGATATTTTGAAGAAAGTTGGTAAAAGAACAGCGCAGGCACTCATAAACTTCTATTGTATGGACACAAAATCAATGCAAGTGAATAGGTGTCGGTTAACAACTTTCTTCAAAATACATTTTTTGTTCTGTGGAAGATTTGAAATGACAACTGGGTGAGTAAATGATGACAAAACTTTCGATTTTGGGTGAACAATCACTTTAACAGTAACCCACATGATGAAGTTCTCTGCCATCTCCAGTAGGGGGTGTATGAGACAATGGATTGGGTTTGTAGAAGCCCTAACCTAGATTTGGGGGTTGAGAGAACCAAGATGACCTCCATAAGAAAATAAGCATGTTTTTACCAATCATAATTTTAAAAGTTGTATCTGCAGAGGATCAAAATAGGTGCAAGGGTACAGCGTTTGATACAGGGACTAATACATCTTTTATTCAAACTATGCCAAAAACTCTGAGAAAAACTGAGAAAAACTCAGATTAGGGCACACGTATGTTTGTTGCAATCTTAAAGGGATAGTTTACCCAAATTAAAATTATTCAATAATTTTAATTAATAATTTAATATGATATTTCGAAGAATGTTGGTAACCGAACAATATTGGACCCCATTGACTACTTTTGTATGGATACCAAAACCCCTGGGACATTTCTCAAAATATCTTTTTGCATTATTTTGTCATATACAGGTTTTGGACAACATGAGGGTGAATAAATAAAGGCATCCTTTTTATATTTGGGTGAACCATTACAGATGTGTTGAAAGTGAGTGTGCATGAAATTAGTTTTGTAGACAAATTTCAATGTACAAATCTCTTTACAAAACTAATTTGAAAATTTTGCTTTTACTCTAAAATGCAGAAAAAGTAGGTGTTACTGTATATAGTTATTTGTAGAAATCCTAAAATCTTTGTAAACAGTTTGTGTTAAGAGTTTCACAAAGCTTTTAAGAGCACGAATGATGTTTAAAGACTTTCCATGAGAACTTTCTCTACTACCATTGGTACTAATCGTCAAAAGCAGTTTATTATCAGTCCATATGTTTCAGACACTCAGAACAACTGTGAAAATCTCTTTAAATAACATTTTAAGTAAAAGAACAGATCTGTGTGGCAAAGTTGACTATTGTGTTACCCCGATGGCACACTCATGCCTTTTTTACATTGTCAGCACAGCTGCCATTGACAGTTGCACACAGTTTCCCCTTCAACACTTAGACCAGCTTAAACAACTGTTGCACACTCATCTTTTCCTGTCTTGTACAAACACACATGCACGTTTAATCCCAATACGTGTGCTGATGATGGACACAACCTCTGACCCTAAAGGTCAACTGGCCTGTGAGGAAGTGTACAGTCAAATGCATTTAAATAAACATTTGGAAGTGAAAAGAGTAGCTGAAAAATAGCGACGCTGGAGCTTTATGGCAGGTTTCAAGTCTATTTAATGGGCAAGGATATGTAGAAGAAAACCTGAGCTAGAATGTGGAATACATGTGAGGAGAGGTTGAATTACGAGGAGTGTGTGTGAGAGCAGGTGTGTAAGCCAGAGACACACGAAGCTTTTGTTGGGGAAGTTTCTATGGTTAAACCCCCCAATGCAAAAAGGACCCAAAGGACCACCTGTCCACCATACAGTTCTCCACACACTCGGACCCCTCACGGCAGGAGGGACAGCTGACACACAGTCGAGGGAGGTCTCAGGTTTCTATTGAGACACACGCGCGTGTGTAGGCGCTATCTCACCCGACAGGATTTCACAACTAAAAAAAGTTTCAGAACTGCTTGAGGTTATGTGTGTGTGTATTCTCTGTGATAGTGATAAAAGCATGACATAAATTAAGCAAAGAATCTAAAGCAAATGTTTAAATTGTTTTCTGTAAATTTTGTGACCTTCCTTATTAAGTAGTCTTAAAACGTTTGTGATGTTCTTCTATAGGCCTGTATACTAGTGGTCAACCAATATGTTTTTTAATGGCCAACACTGAGAAAGCACTGTGGCAAGTTGGTCGAAATGAGACAGATATAACGCCAACGTCAACAAAAATTAGAGACGTGGGTGACGTACAGACTTTTACAGAGGTTTAAGTGCAAAAATGTAGAAAAAAATAACAATGAAGATGAATCTTACACTATATCATAAATAATATAAGACAATGTAATATTAACAGTTTGTTTTCTAAATGTTGCTGTCACACCAAAGGATACATGTACGATTAATTCCTCAACTGATGTGCATTCAGGCGTTTTACTCTTGCACAATTTTCATAATTCAAAACAAATGGCATTTATTCAGATTATATGGCAGCCGAACTTCAAAAAACTATTGTTGGGCCATTCATATTTATTACAATATTGAATTATTCTGATAATTAAAAATGTACAAATATCAGACAAAGATATATGACCAGCTAAATGACCTATATTAGTCACTACGGCATATTATGAGCAGACAGATAACTTGGGAAAACAACAGAGCATATAGGGAAAAATGGAAACAATGAATTAATAAAGCTGTAATAGTTACATCTATAATTACAACAGTGCAGCTATTATTTAGTTGAGATATATTTCTTTGTGCATTCAAACAGCATCTGTATAACAAAAACAACGCTTGGTAATGTGTAAATAAGGCCAAAATAGGATTTTAAGTAAAACTCACAGTCTTGTTCCAGACCAGCCCAGTGGTGTGATGCTCCTTGATGAAGATCTGAAGTTCAGTCCAGATGCTCAGATAGGAACGCACCCACTCGACATGACGAGGGTCACTGAGGTCAGTAAAGACAGGCAGAGACAACATTAGAAAATATTCAGAATGCACTTCAACAGGAACAGAATCAAATAAATGACATTTTTAAGATAAACTTTCATACTAAATGTCATGACCTATATACGGTAATCCTTACATTTAGACACCATCAAAATGATCAGTAACAGATCAGATCGATGTAATCTGGTGTACATAAATACAAAAAATAAACTAACGTGTCTTTGTAATCTTTAAGCACTCTGTTGGTGTAAAACATGGCGGCATCATTCATCTCCTTCACATAGGGCCCTGGTTTCTGACACTGCAAGTCAAAGAGAGAGAGAGAAAACACAACTTCTCAGGAAAAAGATGAAAGGAACTAATGTATTCATTAAAAGGACACAAAACATCAATTTCTGTCCCCAATAAGCACTGTAATACTGAGGCATTTATGTCCATCACTGACTTGACTGCAGCCTGAAGTCGCCGAGTGAGAAGAAAAGGTTTTGAAAAAGTAAACACATCTTGAAGCACAAGACAGCAGTGGTCTTTTAAAGCAGAACGATGATAGAGTCCAGAACCTTTTCAGTCCAACTTCAAATTGAAGAGATTAGATACAGCCATCCACGGCATGAAGAACTCAGAAGAGTTTACACAATAGAAAATAAACAAGAATTCAAATATCAGTTGTGGTGGTCCTCTCACTGATGTTTCACATCATTTATTTAAGGTCGGCCCGATGTCCCGATCAAAGAACACGAGCCTAATAAGGACACAGCAGATAATGTAAGAGTTTTATATGGTGGCCTTCCATCACTTAATCAATGTCCGATGACGGCATGATAAGGCACAAGCCGTGACCAGCTCCGAATGTGAAACCATAACCCTGAGTTACTCAAAACAAATGAGATGCATAAATCAAACCAAATGTTTTCCGGTCACATCACAGAAGTATGTTCCTGCTTCAGTTCTTCAAGAATCAGGATTTGTAAAGACAGTCGAGTTGCCACACGGTTCACAGGGCCACGTCAAGGTCTGAGAGAGTGCATTTCACAGTGCGAGATGGAGGTACTTACCACAGCCACCCAGCCCACCGCAGGGATGCTCTCACTCACTGCAGACAGGTGGTTGAACAGGCTGCTTCCGCGGTTCTTCTCCCTGAAACTCTGGACTTCCTGGATCTGTTCAGAAAGGGGTCTGAGGAGATCGTTCAGCTCTGTCTGTACATAAAACAAAAAGACAAATTGTGAATTACTCGAATGTTATGTAAGGCAGGTTTATTAGTTACTAAAACTAAAAAGATACAAAAACATTTCTGTTTTTAAGCCATAGGCATAATTATATAATGAAATTATACTAAATGAAATAACAAACAAAGTTGTTTTAGCATTAAACACCAATAATTTTAATAATAATAAAAAGGAATAAACTGAAATAAATAATAAACTAAAACAAAACAAAAAACTAAATTCATTGAAATATTACAAATAAAAAACTAAAACAAAAGCAAAACTTTAAACTATATAAAAATTGCACTAAAATAAACATAAATTTGTCTATATATGAAATGAAAGGCTATAATAAAATGTTTAAAGAGCTACAAAAAAACTATGATTTAAATTCTATATAATAGTATAAATAATAACTAAGAAAATAACAAAAAAAATAAAAGAAACAAAAAAAAAATTTCCAGGGTGTTGCTAGCAGGTTGCTAAAAGAGAGAGTTCTCTGTGGTTACTAGGGTGTTCTGTGTGGAAAGAACTACAATCCTAAGGATGAGCATGCAGTAATAAACGCGATGCTTGCCTTAGCTTAACTAATTAACCTTTAAAGTATTTTAATTTAGTCATTCCCCATTTAATCTGATTTAAACACAATGGCTAAACCGTAAAGGCTGTATGAAACATCGTCAAATATCAATCTATAAAATTGATCCTTTATTTACCTAATTTAATCAACTTGGTTTAGTAATACAATGAACTCAAATGACCCAGCAAACTCAGTTCCCACATTTATGAAGGCGAACAAAACGTGATTTTCTATCCATACGTTGTTTTGTACGCTGCAGAGCTCGCCAGCCTCTATTAAATCACAGAGCCAAAGGCTCCCGAGTGGACATTTAATAGGGACCCGTTTTTTCCAAAGAAACATCCAGCGAGCCTCACCACCCTCCCACTCCGCATTCCTGCCTGTGATGGGGAGATCCCCCTTGCCTTGTAAGGCCCTGTCTTCTCCTGATGTTTATAGTTTACCTCTGAACAAGAGAGGGAAAGGGAACACACTGTTTCCTTTGTTAAATGAACGTTTTTATATTTACGCTTGTGTTCCAGCAATTGCTATGTCCACCATTTCAGTCCGTTTCATAAGAGCTTAATGGGAGAATGAGAACGAGTTGCTTTCCTGGACTAAAAATACTTCTGATCAGTTCTGGCTAGAGACGTTGGGCACAGCTGCAGTTCAAGGGCACAGAATCATTCTTGCTTGTGATGTGCTCTATCATCACCTTAATGACCTCACTTCAACATCGTAGAAATAAGAGGTAGATAAACAGGACTGGAGAAATAAAATGTTATGTTCGAGAAACTGAATTGTATTTACATTTGAATACAAACCTTTTTTTACCTGCCCTAGACTACCAGAATTAAAATGATAAAAATAATTTCATTTCAATTATGTATTAGAAAAGTATTGATATTCCAGACGCACACTCCTGGCCTGAAGTTAACCTCCGGTCTGTGTTTGGTTATAATTTAACAATTAATTGTGTATTTATTTCATATTAATTTACATGAATATTGTATCAATAATAATTGTATTACATTCAAGTAAAACTACTCAACAGTTATCGATTCTTTGCGGAGGTCTACTGGAAGTTAAGTTTGGGCCACATAAAATAAACTATTTCCGCCAGTTGTGGTGTAACTTCCATCAGGACCAACTATTTCCCACTGATAAAGTTTAAATTAAAAGTAAGTATACTTGGTTACCAGAGAGACATTAGTGTCGATTTGAACAAACTAACAAACAGGGTGAAAGAGTAAAAATATGATTTACAGTAATTGAGCATAAATGACCTAAAATACACATTTACATAAACTGCAAGCTATAAATGAAGCAAAGTAGTCAGCCATTTTATATTCACAATCACAAATATAATGCATGTCTATAACTCCTAATACTATTAGTTTTTTATTCCTGTGAAAGTATTCAAGTTAAGGCTAAATATTCTCATAGCTAAAAGAACACCTGTGTGCATTGGTTATTGATTCAACTATTTTTACTTATTTTCTGGCTGAATGTAACTCATTATTGGTCATATTCTTTGGTGTCAACAAGGTAGAGCAGTGTTGGGTTATTGTGTCTGTGAGTTTGCTAAGGAGATTTTGCATGCGTGTGTGTATCTGTGAGTGTGACAAAGTGATAAAAACAGAATGAGGGTGGGGGAACGAAAGAGAGACTTATTTACATAAATTCCTCCCATAACAACATGCGCCTGATTTTCATTTCTGTGAACAAAGATGCCTCTTTCATCCGCTGCTCGGACATTATGATCCTTATTACGTCTATCCGCAGTGTCTTGGTACCATTCCTACATCATCCTGAACTTCTCTTCCCATCATGCTCAGCTGAAAAGAAGGACAGGAATAGCTTGCCTATCTCTGAGCTATGAATGGAGGCAGGCAAGTTAAGAGCTCTATCTGCAGTGTGTGTATCACACCTACACAAAGTGAGATTGTAAAGAATGGCTACACACTTTAAATATGCATTTAGCCTCTTTTAGCTGTTTAACGCCAAACAGACTTGACATCACTGGCACCTGCCACAAACTCTGTCAAAGGGACACAGTGTAGTAACTTCAGTCAGTCTCCTAACCATTGCTAGCAGCAACTATCATTTAAACAGAAAAAGACCTCCTGAAACTGAACATAACGCTTCTGAAATTACGATGAAATACATTTTGACGGTGTGCCACTCTGTAACAAGGGGATTTAGAGAGAAACAGCTGCAGTCTGCAGGTCACACACACACTCCTCATCCAGCGACAGGCCCGTCACGTGACGGCCGGACCACAGACACACACCGGCTCAAATATAGAACATGCCCATAAAAAGCCACAGAATGCAAGCTCAGTCCCGCACACATACACAGTTACACACAGTGAGAGAAAATCCAGAGGCTTTGGGGCAGCTGTCCAGCATCTCTCCTGGGATCCACACACACTTCGCACTGCTAATGGAGAAAATCAATGGCTAAACATAGCGTGTGTGAGCGAGACAATGTTTGTAGGATATATTTATATACCGATGAACCGGAAAAAAAGTGTTTTTCCATTCAGATTTGTGGGAATGCATTTTGGAGAAAAACCCTCCTTTCCTTACTATGGCATTTGAGAACTGCGGCCGTGTTTCTCTTCTTCTTTTAAGTAGATGTGACCCTTTTTTAACAAAAAAATTTAAATGGGTGTTGATGGTGGTTGCTAGGGTGTCTCTATGCAATCCAAAATCTGACTGATTGGGGTCGCGAGGGCAAGGTTCTGTAGTTGCTATGGTATTTGTAGATGGTTTACTGGTCCACCAATCAAATGCGTGTTTATCGCACAGTGCCTGATTCTCCGTCCACCTCTCATCCAATAGCATGTGGATGGAAGTCTTCTTCCTGTTTGGTCAACGAAAATCCAATTGAATGACATCACACCGACCTTTCTGCTTCCCCCGGCCACTGTGTGAATGCAGCGAGAATGTGTCGCATTGGCATTTTATCGCAGAGTTAATCCCAATGTGAACAGAGACCAGCGTTGCATGGCTGACCTCTTTGCTTGGAAAAGCACAGAGGAGAGAATGAGGTTGACACCATATAGTGCAGCTCACAAGATGAACAGCCCTGAACTTATATCACCCCTGTCCATTTTCAGGTAGATATACAGTGCCTCTGTCGAGACTGTACAGACAGCCATATGGGTCATTTGTTATGCAGTTCTCCCAGCAGGCACTTTTAGACACTAAACATTGTTATTACAGCGCTTAAAATATGACAAACTCTGTAGTGTGCGACACGCTAACAGTTGAAATACTTCAAGACCATAAAACTTCAAAGTGTCACACAGCGTCGCAAGTTTACATCCAGTTTAAATGTAAATGGGATAGACACAGGTTGTACCTTTGCTGGCTGCTGGTGTGTGGTGGCCATTTTGAGGAAGGTACGCTGGACCTGTAGGGCATTGTTTACCATCTCGGCCTGTTGAAAAAAAAACCAATGACGTTATATAAAACGTAAATAAATAAAAATAAGTGGACCTGTGGACTCTCAGTGACATCAAACGTTCATACATCAATTTCAATATGTAATATATATCAATAGAAAGTATAATCATTTACATTAAGACTATAGCTGTCATAGCATGGGTGTTTCTACAACCACTTATGGCCATGTGGACTTTTTATAAGTAATCTCTCTTTTTCACACACTCAGCAGTTTTCTTAATTTGTGCGCATAACATGTCAAACAGTTTACATTCATGCATCTTATTTTATGTAGCTTAAATACAACCAGCGTCTTATATTTAATGCGCTTCACTGACACTTCGTGAACATGTGCTCTAACATTTGCTGAAGCTTTATTGTTGGCAAAATCACCAGAAAAGTGACATAGTTTGTGTTTCTAAAAAAAACATTTTTGCAGAGGTGGACAGTACTATATTTTACCTCGTATCGACATTTTTAAGTATCTGTACTTTATCAAAATCTTTTTACCGTAGAAACAATTTACTTTACTCGACTACATTTCATAAATGCACATGTTGATTTCTTTCCTTTAATACTGTCTTTTGTGTTCTGCAGAAGAAAGAAAGTCATACAGGTTTGAAAAGACAAGAAGGTGAGTAACAGAATTTCCATTTTTGGGTAAACTGATAATAGATAGAAAATATAAAAATGTATATTTATAAAATGCAGTGGAGGAAAAAGTATAAAATATTCTTTATAATGTAGTTAAATAAAATTCCAATGTAAAAACACTATAGATTCTTGAAAATGTACTTAAAAATACTTAAGTACTGTCCACCTCGCCATTTATACAATGCTTAGATCGTAGCTTTTAAAATATAATAATCTAAACACGATATCTTTACATAAAAAGCCAAACAAGATATGTAAAAACAGTAATTTAATGTGAGCTACATGTTACAAACATTAAAAAGTTAGATATAATAATGACTAACTTTAACGAGACAACTGCTAAGACACAGAGTTCTAGTTCATGAAACACCCAAATGCAGTCATACGTAACAGGGGAACTGCACACAAACATACGCACAATTTGAGGCAAATCCCACATTTAGGAAAATACGTTCTCTCGCTGATCATGGGGAAAGCCAGAGGTTCACTTTACCATAAAAGGAGCTAAATATTAAAAATAAAAACACTGTCTCAGCCCATCTAAGATGAGAAACCGATGAGAAACCTAGATTGGTGAACGTTGCCTTCAGATTTAAAGATGCTTCATTGGATCTGTAATTCCCACAGTTTCGGGTTCAAAAGGTTACATCTATGAGATCCCCAGTTAAATAAAAAGAATCCGTAATTGTCAAGCAGAGAATCTGCTGAATCACTCTTGTTCTTTAAAAGGAATTTAATGGAGCAAATTACAAATGGATCAATATACATGGTTTATATCAGGATGCTGACCTCTGTTTTACCTTAGTTGTTCTAAAAGATGAAGTGTTACATTTTTTCATCCTCCCGATTAGTACGCAAAGACAATGATAAGTAAGCTATTCGCTGGTTGATTTTCTCAAAAGTGTTAATGTTCTATTTGGTGTTTCCCATCCAACACAACAACAAATGCCATGCATTTGGGATGTTACACAATGTGTCTTTTTTCTTTTTCTACGATTTGATGTACAAAAACAGCTGTTGCATTTTTAAATGGGACTGTCAGTAGAAGGGGAGGAGTTAAGGCATGCTCTGCCCAAGCCGTCTAACATACGTCATTTTAGATGGATAGTCATTACAGGAAGGAACCGCATTTTCAGATTTTAACTACAGATTATAAGGGGAACACAAATTTAAAAAAGAGAATGACCCACATTGATAAACTGCTTACAATAAAGGCTGCAATATTTCATGAAAAAATAAGCATTATCATTTTGTATATTTCACTGGGACATTACTAGTTCTTAACCCTATACTCTTTACAAACACCTTCAGCATAGCAAAGATTCAGCAAAAAGACTTCTTATTCAAGTCTTCTCAAGAATTATTTTGTCATGTTAAACTGGCTTCCCATAAAAATTACAATGTAACCTAAATGTAATGCTGTTTTTCAGAAACAGGCACCCACAGCCATTAAGTCATTTTTCAACTTATATTAAACCAAAAGAAAAATGTTTCCTCTCCGAGTCGAACACATCCCATACCTCAAACTTTCTTTCTTCCTCTTTTCATAATATTATATTCAATCACTAGAATGACCCACTATGCCTGTGTGTACAATAAGTACATTGTCCAATGCCTCATTTCTAAAGCGGCACTTAACCTCACCAGTCGGTAGCAACTGGCTGTGAAATGTAAGCTATATAGATAGTATGTACTGTCAGTCAAGGAGAAACCCTAACATTTCAGTTATTGTTTACAGGCCGTTATGGTTCTGTCAACACAAAAGCATCTTGTGTTAGGACAGACGGGGCAGAAGCGCTCGCTGACAAATGATCGATTGTGAGGACTGAGAGGAGTGGCTGCACCCCACACTACATTCTGATGGAGCTGTGGCAGCCAAGAGCTGCATTCTGGGATTGCGTGAATCTCAAAACATTTGTGACACACACTTTGAGGAAACGTGAGATTACGTTCTCAGGAGAAAATAAAAGTCTCCATATGCTCTCCATTTAATTGCGTTGCTATCTAGGAAACGCAAAACCCAAAATACCAATTCTGTCATTCATAACCTGTTTATGACTCTTTTATCTGTGGAACACAAAAGGAGATATTTTGGGAAATGTCTCAGTGGCTTTGAGTCCATACAATATATGTCAATGGTTGTTTGGTTACCAGCATTCTTTAAAATATCTTCTTTAGTGTTCATCAGAAGAAAGTTTTAAAATGACATGAGGGCAAGTAAACGATATAATAATTTTCGGTTGAACTATTCCTTTAATATAATAAGACCGAAGAACAGGATTTTTCCTGTCCAATGAAAAAAATAACACTTATAATGCCAAGCATTTGTCTCAGGATTAAACAAACTGAAATCTTCTTCCTTTACCTTTTTAATTCTTCATGAATCTATCTTAAGATATAAACACGTCCATTTGTTATGATGCAAATGGATTTAACATGGGTGCAGAGTCACGGTCATAAGAACAGAATAGCACAAATCCAATTGTCAAAAATAACAGATATATGTGAAACTGGAAAGCAACAGCTGTGAGTTGCCCAGGGCAGCTGTCATCTGAATGTGTGTGAAGACATTTGGTACCATAAAGTCATGGCTCCCATAACAAATGTATATGTATACATTATCTATCTACAGTATGTCTACATTTTATTTTACACGCCTCCTCTGCCTGTATATCTAAATCTCTGTCAAATCTACATTGACATGACATGCATACAGTACTTACATGCTTTGCCACATCTCCACCAATAGCTGTGCTACACTTCATGTATTCAGACACTGGTCCACTTAACAAATGGTCGAATGCCTCCATGCTCTGGATTTCACCTTAACATCAGAGAGAAAACCACATAGCTTTTAGTAAAGCCAAAGTGAGATCAGTTTCATGTTGCAGAAGAACACACAGACTGACAGCCTGTCTGGAACACAGCGAATACAGACAAGAAGAGTGATACAAACAGTCAAACAATGCAGTGCTGTTATACAAACTATCAACTGCTTCTCCATTCATATTACACCAACAATATTAAATATTCATTTTTAAGAACCTTAGTTAGACATCCCACACAGATTTAAGGAGCTGTTGACATACAGCCAAATAAAGATTTATTGCAAACATTTGTAAAGACCGATAATTTGGGATTTAAACAAGAACAGATATTTAAAGAATGAATCTATTCTAATCTGTCATCTATTTTAACATGTTGCCGGTATTTTCGTGGATTTTTCTGGGCCTAATGCTACTGTTCTCCTATGAGAGTACTTTTCCCATGAAGGAAAAAAGTCCTTAATGTCAGAGGTCTTCTCCTTATGACAGTTACAAACAAAGTTTGGTGGAGTCACAACAGAGACAAATATGATTTGTTAGATGGAAGATTTTCTATTTATCATATTTTTCTTGCACATACTACAATGCAAGACATGCCAACAATATAACATGCAATATTGCATTACATTAAAATACAAAGTTGATTTTAAACATATCAATATTGAACAATAATTTTTTTTTATCTAGGAGTCAATTTTAAGTATTTATTGGCCTTGTGGATTTCTTGTTTGAAACTTTGCTATCCTTTTGCTGATTTAAGTCAAATGGCCAGGAATGTTGTTTATGTCTAAATTCATTTATTCAACATTGATTTGAAAAGACTAAAACGGTGATTATTAGGTTTTATAGAATATGTTTTAATTTCAGTCATAATGTGACATTATTTCTAAGTGGATCAATTTGTAACTACACTGATGGTACCTCCATTAATTATGTTGCTGATGTCACCATTGACCAGTCCTCCAGGACTGTTCTGCAGTTTGGCTGCCACCACTTCCAGACGAATCACAGCCCGCTCCAGTCGCTCAACCAGTGCTTCCATAGCAACAATCCTGTAGAAACAGAGACATCAAACTCTTGGTGCATGATAAACTGGCGTTATGAAGCTTTGATTTGTTAGGACTTCATGACCCAAGTACAAGCCAGTTCCATAAAACAGCTCCATGCTACCTGGGAGTGCTCTTTAACAACCATTATCTTTTTTACAGCCTTATAAAAAGATAGAATGAAAAAAGATTTGCCTTCTGCAAATGTACCACACACACACACACACACACACTCAGCAGGAGTGTGTCAAGGAGTGGAGAGTTCACTGGCAGTCCCACATATGACCACACCTTCAATATTCATCTGCTAGCAGGAATTTAACAGCCAATTCAGTTATGAAAAAAAAGTTTTCAGATTTTATATAGTCTTTTATCAAATGTTCATCCACGCACGTTTAAATCATAAGACAAACTCTGGAAAATATATAGCCTATATTATTTATGTTACAAATTGTACACATTCAAAGGCATTTGATATACAAAAATGTATTACTGGTCTCTTCTGTAAGTCTTGGTAATGTTTTAGCCAGTCTATTTGGAACACTGTGGAAACAAGTCTTATCTGTAAAATGTTTATTTCATTTATATGATTCCTCTAAGATGCATTATTAAAAACAATGACTTCAAATCAGTCTGTGAATGAAAGTTAAAAGAGACCACAATAATTTACACTTCTCTCTCTGAAAGTCCTCTACAATAATTATACATCTGACTGAATTGTATATACAGTATGCACATGACTGTGGATAGTTTCCATACATAATATAAATTAGTCTGTCTATAGGTTGACATTTTGAAACATTTCTATGTTCCGTTGCTTACGCTCCTTGACTTACCCCATAAAACTATAACAACAGTCACCACCATCACCATTTTTAATAGAATTGAAGTAACGTAACTGAACAATAACCTCACCTGTCAAACCATCTCTGTGATCATTACTGTTATCTGGGTCTGTGATCTGTTTCCATTCAATAAGACAACATTTTGTTCAATGCTTTCATAATTTAAAAAAAGCTCAAGACAAAAAGTTGGTGGCCATTGCAAAATGTGTTATAACCTGAACACCGTCATACAATACAACCCGCCATAAAGCACTGACTTTTTCTGCCCATTGCTAGAAATATAGAGAGAGCTGATAACAAAAAAGTCATATTTGCTTCATTTCTCTCCGGCATACGTCAGCCGTAATTAATAGTGACCCAGTGTGAAAACGCTCACGTCATCTTGTTATCTCTCTAGAGAATTCTCTAGGCCCTGCCAAATGCCTGACCTGGGCCTCAGTCGTGGTTTTTGTAGAGACAGTATAAGCCCTGAATTTGTGACACAAAGAAACTACGATTCTACTACACCGGAGCCCTAAACTTCCAGTCTAAACAGGGATATGTCACCTCAAAATAGCAGTACTGATACTGTTACATTTCATCTCAAAGAAAGCTTTTATTACATCATTGTTTATAAAAGACTTGAAGTTAGGTCCGCGACTGCCTACTGTATCAAACTGTATTCAATTAAATACAAACTCAACTGTTGAAAAAGAATGTATGATTTGTAGGGCTGCACCCATACCAGTATCGGGCCCAAAACTAAGCTCACGTACTCGTAACAATGCACCGATACCAAAGACCTATACCTCATGTGACATCACTGACAGATAATGTTTGTGAAAAGCAGTTAAAATTGTTTATTTTTTAATAATGTGTTGCCTGTGACTATGAAGCTATTTTATTTTTATTAATCTCACTGTGTTTTGAAAAGGTACAGGCATCGGTACATGCATAGGTATCGGCGAGTACCAGAAAAAATATCGGTACTAATACTTTCTTTATAGTCTTTATAAAATAGTATCGGTGCATCCGATAGTACGTGTGCTCCTGGCATTCTACTTCAGCCATGTTTGTATTGTCATGTAGCCTGTGTGTTCATTGACCTAATATTTTGTTCAAGTCTGAGATCCCGATTATTTACCCCGATTACTCATTAACCTCTAAAACAACATAGAAAACAAACTCTGAATTTATCCGAAACATTCATTTAAAGAAAAAGCATGCCGAACCACTGTAAAGGAAAGGGTTCGCTGTGGATTTATACTACTGGAAAAGAGAGGATCCTTGCCAAATGGAATGCAGCACAATAATCGCTCGCCTACAGTTATTTCATTTTTGTAGTTGATGAAGGCCAAAATTGACGATTACGATTCATTTTCGATGAATTGCACATCTCTACTCTGCTGTGAATCCAAACATTTCTAAAGTAACTCATATAACACTCAGTACATAACGTATTTCAGGAGTGTCTATTTCTGAATGTCTATTCACAGGGTCTAAATGAAGATACTAGGGGAGAGAGAGGTGACAGGGGGCATGTGGATGTAAAGGAAATTTGTCATATGCCAATATGCAACCTCTTCAATATATAACCCTGATTTTAACACCCGATGTTCACTTTAGAAACATTTTCTTCGGAAGTAATAGACTAACAGACAAAATCTATCCTAGTTTAGTCTATCTGAGTAAATGCTCAAAACATGGAAATGAATTACTTGAAAAGTGCGTGTGGGGCGCAGGGGGGATCTTAAGGTTGTGGTCAGTCTTATCCAAAACTATCACAAATAAAATGCACCAACACGCATGTCCAAAACATCTATTGCGCTCATGAATAAAATAACGACAGTAATGATAAGTGTGAAGGTTTTGAATCTAGCAGATCTTTAAGCTCACAACTGGAATAAAATTCCCTTAAAAATCAAGCATAGATTTACTTTAGTAAAAGTGCAGTAGCCTAACCAGACGGATTGCCATTTGTATGACCACAAAATTGTCAAACTAGAGTTACCGTGGTGGCAAATATCCTAGTTAAACTAAACTAACCGTGACACGAAAACAAGGAGTGAATAAAAGCACAAGACCACAACAATCACTTAAAATGTAGCGTGTCAGTCACACATAGCGAAAGTAAGCTCGTCACCTATCCCGTAGGCAGCAGACGCCTGCGACCGCTGATATGACAACTGACAGATCCTGCAATTTGCGAAGAGATAACGCGCCCCGCCATCAAACCCAACAAAGCAGGCATAACACAAAATGGTGCTAGTCCTTTGCTTTCTTTCGTGTTTTCAAAGCCTGCCTGCACGGCGAATGCGTGTTTCCAGACACAAAAACACGCACGTTGGAATGAGTACCTCCCATCCGCTCCAACATCTTTATATGATCTTTCCCGCTGCCTGCTAATGACATAACATACATGACACAGCCCGAGTCGATCTTACCGGAAAATTACCTCTGAAAATGAATCCGGGTCTCACGTTTTCGCTAGAAAATACGAGATATAAATCGACTATGCAGGTCTGGTCCTGGTGTACCGCGCTCAGTGTTGTCACTCAACTGAGCAGCCGGTCAGTGCGTTTCCGGGACTTCCATATTTGGGAAGGATGAATCAGAGGAAGCGGAGAAGCCTAGACGGTGGATACTTGAATGAAGGATGTCTACATCCCAAAATGTACACATTGATTCGTTTGATATTGTATTCATGTCATCTATAAAAGCTATGGGCAAATATGTGCATATGTATGTATTTATAACGCACGTTGCAAATATTCAAGTATTATAGCCCAGCATGTGGAGTCTATATATTTTATATACTATATATAACTATGGTGCACCTTTGACACCACCTAACAGAACATTATCAAGCAGTCTGTCTGTCGACCGGTATCAGCAGATAATGTGATATCCCCTCATTCTGCATCAGTTCCCGGTGGTAATTTCTTCCCGCACCCCTCTTGTTGTCACGGCCGATGTAAGACAGATGTCCTTGATGATGTGGGGTGGTAAGTTTCCACCGCTGCTGTGTCATCGTGGTACTAAGACATGAGCCTGCATTAGATTACATGGGAGGCAGAAATAGCACGTACTCAAGGAGAAGTGCCATGTGCACGGCCCTTTTGGCATCTCTAATTGATTGGAAAGACCCTGAATAATTTACCAAGTCGCATGTCTCTAGTATGGGAGAGAGACGGTATTAAGGTATGCATATGCTGTTTTGGTTTTAAGTACAGATAAAACATGTTGTCAGGGTTATATTTAAAGGTAGATGTGAGGGCTGTGGTTTACAGTCATTACACAAAGTGCACACTTGGAACACTAGAAGATTGGGTGTACCTAGGTCAACACGGTGGATCTCAGATCCTTGTCACAGTGATCTGGCTAACATTTCTCAGTCAACCCTATATCCAGAATCATCCGGACGTAAGGTTGGTAAATGCAAACACACATACATAAGAGCTTCATTTCACCACCTGACAAATCATTATATGAACATGCCGACAGCATGAGTAACACAAACACATTTCTTATGTAACAATTCAACAATGTGAGATCCACACAACAATATCTTAAAAAATAATCATAACTTTCATGTTCGGTTTAAGACTAATTTACTGTCATGTTTGAGATCACGAAGACCCAACTGATGTGGGTGTAAAATGAACGGTATATTGAAATGTTTTTTATTATATGTTCCCAATAAATGGTATTAAACTACGTAATATGGCTGGTAACAATTATTTAATTGTCAATTCCACAATTCGAAAGAATAAGGAACAAACAAAGTAAACTACTAGTAAATTGTGTACCGGAAAATTGCATTCAATAATATTGTAAATATGAAATCTCTGAGACCCTAAAGAAATGTCAAATGTTTCAATGAACACGGTTGAAGTAAGCTATCATGCTTTGACTGCTTAGTTTATAATAATTTTCACAAGTATTAACCTGATACATCAATGCTTATTTTTTAAACAATTAAATTGTTCTTGAGGTCATTCTGTTTGGGGTCAGAAAGACGCACAAACCCTGTTTGACCTTTTTAGTGACTCAAAAAAGAAAGAAGTTCCTAAGAAAAAAAAGGTAATCGGATTACTGAGCTTTAGCAGCTCCATTATTAAGCAGCGTCTGAACACCCAGAGTTCAGGTCAGTTAAAACACTTACTTTACCAACCAGCATAAACAAGATCGTAAATAACCATCTCTGTGTGTGGCGAGGTGACAGCTTGTGTGTTTATATTGTGACTTTCGGAGCACGTCGGCTTATTTTTCATGACACCTTCATCGACGAACCAACCAATGATGGCTTGTTCTTTGTCACTGCAGTGTGACTGTAGTGAAGTTACTTTCTGCAGCCTGTCCAAACAGAGACCCCAAGAAACAAACCATGAGGGTTTAAAGCCAGTCAAGCATGAAATAAACGCTAAAATAACAGTGATAAGGCTAGAAATGTTTGCTTTTGAGTAAATTACACAACATGATGAGCACAATTCAGGAATCCAATTACCTGCAAATATAACAAACAGCAGGACTGTTGTCCAATAAAGAAAGCATTTGAGGTTTAAATATAGAACCTTTTTATTTCAATTTAGAGTAAATAGTGTTGAAAATCTGAAATAAGGCTTCAATACCTACATAATGTTTGTATTTAAATAATAACACTTTACGTGCCCAAATCCAGTGACAATGTCTTTTGTTCGCTTGTTGTGTCGTTACTCTTTGTTTTCATATTTTCCCTTGTAAGAAAGAGTTCAAGTATAAAAATTCTTAACAGTGTAAAATTGCTCATCTGATGCATATTTAAAGCAATAGTAGCACAGCATCCGTCCTTGACATTGACAATACATTCTATTGTATGAAGCAGCATGTCCCTTAGATTTCGCCAGTATTTTTTTGTTCTTTTTTTTTTTAAACAGTTCTAAATATGACAAATGGAGATAACATGCCTGGAATAACAGGCCTGCAATAAAATAAATGTCATACGATAGGCATTAAACTAGCCAATATTTAATGTCACGTTCTAAAATTCCAAATGTATAGAAAGAAAAAAATAGAATTGTACAGTGCACATACAGAATTGTATCTTAAATAAGTCCTAGACCAACATTTTTGGTTGAGTTTGTTAATACTACAACTAAACCTACTCAATAACTTATAATAATATGCCATGAGATGAATACATTATATCCATACAGTACCGCATCCAAGTCTGTGATCTTGGAGCGCAACATAAGTCAACTCAAAATAAATATCTTAAATAGCAGATGTCTCTTTAAATAGCATTACAAATGTAAGGCACACAAAGAACCCTCGCACGCACAGATTCGGATCCTTTTAGCTATAGTGCTGTTTTGCAACGAGTTGAAATACATAGACCTTATTAAGAAAAGACGTGCTGGTGCTCGGTTATGTTTCTTGGTGAAGACCAGAGTTCATTTCTCATTGTAGTCGACTGATAGCGGGTGAAAAGCTTGTGTTAAGCCCCTCCCTTTTCACATCTCCTTGTCTTTATCCAGCGATGTGTCTCTCTCAGAAAGATATCCGGCTGGTGATGGAGAAGACGTGGGTGATATCGGGAGGATCTACAGGTGGTCTTTTGCTCAAGTCTCCAGACACTCTTGAACAGAAAGAGAGGGGAGCTGTTGAAGGAGCTGAAGCAGTTCCAAAATGGACCCAGGGATTAAACAGTGACAGCTCTACAAATGAGCACCAGTGATGTTTTCAGAGCGCGGTTTCCCCCAACACAGTAGTTTCTAACACTGAGCAATGCCTCAAGCTTTTTTTTTTCCTACATCATAATATTAATGTGTGTGCGCATGTGTGCTTTCTCCCTCGCCCAGAGACATAACACTTAAATTTGTGTGTAACTTTGTACATGTTAGTCCTTGTGTATTTGTAAGCATATAATACAATACGTCTCCGTCCTTTTGTCTTTTGAGAGTCCCTTCAAATAGTTCGATGCCCTTTCGTGGGGTAGCAATAGAGAAATTCTCCTTTTCTGAGCTTACGTTTGTCCCCGGTTTGCGTTTGCATAGATCAAGACGGGAGAGGAAAAAGGGGGACATTCAGCATCAGATAGATAAAAAGGTAGTTCACGACACATAAAACGCGCTAACACTGGATCTCTTCATTTCGCCACAGTTAGGTCTACGATCCCTGATTGGCAGAGTTTGTCTTTTCTAATTTGCTGAAAAACGCTCCATTTCCCTGATGATCAAAAACAAAATGTACTTGAGAAGACAAAACAAAAAGAGAGCCCTCAAATGAGAATAAATTGAAGGGTTGGGGCCCAGAATCGAAACACTGTGGGACATTTCCAAGTGTCCTTTGGAGAATACGGTCGCCTACATTAATGACAGCATCAGGACTTTCCTCTACAATGCGCCTATACCACAGTGATTAGTCGCTGCATACCTCCTTTCGCAATAAATATTCTACTCTAATATTAATTATGGTAATAAAGATAACATAATAATAAGGATAATGAAAATAGTAAAAAGCTAGATTCCGTCCTTTTCTGCAAATTGTTTACATTTTTGGTTTAATCACAGCAAGATGGAAAGCAATGGAGTTCCCACCTTACTAATAATCTCTATCAATTACCATCCCCCTCCCGTATTCTCCTCCTCTTGCAATCAACCCACAACCAGCATCTATTTTCTTCACCATCCTCCACCTCTTCATCATCATCATCATCTAGTAGCAGTTGCTGGGCGTCGGCTCCCCGCGCATCTCCCGCCCGCTTCATTGGTTGCTATTGCATACGTTCAGCTTGCAGCTGCTGGGGCTGGTACTGAGCGAATGCTGCAGCCGCGGCGGCAGATCCAGGTGCGGCGGTGGCCAGTGGCTGCTGCATGGCATAGCCGTAGCCGGCAGTCGCTACGTAGCCGGTTGCGGCAGGAGAGGCAGCATACGGGTACTGCTCGTAGGCTGCAGCGGCAGCTGCAGTCGCAGCGCTGGCATATTGAGCGTAGGCTGCGCCGGTGTAATCGATGTAAGGCGAAGTAGCGGTGGTGGAGGCCGCCGCGGTTGGCTGGATGTGAGGGATGACCATGCTGGGCTGCATGAAGGCCTGCGGGTAGACATAGTGAGTGGGGATCCTGTGAAAAACAAACAACAACCTGTTAGCCCCACAATGGAAACATTTACTGCACAAGCACAAACACCGAGCAGAACCACAGCGCAGCCAAGCATCCCATTTCAACAGTAACACCAAGAAAATGTCTGCTAGTGATTATTAGAGGTATAAGGTTGCCAAAATAGTCATCTCTTAGTAAGACAATGAGACATCTCAAATATTTAATAAGTAATGTGTGTTTTTTTCCCTTTAATAGGGTAGTGTCATTTTTGTGCCAGCTTGTCTGCGATTGGTCAGCCAACAGATACTCCCAACCCAATTTCACACTATCGGTTGTGTCCTTATTCACAACACCCTCATGTCATTCACTCACCCTTATGTCCGGATTTTTATTTCTGGGCGATATATTTCCTCAAAAATATATAGAATGTGAGAAGCGCCCACATTTGCTAAGGCAGACACTATGCTAAAAGTCATACGTGTCATGCAGTGAAGTGGTGGGACAGCAGGACCCAGGAGAGTCAGAAAGGAGATGAGGGAAGCATTGTGAATATGTCAGAGCTACTTTGACAGCTGGACAGTTTTCAAAAAGGGACGCTGCTGGCTGTTTCCCCCTCCGCATTTAGACAATGAGCCTCAGGCAGGACAGCACACACAGAGGGGAGTTTTGATTAAATAAGCAATCAGGAACAATGAGCCCATTCTGCCTTTCATTACGTACCCCGCTGCACTTTCAGAGGCCTTTTTACATCTACTGTCTGCATGTTAAACAGACAGGTGAAAACTTTTAGTTCAGGCATGCACTGGTACGCTGAATGACCTCTTAAGTGCTAAAGATGATACGATGTCAAGATATCGCCAAATTGTTGTGAGAATGGGTTCTCATTTAAAAGTCCCACGAATCAACATTTTGCTGATGACTAAATTTGTCTTAAGAAACTAAGAATCTCTTCCTGTCTGAAAAATATGTATTTTGCAGTAGGAATGAAAAATAAAATCAATATTTGCTGGTGGAATTACAGACTCCATCATGTAGCTTATAGTTAAGAATCTTTGTGTGAATCGAGTCCCACATTTAAACTTGTCTAGGTCGGGGGAAGAAGTGAGAGAAAGCTTCTATCATGGCAACCCTATTTCATCTGTCAAACCTAAGCACCTGAACACTCCCAAACAAACTCCAAAACCTCTGCCCCAAATGTAAAAAGTATAAAACAGGCATCAAGGGAAACAAAGGAGAGCAGTTAAACCACCAACATCAACTCATCAACCACGCACACAATGCCATAATCTTTCTTTCCTCACTCAGGTTAACGTCTTTCGTAGATGCCTTGCTGGTCTGAGTAACACAAAGGGCTGCGTTAAACAGACCAATCAATATACAAAAATATATACAAAACATGAGATAGACAGACAACATAGACAGACAACAAATATTTGGCATCAAAATTAAGGGATTTCTATTAAGTGCTTGGGTTTCGGCAAAGATATTTGAGCTGTTGTTTATGAATCTGCTCAGTTTATATCTACACTAGAAACACAGCTTAATGTTTGATTGTTCTGTTAAGAAACTCTTCATCGCAGTTAAGTACACATATAACTAAATCAGCTGTCTAAACGCAGTGCCGGGTCATGGAGGGATGACAAAAATCTTGTGCAACCAGTTGATAAAGTTAAATAAAGTGCAGATGACTCATGGACACCGTTTATATGGCTCAACAGTGTGAGTGACAGTGAGGGCTGGGAACTATTTTCTGCTCCACCTGCCATTCAACATGAGTTACTGTGGTGTTTTCCAAACGTTTCACCTTTAACATCGGCTCAACGTGTTTTTCCATAACAAGTGACAATTTGTTTCCTTATGTGGAGTCATTTATAACAGTATATCAAAGTTCTGTTTTGGGTCTTTTTCACTTTTTAAATGAAATAAATGGGGACAAAACAAGACTTGAACAAAGTTCTCGAAAAATAATGAATAAAGACTGACTAAAATATGGACTGACTCAAATTTATATGCTGCTTTAGAACACTTGGGCCTCTTCAATTCTACTGTATAGCAGATCATTTGTTTTTGTGATCTATGAAGGAAATTACATTACAAATGTAGAATTTCTATAGTTTTTATATAGTATCTTGAGATCTCTTCAATGGAAATAAAATACGATTAAACAAACAAAATAAACAATTGTAACTGGCTGTCCATAACTATATTTGTTTGTCTATCTAAGCCACTGGCAATTTTATGCATCTAAATATAGGCCCGTTGTCTTGCTTAACAGAAACAGAATTAGCAAACACTTGCGGTCATCAGCTGAAATCTCAGATAAACAGGTGAAAGAAAACAACCTCAGTACATTTACGGGGTTACATTACAGTACAGGGTTTGATAAAAAAATATGTGGGACGTCCTGTTACCAACTGGGCAGATTGGGATTATTTAACAGAACTATTTCTGATGTTCTTCTGTGTTCATGAGAAACATCTACAAAGAAGGTTGTGGAACAGGTATGACTTTGCAAATTTCAAACCTACCCACATATTACAGATTTGACTAGTGACACGGTTTGGTTGTATTTGGCCCAAGAACAACACTCGACAACTGCCCCAATGTCAAAGTATGATGCCCCTTAATTGACACACGATTCCATAACTAATATGGTCACGAATTTGGATCCAGTGTGGCACATGGTGGGCCATGTTGAAGTTTATCTTGAACTAAATGTCAGGAGCAGACCAGGCCCCCAAGCCGAGAGAGAGTGATCAGAGTCAAAGAGAAAGAGCGAGAATTAAAAGCAAGAGAGCTTTATGCGACTGCACTGTCAGCACTACAGCCTTTATGGGAAACAATGGTGAAGCTTGTTTTCCTTAACGCCGCACAGGGCCATGTGACGAAGGCTCGCACAGGGGGCTGTGGCATCCAGACATTTTTTTTGTCACAGCAGAGGACTCACAACACTGCAAACACATGCATGTATGTCACAGACACACATACACAAAAAGACACACACTCACCCACACACATACAGACACAATGCAGAATCTTCGGAAACACTGAGCGACTGCCCATTTAAACCTTTTTCTAGGACTGTCTGCTTTCAGAAAGATACAGACTTCTTTTTTGTTAGACAGAATGTCAGGGTGGATCATTTCAATACAAAAAAGAAAGACTAAACACACCGAAAACGTATCATGAACACTGATATCTCTGTCACGGTATGTGACTTTCATAAACCCCAATCCAGTTTTGATGTATAGAAAGGATCTCCTCTACCATTACGCAAATATCTGCATCTCAAAGAAATAAATCATATTTTAGACAGAAGGACAACATTTGTATGTTTGGAATCCGATGAACTATACTCCACCCAAAAATGAAAATTCTGTCATGAATTACCCACCCTCTAGTTGTTCCAAACATATATAAATGAATTTGTTCGGTTGAACACAAAGAGAGATATTTTGGAATAATGTTAGCAACCAACAGTTCTGAAGCACCATTGACTGCCATAGTAGGAAAAATTTAAATGGTAGTCAAAAGTGCCCCAGAATTGTTTGTTTTCCTACATTCCTCAAAATATCTTCTTTTGTGTTCAAAAGAATCAATAAATTACAAAAATTGTCAGTCAATGGTGCTTCAGAACTGTTGGTTGCAAACATTATTCCAAAATATCTCTCTTTGTGTTCAACCGAGCAAAGAAATGTATACATGTCTGGAACAATTTGAGGGTGAGTAATTCATGAGAGAATTTATGCTTTCAATCTTCTTGATTTTTGAATTAATACAGATGATCGGACATCATCACTACGAGAGAAACAGCAGGACTCTGGGGATTCTGGATCCAGTGCAGGATGCCTTTTAGGGCTAGAGTAGAGAGACATAACAGCAGCGCGCGAGAGAGAGAGCACGAGAGAGAGAGAGAGAGAAAGAAAGAAAGAAAGAAAGAAAGAGCAAGAGAAAGAGAAAGAAAGAAAGAAAGGAGCAAGAGAGAGACACAATGGAGATGGGAGAGAACGGTAAAGGGTGAGTATGTGTCATACTCTCTGTGCTGTGAGTGTGACAGGACTCTCAATCAGTGAGCAAAATAAAACCGAAAAAACGTGCAAGTTTGTAGTCGGGTTTTGGTTTGGCGTGAAGACTATTCAACAACGGCACACAAAACAAACGGCACTCACTACAATAACAAGAAACACAAAAAAGGTGAAAGAAAATCAAAATAATCATCAAAACACAAGCTCCAGCAATTACAAACGTGAGGAAACAAGTGAAAAAGCAAACTACAAATCACACTTTGCTCTCTGGCAAAGTTATACCACTCCTCCCCAACACGGAAATACAGCACCCCAAATCCAGCCTTATTTCTATCAAATTAAAAAAAGCACACAGTTAAGCTATCAACACCACTTCATAACGGTAAAAGGCACACACAACTCTATGTACTATTAAAAGTGAAAGTCCAAACCAAATTGAAACCAACATACATGCATCTGTAATCACCATTTCATGTGTTTTTGTGTGCTTGAGTCTACAGGTAGTGTAGCTACCGATCTGCACAAAGCTCTCAGAGCTATTCCTCAAACCACCAGTTATCTTAACCCAAATCGAGCCTGTCGAACCAGAGAAAGATAGACAACATTGAGTCAGGCTATGGTGTGCAGTCAAAGTGGTTCTTTCACACACACATGTATTGAGGAAGGGTTAGAAATTCTGCATAAACATTGAATGTTGTGTCATATTTCCCTATTATTTACCATTTAACTTGTTATTATAATGAACGTACGGACTTCAAACCGCTCAAAACCGTCAAACTACCACTGAACATCAACATTTTCTAGAGTTTGAAGGTGTAACTGTCACTCACCCGTATGGTCTCTGAATGAATGCAGGGTGAATTTGAGGAACACCAAAAGTAAAACCTGCAACGAAAACATTAAAAACAAGTTTATATGAATTGTCTATGCTTTTTCACAAAACTACATTCTTATAAATCAACCTGCTAAAGATGGATGCGAGTTAATATTTCTGATGGAACTACTTGTGTGTTGAATGCATTAAGTACATGGGGGTAAATCCCATTGTTACACCAGGCAAACGAACAACCTTTACTGCTTATCATTAATTTAGACTTAAAAAAAACAGCCACAAGCCCTGGGTAAACATCAGCACATGCACACACAATGAAACTACACAATAGCCTGTGCTTAAAACCAAACTTATATCTGTACTTTGTTTTTAACCCTGTATGGTTTTGTTAGGAGTCGCTGTGTCCAACAGATTACAGCGCTGGCATCCAATGGTTTTCACTGATGATTGTGATCTTTATATGCCTTTTGCATATTAACACACGTATAAAAGCCTTACCTGGCTGCATCACCCTCGGCTTGGCCCCAAGATAAGCCAGGTTAACATTGGCCTTCCTGCCATCGATGATGGGGTTGGGGTCCTTGCAAGCTCTGTCTGCGGCAGATCGGTCTGCCATAGTTACCTAGTTTAGAATGGACAGTTTAAATAGAGAGACATTTGTAAAAGTAAAATCGATCTTGAAAAAACAAACAAATTAGTTTACGTTTTGCCAAAAGAAGCTTCTAGACTCTGTTAGCTAACGCCATGGCAGATTTCAGATCATTTGTTTGTCCAAGTACGCATGACCTCTGGCCCAAATGACGATTTAAACACAAGACGTTGTGTGTTTTTCGGAGGCTGGAGTAAATCGATATAAACAGATATCACACGAACTGTTTTCTAACAGGTTGTTTTGACATCTGTTGGAGTCGTTTCAGTTCTGGTGTGTGCGCTGTCAAAAGTTTACAAGTTGCCTTGTTTACTCTGTGGCTGTGAAACGCTTATCAGGGTGCTTCTACTTAAACGCGACAGCTGAGCCAATATGGGCCTGTTAGTCTCCAAAAGCGCAGTTTAGTGGGTCAGGAGTTAATAATCTATCGTTTTAGGCTTTGTGAATTGTTTTGTGACTTACCATGATATGTCTCAAGATGTATTAGTAAATGTAGAAAATCTAAAACAATTCGGTGAAGATCTAGGTTTTAAACGTACATGTTGCGCAATCATTGCAGATACCGATGGGCATGGGGTGCAAAACAAGCTTTTTCTCGCCTTCACGGAGACCTGTTGCCATTTAAATGTGTTGTGTCATGCTGTCAGACAGCAGTTATGTACGCCAAACGTCTGCGCTTGACAGCCCCTAACAAGGGAATTGGGAAAGAGGGGAATACTTACAAATCCATAACCCCTGGACTTTCCAGTCTGTCTGTCGGTAATCACCACAGCTTCTTCGATTTCCCCAAACACTTCAAAATATTTCCTTAGACTGGAATCCGTCGTATGGTACGGAAGACCACCGACAAATATCTTGGTGTACGTGGTGTCCTTCTGGGTGGTATGCATCCTCACAAAAACGCACAAGTGCAAAAACTAAAAAGAAAAAACCGACCAAACGCCGTGCAACGCTTAGGCTTGATAATGACTTGACCGCCCCTTCAATTTCCCTTTAAAATAATCACTAGACGGCGTGCGCAAGCGAAGTTACCAAAGACGACTTTTGAATATATAAAACGCGCGTGGATGTGTTTAACGTAAGAGGTAGATAAATTTGCAGTCCCTTGGTAAGTAACGTGGAGCGGATTGAGCCAAGGATCATCAGGTGGGTCGAGCTCCTCTTCCAAACTGACGTGACTTCTAAAAAGTGCGTGAGACCCGTTACTAAAAGTGCCCGGTTAAACCACACCCAGATCGCTTTGAGGGCGGAACGAGCGATGCGCCCACACGCCCACTACACGCGCTGAACAACAGCTGGACAGCGCACAACGGGCATTTGTGTGCCTTTGTTGAAGAACTGTACAGACATTTAATGCAGTTGTTGTTGTTTCAGTAAACTCGTGGACAGTTGTTGCCTGTACGAGAACAGAGAAATAAAATGAAACGTAAATACATTCAATGCGCAACACTTTATTATCAAGAACGTGATAGATCACCACAAATGTCATGCCAGATTATGTTATCAGTCATAGCGTGTCCGTTAGGACAGTTTGGCATGTGGTGGTTAAACGAGTTCTTTATGGTGCCCGTGTGTGTCAAATAAAAAGAAACACATGTTGCAGAGGACGGACGCTGTTCAAATGCTGTTTCATTGAAACTAAATACAGGGAGAATGTCCGGACATGTTTCCAAAGTTTCTTACTGCGTAAAAGCGCACATTGTACAGTCAACATGTTTTTCTACTGCTTTAATATTGTTTATTTTTCATCAACACAATTGTATATTAACATTTTGATGAATGCGTATTATATTTAAGGCTGCTCATTTGTCCTGATGTAAGCGTTTTAACATTGCTATGAACTTTTTTTATGATTTATTTGCAGTTCATTAAACTAGTCATGCGGAGTAACAGGAATTTTCAAAAGTACAACTATTTCGCATAGTCCCTGATATTTGTATATATTCAACAAGAATTAGAACTCAGAAATCAGTTGTTAATAGTTTAAGAAGTGTGTGTTATTTCTGCATGGCACTTTATTTGCCACGGTCCTGTTAAAAGACCTTTTCTTTCACTGACTGGTATGTATTGACTATATTTAACTTAGGCTACAGTTAAATGTTTTATGCTACTTTAGCATATGTGCTAGATTATTCCAACAACAATTGCTGACGTCATTCAAGCTTCATTTAGAACAAAAAGAACAGACAATATTCTAGGCCTCCAAACAATTGGGAGGAATGTGATATGCCTCCGTAAATTATTAAGCATGCTTCTCATTTAGACCATTCAACTTCCACAGCACTCAGGTGATGGAGTTTTTGTGGATGCTTGCAACCCGAGAACTAGTCAATGTGGTGTGACCTGCCAAGCCATGTGGAGATCCTGACGCCCATACACGGATAATTGAGGCTTTATATAAAAAATGTTAGGCCGCAACTCGATAGAGCATGTTCATGAGTCCACTAATTTATTCATGGAGGCACACACGCCCATTAAGCCACGAGCTGAGGTGCTTGGAGGGAGATGTGGCTTTGTATTTCAACTGGATTACAAAAGAAGGCCTATCTTCTTTCAGGAGCCTGTCTCCGTTTACCTACGAGACATTAACGTTTTGCAGTTTTATGGACACTATCAATGAGTCCAATAATTTTATTTTCCAGTTAATAGAAATAACCATTAAATTGTTGTGTCAGATGCAACCTCCATATTTTAAAGATAAATCTTTTCAGGATGATGCTTGGTGGTCTACACTGGGTCTGGGTTAGAGTAGTCAAACAAAAAGAACAGATTTTGGAGAGCACTCAACTCAATCCACCTGTCAAACACGGTCAGTCGTTCAGTCTCACATACACACATTTACTGCATTCAGAGGTCATTGGTTCGAGTGAACAGCTGAAAAACTCTGTGATGTATATCTATTCAAGCAGCTTTTAAAACTCTATAGACTTATGTTTAGTTTTTATTCATAAAAGGTCAGTCAAATTCTAACTGTGCAGTGCTTGTACTTTAATGTTTTAGGCTTTTCATTTACTGTATTAAAAACGCTGTCAGCCAAGAACCAATTTGGTTCAACTTTGACTGCTTTGAAAGAGGGGCCATTTTCAAATGTAACATAACAGGTGGGACCTGTCAGAATGTCAGCGCAGTCAAACAGACAAATCACTGGCAGCTGTAACAGTAGACACAAAGCACAGACACACACACTCTTCAAATGACAACACGTTTTGGTGCGTAGTTTATATAATTAGCCAATTCCAGTAAGCTTGGTTACAGTACACCACCATAACAGCAAAGATATAATCTAACATATAAAAGAGGCATCTCAGAATCCCACAACAGAGGCCAAGATCCATATCTCAGCCCTCTTGCCTTATAAAAGGAAGTGACTAGCACCACCTTGTGGCTTTCTGTGACATGAACGCAAAAACGTTCTTAAAATATTGATTGACTGTCCCTTTCGAAAAATAAACCCGTGTTTACTATAGTAAATGTGTAGTTGGCATATTGATTACAATTTAGATAATCGTTTGAAATGTTTTTACAACAAATACCATGGTTAGGCCTAACCAGCTCTCTCCTCCACCTTCAATCTCAAGGCTGAGGTGAGACCCTAACTGCTCCCCGGGCACCACAGCAATGGATGCCCACTACTCTGGGTGTTCACGGTGTGTTCCTCACTGCTGTGTGTGTGTGTGTGTGTGTGTGTGTGCTCTTGGATGGGTTAAATGCAGAGCGCAAATTCCGAGTATGGAACAACATTCTTGGCCAAACATCACACCACTTTTACTTTTCAACAATGGTCACTGCAGCAAAACTGGACTAATTTCCGGGTTTAAGTATAACTGTTTTTAAGTTTATGTTGTCTCATTGAAAACATTTATAAATTAATGTCAACAGATTTTACATACTGGCAACATATGCTAATATATCAATTTCAAATGAAAACTTGATTTCACAATTATAATGATTCTCCAATGAAACTCAGTTCTGCATTGAAGAAAATTCTGCAAAAGAATTGGCCACTCAGACAAGTATTTGATCCTTAATCTATCATTCATTATTTGGTTGTCTTGATGTTTAAACCAACAAGGCACATGATTTCTATTATTTTTCCTACACAATAATGTAAAAACTGAGATCAGAGTCTGACCCATAAAGCTAAATCAAGATTAATAATGACCTGTAAAGTGCATGTGCAACTCAAAGAATGTACACGTAGGAACACCCCTAGATTAAACTCTTTCTGTATGAACCGAGGCAATTTAGTCGGCTCTAGTCTGGAATAAACGAAGAGAATGGAGCAGGTCTAAAAGCCAAAGTCATCTGTGCTTTCAATCTGTTGAAAGGTGGAGTCATTTTCCACCTCTGGGGAGTCAGCAAGTCTTTGGTCCTCAGACACTCTGTCAATTGGTGTCTGTAGCTCTTTGGTTCGGGTTGGGACAGGAAGCTGCTCGGAATGGACCGGTTCTAAATGGTTTTGTTCCTCTGCAAAAACACGAGGTCGTGCAGATTTAGTCCTCAACCTGAGTTTTAGGTCTTCCTCTCTTTCCTAAAAATAAAAGATAACGTCTCATTACTCATTAAATGCCTGCATGCATACGGCATATAGCCTCATTAATCTAAGATAATAAACGGCAAGATTTGAGTGACATTAGGCTTTGCTACACCTTTCTTCTTTTCTCAACCTGGCTCATCTTGATCTCAATGTCTTCTTTTCGCTTGACCTCTTGTTCTTTTTGAGTTTTAAGCGACTCCAGCCGAGCGGGTGGTCTGCTCCTTTGTTTTCCAATGTCATCCATCTGACAGATAAAAGGTTTTTATTCACAGTAGAAGAAAAATGAACATACATACATGGATAGGTTTGAAACTAAGTTAGCAAGACAGATGGAATAAGATAAAGGATCTTACCAGAATGTTGTATGCCTCTCCACTGGTGGCCTGTCTCGGTTGAGCTGGAATGATTCCCTGAGTAAGCAGTTCCTCCAGGATGGTGCTGGACTTGGGTCTCTCACGGCTATGCTGGGCTAATTCAGGACTCTGGGCTAGTTTTGACAATGCATAACATAATAAATGCTAGATTTATTGTTTGATTGTGTGCAATAGAATAATGCTATTTATCAGGTTTACAAAAATCCCTGCCCAAAACACAGCAGAAAAGGTAATGGATGTAATGGTTAAAATCGGAATGGTTTTGGTTTTAAAGGAAACTTTAATGATGCCCTTGCTGAACAATCATAGAAACAATCACAGAAATTCTAATGGTTTCATAGAATACCACTGCAAAATTCCTTTATAGTGTGTTTTAGGCATTAGTCCAGTATTTAACATTCCACCAATAGAATCCATCACATACTAGTAGACACCATAACAGTTTCCATTAAAACCAACCCCTTTAAAACCATTCAAACCCTTACAACTTCTTAATATTGTTTCTATTGTTCTAGCAGCTAGGGATGTGATGGATTCTACGGGGGTGGGATGGGAATATACTGGCAGATGGGAATAGAACACTGTTAAATCCTATTGAAACAATTATGTAATGGTTTTAATGGAAAGAGCAAGTGGTTCATAATGGCATTTTAATTGAAACCATTCGGATTTTTGTGATGGTTTCTGTTGTTTTTTTCCTTTAGTTTTATGTATTCACTAAAATATTAAAAAGGATCGTTTGGTTGTATTATGATCTAACCTCGCAGGGGTGGTAGTAGTCTAGGTACAGATCCTGGCAGAGCTGTTGGCTCTCCGGCATCCAAACCGACCCCGCTGTCTGTGGTGGTTTTGGACACCGCGGAGTCCCCACGAGCCCCTCCCAGAGCCACGGAAATCTCATGACTTTCGATCTGCAAAATATCAGCGAAACGACCAAGTCAGATATCTGTCCCTAAAATTAAGAGCTTCATATAACAAAAGGCTGGCTATGTAACCTTAAGGTTGTGTTTAATTATTCAATTCGCGTTTATATTTATATATATTCAACAATTCTCGTTGTGTTGGGAAAGAGTATTCCATCGTTCAGGGAATTTCTTTGAACTTTATAACCCCTATAGATTTGCTTTAATAGCTATAGATAATTGATATTAACCATAAAACAACGAGATAACGAGACTGCCTACCTCGTTTCTGCTGCACGGTTTTACGGGTTCAACCACCGTGATTTTGGAGCTCCCACATCCCATATTGCACACGACAGCCCGATGTTTCAGTGCTGCTCAGAAACTGTTTGATCTGAGTCTTTAAACACCGTCGCATTCCAACACATGATCCTCTGTCGTCGTCATGGACTCTTTGCGTTGCTACGAACCGTTGCCAACATAAATCTGACCCCGTACCAGAGGTCACGTAACCTGTTATGTTGCCCTGGCTTTAAATTGTTCAAAAATAAAACAAAAGCTTGAAGATGACAACTTATGACTTTAATTTTAAAAACGAACATTTTAAAATAAATTGAGGAAACATTTGACTAAATGCAATAGATAGCCTATATAGACAAATATTCATACGTTTTGGACTAGTGGCATACAGCAGGAGCAATACAGTCAGTAGACTACATTCCTTCAAGTCTATTTTGGTAAATAGTTAACCAAAATATAAAAATTATCTAATAATTATTTAGCCTGATAGTGAAAACTAAGATAAAGTTATTTTTTGTGGTTTACGGTTTTCTACATAAAACTATCCTGCATAATATAAAGCGCATTCTGTGAAAATATAGTTTGATATCTTTAATATTGGCTTTCGTTAAAGTCAACCGAATTTGTCAGCGGGAACACATCCTGATTCTTGAGGTCCACCAGATCAAAAGTTAATACATGTCTGAAACCTACTGACTACCTCACAACAAGTTATGAGATTTTAAGCCTGCTATCACTAACGTTTTCCGCAATTGAATGGGAAACCTATTATAACAAATGAAAATGATAGTCAGATACTTTTCTCCCTGTGTTCCATTTGGTGGAGAGTTCATGTCTTCAATCAACATACTTACTATAATGCTGCTAACAGAAAATGTGCCCATTATTGAAGGGAATACCTATCCTGACATCTGTGATGTAACTGTCATAAGATGTTCCCCACATATGATTTGAAAAATAAGATTAGACAGAACTCAACCCAACAAGCTCTGAATCATGTAACAACACTACTAACCACTACAACATCATAGACAGCTTTGAGTTGGGCTTCACCCTTGTTACTTTCTTCGTCAAAACCTGAGCATCAGAGCAGGGGAAACATATCCTGACAGCTTAGAGTGTTTCTGTCAGATACTGTTCCCCCTTTGCTTCATTGAAAAGACAGTTAATACCTGTCAACAACAACTACTGTACTTGTTTCAGATTTAGACCACTGACTCTTTCAAACCAAAACAAGTTGGTTCTGACACTGCTGTCTTAAAATTTGATCATCACAGCAAAAGGCCTCAAATCTACAACCGGTAAACAGGGTTCATAACATCTAACCACTGTGCCATTGTGATTTTGGTGGGACAGGGCCTGGAATTCTGCTACTTCTAAATTTAGCCCTGAGAACTGGGGGAACGGTATCCGACAGCTGACACTGTCACTGTCAGATACCGTTCTCCCAGTGTTTCATAAGAGGACATAAAATATGTCTCATACATTTTTCATAAAATATGTCTCATACATATTTTAGCTACATACTGCTATTTTTTTAAATCATGTTCCAGGAGTACTACGAACAATGGCATCATCCATTACTTTGGGTTGGGTTTCAAACTTGTAATATTCTACTACTGCAAAACCTGTCCACTAGAGCAGGGAAATTGCATCCTGACAACTGAGAATGTTCCTGTCTAATACCATTCCACCTGTGCTTCACGTAAAAGACAGTTCATACATGTTCTGCACTACTTACACTGCTTACTGTCTACCCCACTACAATTATGTGGTTAGATTTTAAGGCTGGTATTGCTTAATTTGTTTCTCTTTACACAAAATAAAATATGTTTAGCCTAGCTTATATGTTTTGAAGCTGGATCCACTTATAGTTTTGGCTAATTAACTGTTAATGTGACCCAGTCTGTGAAACCAGGCTAAAGTCTCAAAATCTGAGATAACAAGCTTAATTATGTTAATATGAGAATGTGTTTCTGATACGCATGTGTTAAATTCACACAGGGTTTCTCCATCACAAGTCAGTCCTGTGATGTTTACTGTAAGTTGTGTATCATGGCTTCTGTAACACCTGACAGCTATGTATGATACTGTCAAAATCAAGTCCATTCAAAGCCGAGTATACACACTTGCTGACCAATCAAAAATGTTACCGGAATGAAAAGATATTTTAATGCAACTTTATTTGTATTCAATTATCTAAATGGACGAATAAGTAAATATTGGAATAAATAAGAATACGTGAAACTGATTCAATTAAATGAAATAATATAAATATTCGTGCAACTTTCAAAACTTCTTTGCAGGTTCAAGACGCTGATCGGCCAGGAGATGGTACTCGCGCTCATCTTTCCTCCGTCTGCACCCCCGGACCTAGCTTGAACTATCCCGTTTTTTATTGCCATGGGTAAATACAAATAAGTATAAAATTACATTTAAATCACGATAACAGTAACAATACATTCGAAAATAAATGACAAGTATATAGGTGGGGAAAAAACTAACGTGAGAAAACGAGAAAGAAAAAAAAAACACGACAACATCAACATAAAAGATTATTCAGAAAAAAACAATTGAAAGTGACTCAACAAAATATATCAAATAAATTAGCACAGGTCTTAAGTATTAAGAGCCTGAATGTATTGATAAGTTTCATTTTTAGAAGCAATACACGAAGGCAATTTGCATTGATGGATATTAAATGTAGCCCCGCCTGAAATACAGCCCTGCAAAAAGGGATTTAACGGTTTTACAACTTCCTGTACTGCACCAGCCAATGGAGTCGAGTGAAATAAGGCAGTAATAGCGGCTCAACTCGCTCAACTTCAGTGAAGTTTGTTCGGAGATACGTGCTGACGGGCGCCGGTGTCATGTGGTCTCGTTGACGGGTTCTCTTGCGTCTTCTTTTGGACGAGACGTATGGCGCCCAGTCAGGGGTCGAGCATGCTTGGCAAAGATGATGCGAATGATAAGATACACTCTCGGATGATCAACGAGCAACAAGTGGAGGACATCACCCTCGATTTCTTCTACAAACCGCACACAATTACGTTACTGACGTTTACTGTTGTCAGCATTATGTACTTCGCGTTTACCAGGTAAGTCAACGGGAGATTTAACGTTACATCTTGAACTCACCTGAGCTGTCAGCACGGGAGCGGAGGAGATCAGAAAGACGCAGATCTTTCACCACGGCATCCATTTGATCAGCTATATTTAGCTTAGTAAGATTAATTAAAATTTGTTTTATTATAGTAAAAGTGTAGTACACTATATTTTTGTAGGATTTATTACTATTGCGTACCACCATCTATTAACTTCAAATGTCAAGGTAAACTATGGTTAGGTAAAAATGACATTTTCGCACAAATTAGTTATAGTGACAATAAAATGATTAACCATGTTTCTTCGGATTGGTTATTAAACCCTATTTTACTACAAATATCAAGGTTATCCTATGGTTACTGTAGTAAAACCACAGATAAATTGTGGCTACTATGGTTTTACATATACCTGTAGTTATTTTTTGCAAGGGCAAAATCTAATAATAATGTAATATAAATAAATATTTAAATAGTTAAATGTACCCTTGTCACACAAACTGGTACTGATGGCAAAAGGTGATGATGGTGATGCACTGTACGTGATGTTTTCATTGTGGCAGGGATGATGGGGATTGTGATAGTAACCTGCAGGTTGGCCTGCTGCTGGTCGTCTCATTCTTTCTTGTTATCAGTGTTCTGGCTTTCCCCAACGGTAAAGGCAGTTTCTGTTTGCTTGTGTCAATAGAAAATCGAAATTTCGCCGCTGGAAAAGACAATAGAAACCTTTACAGACATTTTAATAGATGTAATGGTATGGAAATTAGGTCATGGTTAAAATGAAAACTACAATGATCTCGGTGTAATATTGTGGATGGAAACTATTAAAACAATGAAATCGTACTAGAATTTGTAAAAAAAAAACATTACAAAGGAATTCTGATGGTTCAGAATGGTATTTGCTATTTTTTTAAGGAAATTGTTTAGGACAGTTTTCAGCTGGGCTAACTTAACAATAAGGTTCCATTAGTTAACATAGAATAACAATAAACAAAACGTATACAATTATAATATCTTGATTCATGTTTATTTTTTAACATTTTTTTTAGGTCCTTTCACAAGACCACATCCCGCTATATGGCGTATGGTTTTTGGTGAGTGACTGATAAAACCTTTATCTTGTTTACTTATCAGCTGTACTGTTGACTTTAACAGTTGTCCTCACTTTTCAGGTCTCAGTGTCCTTTACTTCCTCTTTCTGATATTCCTCATCTTTCTGAACTGGGATCAGGTGAAAACACTGTTGTACTGGCTGGACCCCAATCTGCGTTACGCCACTCAGGAGGCAGATGTCATGGTGAGTGATCTGATACCCAGGGCATCAGGTTCCTACCAGACAATACCCATTGTGTCTTGAATATTTGGCTTTCTGGATGATAAAAACAACCCTGGCTTAAATCTGAGAATGAGATGAATAAAAACAGTCAAATTTCACATTGCTGTTATGCTGCTTTACTGCTAAAACTAGACTACTAAAGACATTAGATATGCCTTAATCTCTCTGATGACAGAACCTATTCATGCCATATTTAAATAAACAGTAACATTTCCTCTCTCTCTCTCATGGCAAGAGTTGCAACATCTAAAGTAGTTTTTGTCTAATTTAGGTAATCTTCAGGGTATCATCTTAAATTTCATTTGTCAGAGAACTGTCTGGGATAAAACATACAGAGTGTTTATATACTGTAGTTTCAACATGCACATAATGTATAAATACAACAATACCTCTTGTTCTACATAATTATTGTTAAAATGTGTAGATGTGTAGCTTAATCTGTGATTGTTTGGATAACCTAATTAAAGACTGTGATTGTATCATAATCTGACACGACTGATCACCGTAATTTTTGTACATATGTTTGCATATACTTAGAAACAAATCTATAGTATAATGCATGGCAAAGTGGCTTTGGATAAAAGAGTCTGCAAAATGCATAAATGTCAATGTCAAATATTTGGCTGCATGACGCACTCTTACTAAGGCCGCAGTTGCAAAATTCACCCCATTGGCAATTTTCATCATGGGCAGTACACAGATTACGTGTGAGCTGTAAAGTTTTCTGTCTTTGTGTGTGTTTCCAATCTAATGAAATATGATTAATGACTGTGTGCCAATGCCAGCTTTCTGTACTAAGAGGTTTCCAACTGGCTCAGTGGACGGCTTTCAGCCAATAGGATTATTACAATGTCCCCATGCCCTATAGATACTTTTGCTAAGTGAAAACATCGTCTTAAAGTGTGAGGCAACCAATGAATGACTTCCCTGTCCTTGCACTTGGCATAATTAAACGTCTTTTTGAGTTTCACTATGTCCCGTATATGTAAACCATTCATCATATTTATCACATACATTTCTGTTTACAGGAGTATGCTGTAAATTGTCATGTGATCACATGGGAGCGCATCCTCAGTCATTTGGACATCTTCGCGTTTGGTCATTTCTGGGGTTGGGCCATGAAAGCCCTTCTTATCCGCAGTTATGGCCTCTGCTGGTCCATCAGCATCACATGGGAGCTCACAGAGGTAATGGAGCTTTATCAGTAGCTATCCCCAAAAATCCCACGTTTAAGCCTAATTACATAGTCCACATTCAGACATTGTGTGGATATGCGTCTTTCCCAATTTCTTATGTTACGCCATTGATTGTTCAATTTCCTCATAGCTTGTTGTCCATACTTGTCATAAGAATTGGATTGGGAAATATGACAAGAACATCTTTGAATATAAGTGCTAGATTGTTACAGAAAGTCATACCATAACACAATACTTTAACAATCTCTCTTCCACTTTTGCTTTCTGGCATTCTCTTTTGTCCCCTCAGTTGTTTTTCATGCACCTCCTGCCTAACTTTGCAGAGTGTTGGTGGGATCAAGTTATTCTTGACATCTTGTTGTGCAACGGCGGGGGCATTTGGCTTGGCATGACTGTGTGTCACTTTTTGGAGATGCGTACATACTACTGGGCCAGTATCAAGTAAATTTATGTACCATAATTACATTCAGTTCAGATGTAGATTAGCTATCTGTTATGACAAAACAATTTTGCTCATTCTTGTGAGATTAGCCCAACAGTGGATTATTGGTCATTTGTGTTGTGTGTATGTGTTCAGGGATATCCACACTACGACAGGGAAGCTAAAACGTGCCGTTCTGCAGTTCACTCCAGCCAGCTGGATGTACATTCGCTGGTTTGACCCTAAGTCTTCGTTTCAGAGGCTGGCTGGAATCTACCTCTTTATGATAGTATGGCAGGTGTGTAAAATAAAAAAGTTTATTTCCAAAAAGAGATGAATAATTAAAAAATAGATTTTTCTAAAAACTGAGTAGTCTTCAAATATACATGTTGACTTTGTTTGCTTGAACGGATAGTTCACAAAGAAATCTGTCATCATTTACCCACCCTCAAACCGGTATGACTTTCTTTCTTCTGCAGAACGCAAAATATATTTTGAAGAAAAGTGGGAACCCAATAACGGTGGGAACCATTTAATTGCATTGGTTTTGTGTCCATACAAAATAAATAAATGGGTTGGATTGTGAATAATAAATGGGACAGGTTGTTTGGTTACCAACATTCTTCAGAATATCTTCTTTTTTCTTATGCAGAAGAAAGTAAATCATACAGGTTTGAAATTACAAGAGGGTGAGTAAATGATGACAGGATTTAGATTTTTAAGTGAACTTTCCCGTTACTTGAAATATTTTGCTGAACTGAAGATCATTTCAAACTCAAAAGCAAATATCTTAAACCTTTTATTTAGCCCTATATTGATGTTCTCTTACAGCTTACAGAGTTGAACACATTTTTCCTGAAGCACATCTTTGTCTTCCAAGCCTCTCATCCTCTCAGCTGGTGTCGGATCCTTTTCATTGGGATCATCACTGCCCCCACAGTGCGGTAATATCCAATTACCTTCTTCGCTGGTAAAAAAGCACAATCCCTCGAAATGAAAATTGCCCTGGATTGGTGCCCTTCACCCCCCCAAACCAAAGCATATAAAGTCATTTCATTTCACCATAAGATCTGAAAATTCATATGGGCACAAATAGATTTATGTTACCATCAATCTGACATTAGACATTAGAATCATCATCCCAATAAAGCTTGATGTACCAAAATGAAAAGCTTTTCATGGAGATCAAGCAATGATATCTGCATAAATATAGGCACATGGATTATTTATTCATGAGGAGAATAAATTGATGAATATTACAGTACTCATGATGTTCTCTTGTGATTTATAGCTGTTAAATACATGTTAAATTACTTTTAGGATAATGACAGTTTGGCAGGTGTACATCCATCATGATGGTGTCACATAACTTGAATGGTTTGTTGTTTGGAAACAGGCAGTACTACGCATATCTCACAGACACACAGTGCAAAAGAGTTGGAACTCAGTGTTGGGTATTTGGGTGAGTAACTGTTTGTTTATTTTTTGTCTGATGTGCAATGTAAGAAATTGTCATCAAGGGTATATTGTAGTTATGCCAATGTTATTTCAAGGTTAAATATTTTGGTCTTACTCAGAATGCTTACTATAGGTATTAAAGCATAACCCTGTTTGGTTAGTAAATGAGGAAAGGATTTCTAGATCAACAATCCTATAATGGAGTTCATCTGTTTGCTGTTCAAATCAAGCAATGCAAAGACTTAATAGAGTGTTGGTCTTTATCTCATACACAGTTGGCGTTTGCCAGAATCAGCTGATTTGTGTCCTGTTTAGCAGATCTAACCCTTACAATTGGTTACAAACAATGGAGCCATTTTCTCTTGGCTTTACAAAGCTTTAGGACTGCCAAGTAACCCATACACAGCCTGGTGACAAGAGTTGAAAAACGATTCTATTTACGTGTACTGGTCCTACAGGTGTTTTTATACATAGCTTTATACAAATAGCATAATGTATTAGTCCTTTATAAATATTTAAGTACATTCATATTTAAGTCTAGGCTTTTGTTCCTTCTCATAGGGCCATTGCTTTTCTGGAGGCCTTGGCTTGTATCAAATTTGGGCAGGATCTCTTCTCTAAAACACAGGTTCTTTATGTGCTGCTTTGGCTGTTATGTTTGGTGAGTGTAATATTTTCTGTTCAAAATATTTATTTTTGGAAAAAATCTAATTTTTTCTTAGACTTGGAACCCAATGATTTGTAGTAGAAAGTAAATACACCTATTTGGGTGTTGTTTTTTACAGCCCTAGTGATGCTTTCATCATGTTTGGTGACTGTTTCTTTTTTTTCTGCTGTCTCTTCAGGCTTTCATTACTTTTCTCTGTCTTTATGGAATGGTTTGGTATGAGCAAAACTGTGGCACAAGACTGAAGGTAAATCACAAAATGAAGTCAGTTACAGTACAGTGCCAGGTAGGTGAAGAGAGATGCTTACAGATTTTCCTAGGTAAACTAAGTGGAATGTTCAACCCAACAATATTAAACATTGTTGTCAACAAGCCGTTCACAATTTTACATCATTTGCCCACCATCATCTGTGGCAGAGAGAAACGTTTTTGTCAATTTTGACATTTCATTTTTGTTTCAGGTGCTTGAGCATTTTAACTGTTTAATCTTACATCTTTCACAGAACATCATGGCAAATGGGGACGACAGCACTTTTGTTGACTTGTGTGATCACGTTCCTGAAACTGTCAAAGGTACGTTACAATCTGATTTATTCTCGTTTATTTCTAAAGTGGACATTAAATACATTCTGATAAAATATATAAAATAGGCCTTGTGATGTTTACATGAACACGTGTATTAACTGCAAATAGTATCTGGGCCATGTTCAGTGTGGAATTTAATTTAGAGGTTTTGACTTGCGGTTTATGCTGACTTGAATGCATAACTTTGTATTTAAAGAGGATTCAAACATTGTTTACTGTTTAAATACCTGCATTACTATATAGCAAACATATTTATAATTGGTGTATCAACAGTGAGACACTCCGGTAGTCATTCAAGCTTGTCCCGGAAAAGAAAAGGAGCCTCCAGTAAAACCAAAACAGTCAATGGAACAAGCATCAAGTGATCATGGCTGATCTCTCCTTGGACCTAGACAAAGAGAAACAAAACTGTTGTAAGAGGTTGGAAAGAGGTACATATAGACAATATTGATTGGTGGAGGACATTTGGCAAAACGCAGCCCTCTACCTAAATATTGTGCACTTTGTAGAATGTAAGTGTCAACTTACAGCCAGCTGATTATTTGGAATGGGCCTTTGATAAAATAAATCCAATGGATTTCTAGCAACCTGATTATTCAACTTCTTTTGTTCCTTTTTATTCTATCATTATTATCAATATTGTTCATGCAGACATTTTTCTCTATCTGCCCTGCAATTGATGTTTTGCTGTGTTTTTTGTTGTTGTTGTTGTTGTTGCTGTTTTACTTGTTTCAATGCATTGAACAGGTTGAAGACCATTGTGAAGCAATTTGATGTTTAGCACTTGTTTTATTGCACTTTAAATGAGTTACTTAGAAGATGGAGATTCTTGCTTTTTGCCTTAGAGCTGTCGACTCATTTATGGTCCTAGCATCTTTTGCACTCTGTAAAGGTGTCCTCAGAGATGCTGTTGTAATGTTTTTCTATGCTTTTTTGTATTTTGACACATGTGGCAAGGTTTGTCATCTTTCCTATGTATGTGCACACATGTTATGATTTTAGATTCATTTTTCAAAAAATGGTTTCATTATGATTTTTCTGGGAGCGGGGCAGGCTCTTCATTGCCATTTGGAAGAGGAGCCACCTTGTTCCGTTCCACACCAACTGGAGAGGTTTCACCCTTAGAGACTTCACCATTTTTGAAGTATTGTTTTTTCTGATGTACTTGTAATTTTTTGCAAACCCACAAATATTGAAACGTTTCAAAACTGTTTCAAAGGACTTGTGTGTCTGTTTTTATAGCCATTCATGTTTTTTCATGGCTATTAGGTGGTTAGGTGGCAACAAATCCTGAATTTAGGTATATTACAAAGGTTTTTAAGCTTTTGCTTCATGTTGATTTCTTCCCCAATGACCACTGACCTCATTTTGTGTGAATCTGCCACAGTATGAACGGTGTTTGTATATGTAATTATTTTTAAGCGATTGTGTGTAAAATCACTAATGTTTTTCTATTCAGTTTTCACTCTCTTAATGCACTGATATTATAAAGTTAAAACTTTATAATAAAATCCTGAAACAGAGTTTTGCATCTTTGTATTTTTATTTAAAAAATGAATGGTCAAAATATTGGCTTAATGTTGCTGTGAAAATGAAAATAAAGTGGTTTACTGCTTATGTAGTAAAATGTGGTTTGCAATTCCATTAGATTGCAGTATTTTTATAATTCACATTCTTAAATGTCCACAATGAGTTTAATAACATCCATCTGTGAGTCAAGGACGTACCACTAACATTTAAATAATAATAAATGAAATAATGTTGATATTAATTATATTCCTGATTCAAGTGGGAAATAACAATCAAACTCCTCATTTTCATTTCCATCCGGAATGGGGAATTTCCTTCTGAACTCCGTTTCCCATAAACCCCAGCGCCGAACTGGCTGACGGTATATTGGAGGGCTGCGATGTGACAGCGGAGGAGCTCTATCCGGCGAAGCGCTACTGAGCAGACTCAATCTAGTTAGCCATGGCGGCGACAGGAGGAGGGAAAATCAGATCAAGGAGATATCATATCGCTTCAAAACCATATGCCAAAGGCAAACAGGTAAATAAAACGAAACTTCAGACTTTAGAGCAGGGATTTTGAAGTGTATTACTTTATACCGTACTGGTGGTTTGGGGACTGTTATTGTTTTTATGAAGCAGGAGACATTTTGCGGCCTGTTGTAAGGCCTGCTCACGTTCCTCCAGCACACGGTCTCTCCACTGTCACCGCAACACCGTTGGCTCATTTGACTGAGAGACCGAGACCTTAAGTGAAGAAAATATAACAAAGTATATCGTCATTCAAATGATTTCAATGTGAATTTAGTTAATTTCAGACAGTCGTTGAAGCGTGTTTTTCCCCGAACACGTCTTAGCCTTTAGCTGCGTGTCGCGCCGGCGTCAAACAAACATGCACGTATTTCAAAAATTCACGAAAGCTTTGAAACCGCATTTCAACTTTTGTCTTTTCATACATTTAACACGCTGGTCCTTTACAATTATCTCGGTCTGTTTGGAAAGCCGACGCGAGGGGGAAGTTTAGCATTAAAGCGTTCACGTTAAAATGATTTTAAATTGTATTTTGTGTCGATATATTTAACATTATTAAAATGTACACGGGACGAGATTAGCTTTTTGGTTGCACGCTTTTGAACACACAAGAAAATCACGGGGAGTTCGTGCAGTGGGGTTGTCTTCATGACACGCTAAAGAAAGGCGGGATGAACGTTAGTGCGAGTCGTGGCGTGTTTTCAGACACACAGGGGAAGCCCTGCGCTAACCTGCCGCTTTATTAAAAGTGAGCGAGTGCGATGACTGACGCAGGATAATGTTGCCCAGTGATGCATGCACACTTCCTTTTTTCGAAAGTTTTTAACTTAAAGTAATGCAAGAAAACAAATAAACGCATGTGCTTAACCAGAATAGCAGTTTTGCACCTTGCATGCTATGCAAAGAGTTCCTCCTAGGTAAATTGGCCAGGATCTAGAATGTATTTGTATCCAAGAGTATCGTTGTATAGATCTTATCTTTTGTTTTGTTGCATGACTCAATGGATATGAAACCTAAGAGAGTTTTCCAAAAACTATACATTAATTGTATCCATCTTAATTTATTGTTGTACATTTTTACTTTGGATTTTTTCATATAGCACATGCTTTTATCTACTATTGCAAAAACGTACAAATCTGTATTTTATTTAGCTTTTGCATTAGAGGTTGACCGAGGGGCCGATATCGATTATAACAGGTCAAGTAGACCGATTTTTCCTTTAACCGCAATATACATGGTGTAAGAACGAAAAATATGTTCAAAATTATCAAAAACTTTGCCCAAAAACCATGCTTGCTACATGTTTACAATAGTAAATGGTAAGGAAATAAACAAGCAATAGTTGTCAGAAAGAGGCTCCACCTGATGCATGTTGTTCTTTACAATGAAACCGTTTATCCTTGGAGTGGCGATCTTTTAAAGGTTATGTAATCCTTTCCTATTTGTTTAGGACTGTCTGAAGATCGGCACATGTGCAGCGTGACTTCGGCCAAACACGCAGTACATTTTTTTATATTTAAGTCTTTCTCCGCAGTAATAAAAAAGATGTGGGAGCATGTTAAAACATAAAGTAATAACACTTATTACAGAATCTTGCTGTTCACATTTACTCACTGAAGACTGTGCTTGCATGTATACTCGCCAAGACAGGAAGTATAATGTGTGTGTCTGAACAGTTATGCGTAGTAAGTTGCCAAAATAACTCCATCTAACACATGTTGCGAGCAGTTCGAGTGGTGGCTGTGTCCGGTGTGCGCATGCATTGCCTGAGTGAACTGACTGAATATCGTCTTTTGAGAGCATGCGAGTACTTGATGCTTTGGTTTGTATTTGTGTATTGACATGACTTACAATAATGTGCAAATGCCTATTCCGTCAACAAATCGCTGAAGCAGCTCAGGCAAGCAAATGCTTTCAGTGCCTTCAGCATCCCGCGTTGATTGGCCGGACTCGTGACTTCCAACAAATCAGATGGTCGGCGTGCATTGCTCTAGGCAACAGACTGCCATGTTCTTACGGCTCTCACTAAATCCTTGGCTGCATCAGAGCCAAATAGAGCATTTTAAAATTAAATCAAAATCTGTGTCGATTATGAAAAAAAATGCTTAATATCGACGTCGATAATCTGCCAGTTCGATAATCGGTCGACCCCTATGGTGCATGACTTGTTTCTCTGTCCATCTGCGTCAAATGCACCAGCTATGTGCATTTCAACACCATGTAGTGCTTGCAATATTCTGTAGGTGACATCAGATTGCATGCATTTTGACTTCATTCTGTTAAAGCAAACAGCATATGTATTCCTGTACACAGCATGCTCCACCACAGGTTTCTCGGAATATTATCGACTGGCCATGCTGACCTTGTGCGCTGTTGTCAGGAAGTGGCTTATGCAGGAGGCCCCAGCCATACCCCCAGCAGTTTGTGTGCTGGCTGCATTTAACATGGATTTTGTGTGATCGTTAACTGCTAAGCTCTATAAAGCAAGACAAGATGAATTGCACTCTCTCTTGCTAGACTATATATATAAACCGAAGTGGATCTAAGCGGTGAAGTCCTTGCATTTGGGTTGCGCAATCCCTCTCGACATCTCTTCCGCTGGGGCTAAATGAACTATTTAGCCTTCCCACCTGCCTGTGAGTCACATGTTCAGAGCTTTCAGCCAAAGAGCTAGTCTGTGGTATTGCAGTGTCCTAACCCTGGAGCTCTGTTAGAGAACAATAAGCCTGTAGTGCTCGCACAGTGGTTTGGTCCCCAGGGCCCCTTTTAGATGGCAACTGAATCCCTGTACTCTAGATACATTGCATCCATAGTGTGATGAACGGAAGCAAGAGTCCTCCTCAATGTGTTCTTTTTCTATGGGTTTTACTGTGTGAAGAGTGACCAAAGATTTTAGACTAGGGGTGGGAATCGTTTGGTCCCTCAAGTTTCGATTCAGAATCGCAGCCTCTCTGAAACGCACATATTTAATATAAAGCTCATCGCTCTGAAATGCGAGGCGTGCTATGATTGGCCAGTAAACCAGTGCGTAGTAATTGGTCGAGTACGGCAAGCGTGTAACGCCTCTTACCATATTTGAAACATCATGTTCCAAAGCAATTATACTAGGGCTGCAACAACGAATCGATAAAATCGATAAAAATCGATTATTAAAAATGTTGGCAACGAATTTCATTATCGATTCGTTGTATCGCGCGACAATAACGCGCGCCACATGTTTGAGTGGCGTGAGCGTGGCGTTTCTGTTGCGTGTCAGCTCTGTGGCGGCTGCGTCGTGTTTTCTGTATCTTTGCACACCAGCACCGTGCCTGACGAGGCGCTGGCGCGCTGCTGCTGCTATAGGTGACATAGAGGGAGGCCGCCGACAGACAAGGGTCTTGTATTCACGACAAGTTTAAACTTTTTTCACATAACCTACACCTTCCAAAATCCAAAAAATGAGTAAGTAGGCTGTCTGTTTATTTAAATAACATTTCCAAATGTTTTGTAGCTTTATTACCTGATGTTGGACCGTCACTCAGATGACACACTAGACTACGTTGTTATTGTAGTGTGTCATATTTTTTCCATTTTTAATCACATTGTTAAGAGCATAAAAAACAAAAATAATTCAGTCACCAATACATTTTGGGGTTTAATACGAACCACAATTCGTATTAAGATGATTCTCAGATATGTTATTAAAGATGTAACGTAATCAATTGATGCACAAGTTTACTTTATGCAATGTGTTTAAGATGGACATAAATTAATATTCCCATTCAATGCAATGTATCTTTTCATTGGATATAGCCTAAGCATTTTCTTGGAGGAAGATTTTATGGAAAAAAGTAGTTAATTGGAGTATTCATTTGCAACATTTTAGTAATAATATCTCATACTTAATAGGACTATTAATGTATAATTTATTTCAATATTCACTTGTTGTTTCTCCAAAAATGCATTATAAACATGATTTAAGTCCTGATGTTTTCTACAGTGGACATGTAAACCCCGTAACGTGTAGATGTTGGTTTAATGAAATTCAATTTGAAAATACGTTCAAATAAATGATGATTAGCTTTCAAACATCAAAATGGCATTCATTAATATGTATTCGTGTACAAAATTACATATAAACATCTTTTCCTATTCTATTTTGCCTGGAAACGCTTCCAACACGCTTGCGTGTCTCGTGAAAAATAGGCGTCGATTCAATTCCTAGCATGCACGCGTTTTCCGTGCGGCTCGTCTCACGCAGGCAGTGTGCAAGCTCTAACCTGTTAACATGGGAGCCGATTTAAAAACGGTCACGCCAGGCTTCTGAGACGCTCACGCCACGCATCTAGTTTGTCACAGGACTAAAAAAAGTTGATCGCGCCGCGCAGCATAGCGGAGAAAAAATAAATTAAAAAAGCAGAGCGGAGGTAGAGGAAAGACCATCAGAGAGACCCGAAAAAATCCAAAAAAAACCAGCAAACCATGAGAGGCTTCTTGATGGGAAATGCATCATGTAAACCACAGCCAGCTGTAATAATAATATAATAAGTAATAATAAAGCTTTTGAAATATGTTTTGCAATGTCAGTTCTATTTTTCAATAAAGGGTTGAAAATGAATGCTTTTAAAAATTTGTGTCCGATTCATCGATTAATCGAACAAATAATCGACAGATTAATCGATTATTAAAATAATCGTTAGTTGCAGCTCTAAATTATACTGACCGATATGTCCACCTTACTCACATTTGGGCTATTTTAGTCAAACCCTACCACAAACTGCCGTAGATTTATGGGGATGTGGTTACACGAGGCGTTTCAGCCAGGTCTGGGTGAGCATCTGCTTTAGATAGAATGCATCTTTTGTCTAATACATGGGCAACTTGTAACATACCAAAGACACAGAAAAACACGTATTTGAGCCATATGACCCCTTTAAGTTCTACAGGGCTGAATGTATTTAGTTTTCTCTCTCTTTCTCTACTGCTCCGCTGTGCTTGTGCGTGAGGTGTGCACTCTGTAGAAGGTCCGGATGCTGCACCGCTCTTGCAGTTGACTTCCACCTAACTTGTTCCTAAGATGTCACGTTAAAAATATTTATTTTAAATTAGTGAATCGATTTGATCACTAGCAGATTCAATCGATACTGATTGTGACTAGATTTCTTAGGACCATGTTGTTTTGCCCTGGTAGGTTATTTAGAATCTTGCATATTTGATGACGACATGCTGTCCTTCATCCCCAGCAGCAGCCTGGTCTCATCAGTCGAGTGACGGATACAGTGAAGAGCATTGTCCCCTCCTGGTTGCAGAAATACTTCAAAAACGGTGAAGTCTCTGAGGGTGAAACCTCTCCAGTTGGTGTGGAACGGAACAACGTGGCTCCTCCCCCAAATGGCAATGAAGAGCCTGCCCCGCTCGCAGATGGACGAGACTCTCCAGAGCCAAGCACAAGTAACATGGGTATGTTGGGTAGACACCGTCTTCCATACACAATAGCTTGATTCCAAAACCTTTTTTGTTGTCTTGGTGTCAGAAGGTAGATAACTAAGACCAAAGGCAACCTTTCCGATTTTAAGGTCTGTTCTCTTTCTTAGAACCATCGACAAGCAGAGCATCACTAAATTTCCAGGATGCTCTTTCAAGACCCCCGCTTAATCGAACCAACCTGCACTTTCCCACTCTGGATGGCTCTCCTGCATTAGGGGCTGGCACCAGCTCCCTCTTCTCACAGCCCTCCACATCTACAGCACCCTTCTCTGCAAGCCCTTTTGCTGTCAGCTCCAATTTTTCCCTTGTGAAAGAGATTAAGGATTCAAGCTCTCAGCATGAGGATGACAACATCTCGACCACCAGTGGTTTTTCGTCACGTGCATCTGACAAAGGTACACAGTTTATCACAATGGGGATGCTCTGTATGTATCTTTGTTACAGTGATAAGTGATTAATTGTTCCATCATGTATGTGATGCTATTAATATTTCCTAAAAAACACCCTGAAATCATCAGTCCCACTGCACCAAAAAAACAGCTCTGCTAATTAGATTAGATTAGATTCAACTTTATTGTCATTACACATATACAAGTACAGTGTAACGAAATGTAGTATGCATATAATAATATGCAGATGATCAAAAACACACTTCATTGTAGAAGTTTTCCTTGTTGACTTCAAATATTTAACTCAATCCTAATACCTGGAGTAGCTAAAGATAGAACTAAACCCAGGGCTCAATATTCTTCCAGATGTGCCCACGTCAAAGGCTGTGCCGCTCCTCTGGTCTCCGGAGATTGAGCGCACTCACTCTGGATTGCAGCCAGCGCACTCTGGAGTCAAGAAACCAGCCTTCAACCTGTCCGTCTTTGGAACTTCCTCATCAGTAAGTGTTTCATCTTCACAATGATGTGATTTTTATCAGCTTGTGTCCGGGTTGGAATTATTCTTTTGTAGTAGTTCCAAGTAATACATTCTGAGCAATTGAAGGTGATTGGTACAAATCTTCACTTTGTGATAATGTGTCTGTATTGGCATTTTGTTGATGAAAAACTGAAACCGAGATTGATGTTAGACCTTTTTGTTCTTTTGTAGTCCGTGTTAAACAGTTCAGTATTGAACTCCAGTCAGTTGGGGGACTCCCCATTTTACCCAGGAAAAACCACATATGGAGGAGCTGCTGCGATTAGATCTGCTCGTACACGCCCTGCTACTCCTTACCAGGTCTGAATGTGCAAATGATAGGCTCTGAAAATGTATATGAAATGTGTAATACTTAAAATAAGATTGTTTTGTAGGTTCCATTATGAGCCTCCTATGCAACTTTTAGATTACTGCTGGGTTTCACTTCCTCTTTTTGACTGATTTGGTTTCTGGTTCACCAGCCTCCGATCAGGAGACAAATAAAAGCAAAGCCAGCTGGGGCTCAACTTTGTGGAGTGACCAGTGCAACAGCCAGACGCATCCTGCAGTCTTTGGAGCGCATGTCCAGCCCGCTTGCTGTGAGTACATTTTATTTGGGGTTACAAGCTTTTGGGTTAATTTTGTAAGCAGTTGGATCTTTTCTTACCCGAGTTCACTACTTTAAGCTGGAATGTAATTTCCCACCCAATAAATAGATGCTTAAATAACATGTTACTCGTAAATTCTTTTCAGGATGCTAAAAGAATTCCATCTACAATTTCATCACCGTTGTCAGCAGTAAGTGCATAATAATTGTTTAAACTTGTGGCAGTCATGACGTCACATCCTTATTAGCATATCTGTGACATCATCACACCATGTTTGCGTTTGTTCTAGTGTTGGCACTTGAAATCTGTTTCGATTTTACTCTCTTTAAATGTGAGAGATAGTTTTGTTGTAAATCCCATATTCGGCACAAATTCAGAAATATGGGCAAATACACTGCTACACAGTTACAACTACGCACCGCAAGGGCAAGAAGAGCTTGGACACATACACACACCCAGCACGTAGGGAAAGGGTGTGGCAAACACTGCTAACTTTTCGTCTTGATAAACTCTTGTCAGCTGCCTTCTGTCAGTAACATCTGTGACTGTAGACGTTTACATGGAAAAGCAAGTACACAGATAAACACAAATTGAATACATCGACACATTTTAATTAATTTACAGTCATGTGTGGTAGTTGCGCTTAGCGTGGAGGGTAGAGCTGCGTGCAACATGAGGGAGAGAGGAAACGCGCTACTTGTTTTAAAAGGTAAAATAAAAACTTTAATGGGAATCATGAAAAATCTGTTTGTGGCAGCCAGTGTTGATAGTGTGGCGAGCCTCTACAAATAAATGTATTTGAAACACAGATTTTTTATTATGATTTAATTCCGTAAATTGACAGTCTTGTATTAATTGTCTTGTTTCAGTCATTGAATCACACAGACCTTGACATTTCAAATTTCCAAGCAAAGAGGAAAAGGGTAAGTCTAATACAACTTTTAAGATGTTTGTGTCACAGGACTTTGCACTTGAATAAATCTTGATGTATGTGTACTAATGCGAGAGATTCCTGGACACATTGCTGAAAGTAGTATTAGGTCTCTGAGTGTCTTGTACAGTTGGCATCTTTCACTTAGCTTTTGATGCTTTTCCTTAACTCCTAACAACTGGAGCAGCTGTCTTCTACTCCAAACAATGTGCTTATTCATTGAGCACCAGGAACCTGAATCCTATTATAGCAATTTGCGCTGAGTGTCTATAGTCCAAGATAAACGGAATGCTATTTTATAATAATGAACTGACATTGTAAAATGGCATCTTAATAGTAGGTGAAAAAATGGCATGTTGTTCCAGACACATGAATGTATTGAAAGCCGCCTGGCATTGCTTGGAAAATCATACAATGACTTAAATATGAAACGATAAACAGTATCCAGAAAAAAGCTGTTGTTTTCTGCCATGGCCAGGTGAGCAGGGGTAATGCTCAAGGTTGATGAGGAAACACAAGCTGTCAAAATAAGAGTTATGATGAATTAGCTAGAATATTTTCATAATATTGAAAAACAAGTTATTCCACAGTTTGTCTTTGAGGTCTCAGAAATGTGTTCACTTATGGTTATTTGATGCAATGCGTTATTCAGAATTTTAAGCAATTAAACATTGTATATACACTAAATGTGTCGTTTGATAGTGTCTAATTGATTGTATGTTGCCCCTTTGCAGCTGGAACCTTCACTCCCACCTGTTCAAAAGATGGTTGTTCCAGCAGCTGCTGCAGTGTCTGGTAACCGCTCAATGTCATTTAGACCATCACTCACCCCAGGCGGACTGAACAGAGTCATTGACAAAACCAACAGAGAAACTGTAAGTTCAAGTATATAACCATGTCCCTTAGAAAGTACATATTACATTTAAAATGAACCTAGTGGTTTTTGGCTGAAAACAACTGTTTATTATTACTAAAGTGAAATAAATGTACGTTGTCATTGCTTCATAAAGCTTACTAATCCTTATTTCCTCCTGTTTCTAGCCTCTTAGACAATCCCCTTCAATTTCAGAGTCCTCAAAAGCTCCTCTTCCCAGGTAAGTGAAAGTGATTTGTTGTGGAAGTTTCTTGTTTATCCTCAATCTGTGTTTTAAATCATACATTTTTGTGTCCTCAGCACAAGCAGTTTGTCATACCCCTTGTCCAGCACCCCAACAACTAGCAGCACTGGTTCAGGAGGGGGCAAAATGAAGAGAGAGAGGGCCATAAGACCTTCCTCCAAACGACCTGATGATGAGGTCAGAGACTCGCAGGCTTTATGTAGAACTTAAGGTTTGAATCTGGAGCTGTTCTTCAGAATAGCTTGCTGCTGTTTGGTCTCATGTAAGATGTTCTCCCCTCAGGTCGCAGAGGAACCGGACTTGCCGCCTGCCTCTCTTCCTAGCAATTTCACTTTGCCCAAATTTAATTTCTCTTCCCCTCCCCCTACCTCCTCGCTGGGCTCCAGCACAACCCCACTTACAACTGTCTCTGAAGAACGTGCCGAAAATAAGGTATGACCTCCCTATTATCTTCCAAGTCAATTATGTACCAAGTTTTATTTAGCCAATTTGCAGTTGTGATCAATATTTGACAAAGAAAATATTTTTTTGTAATCAGGTACCACCTGCACCATCCACACCACCATCTATCCCCTTCACATTTTCTTCACCCATTGTCAAGGCCACCGCTGCCAGCCCTCCATCTTTCTCTCCATCAGTAAGTCTCTTTGTATCTTTTCACACCTTTTGCACTTGCCACACAGAAAAAGCATCTGTAAAATAACGTTTCTTCCTTACAGTCTGGATTCAGCTTCAGCGCACCTACTATGAAAACAAGCTTGTCTTACTCCAATGGGAAAATCACCTCAAAGGCGGAACCAGGTATGATTTGTTTCTGCAAAGCAGATGTGGTTAAAGTTTAGCTCATGTTATGGTCTTAATGTTGTTGTTATTGATGTTTTGCAGTAAAATCAGCTGCCAGTGAAGAAAAAGAGTTTGAAGGACCCTTCAAGCCAGCAAAAGTCTTAAAACAGGGCAGCGTATTGGATATACTTAAGGGACCTGGTAAGTGTTCACAATTTATTTTTGTGCATTGCAGTAATAGTCGTTCACCAGAATATAAAATCTTGCTGTTTAGTTGTGCTCTTGTCGTTCCAATCCCGAATGACCTTCCATGGCAAACAAAATGTAATTTTTGGAAGAATATCCTTATGCCCAATTTTCTGTAAATAATGACTGGCAAGCTCTGATAAATGATAATAGCAGTAATACAGTGTGATTAAAAACTGTGGGGAATAAGCAAATGATTGTTCTTCGCAGCAAGGATTGTCAGTAAATAATCAGGGATTCAAACTTGTCAACTTGTAGCGAAATTTGCCTTTTTGGATCCAAAATGTGTCAGTATTAGGATTTGTCTAGATCGAAGTAGTTTTAGAAAAGGGGAGGTGATGGTGTCTATTAGTCTTTATACGGGGTTGCAGACTCTCATTGAATAAAATTATGAGAATCATGTCCAGATGTTGCAGGTTATGTTTTAAATGCTGTGCATACTAAGCACATGTTCTCAACTCCGGAATCAATATTAGATGTAGTCGAATTGCGTAGCACCTGCACAAGTAAAGGCGTGCTGGTTCGTTTGCATTGAAAGAAATGGCGACAACCCAGGAAATATAATATGGAGTAAGTGCGTTAACACACTGTGACCCATAACAAATAAATAAAGTTATGGTTTTAGCAGACCATGGATATTGTAATTCTACAAATTGTAATTGTTGTAATATTTTTAAGTTTATATATGAATAGCATTGTGGTGGTCTCGCATCATTGTCACCTTTTTCACCCCAACGAGTTTGCATCCCTGATATTGAACTTTTATTTGTTTTCCCACACAAAGCTATTGTGTAAAATTTGGAACGCATGTGATTTTAGTCCTCATTCACTGTCATTGTGTTAAACCATTGGTCTCCAACCCTGCTCCTGGTGGGCTACCGTCCTGACGATTTCAGCTCCAACCCCAATCAAACATGACTGTTAGGTAGCTAATCAAGATGTTCAGGATTGCTTGATTATTACAAACAGATGTGTTGAAACGGGGTTGGAGTTACAGTCAGAAGAACGGTAGCTCTCCAGGAGCAGGTTTGGAGAGACTATTTCCCAAAGTATTGTTAAAGTTACTACTACTTGGAAGTCTTGTGTAAGTCATTTATGTTTCTTTCCCTTATCTTTAGGATTTGTGTCCACTGGTCAGAGTTTAGCTGACAGACACTCACAGACTGCATCATTGACCCAGAGTACACCCTCAGCTTCTGGTTTTGGTGACAAGTTTAGGCCACCTGCAGGGTCATGGAGCTGTGGCACTTGCCTCTTGCAGAACAAGTCCTCAGACAAAAAATGTGTGGCTTGTCTTGAACCACAACCCAACACAGACTCTGCCTCTAAATCAGACAGTAAACCTGCAGAGAGCACGAGAAGCCTCTGTTCTCTCTTTGCCCCTCCGGCTGGTAGCTGGGATTGCGACACGTGTATGGTCAGGAACAAACCAGAAGTTGTTAAATGCGTAGCTTGTGACACGGCCAAACCTGGGACTGGAGTAAAATCCAGCCTGATTTTACCACCTCTGGCCAAGGCCTCATCTGAGCTCTCTTCTGCTGCCTCTACAACCACCACCACTTCTTCTACAGGGATGGGACTGTTAGGATTTGGGGACAAATTTAAGAAGCCAGAGGGATCTTGGGAGTGTGACACGTGCATGGTTCAAAACAAGTCACAGGATGTAAAATGTGTATCATGTCAGAGTGCTAAACCAGGTAAAGCATATTTTATTCTTTGACAACACATTTGTTCTGGACGTTAGTTTGCCTGGACCTCTGACAAGCATGTCAAGCTTCAGCCCAAAATTCATTATAAATTACTAAGTTCATATTTAGAACGGTTTTAGTAAATATAAAATAATGGGCTGAAACTTAAATTATACCTTCTTGATGTGTGTGTGTGTGTATATAATATAATATATATATATATATATATTTGTGTTTTATAGGAGCTGCTGCAGTCTCGTCTGCACCTGCAAGCACTTTTGCACCTTTGTTGGGATTTGGCGATAAGTTCAAGAAACCTGAGGGAAGCTGGGAGTGTGAGGTGTGCTGTCTACCGAATAAAGCAGAGGACCACAAGTGTGTGGCCTGCCAGTCAGCTAAACCAGGAGCTAAAATAGAGTCCAAAGGTAAAGTGCCTTCATAGTTCTAAAAGTAATTCAAGGTGGTTCATATAGAATTTTCTAGAAGCTTACTGATCGGTTTTCTTGCGGTGTTGCAGGTTTTAGTTCATCTTTTGGAGTTCATTCCAATATTACAGACTCAAGCTCATCCAGTTTCAAGTTTGGCACCGGCTCTGCAGACTCGACATCTGCTGGACTGAAGTTTGGGGGAACTTTCTCAGATTCGTCCTCCGTGGGCGGAATAACATTTGGGTTTGGCTCTTCCAACTCC